>NC_066602.1:555984-873839 GCF_905475345.1 Vespula vulgaris | reverse complement strand
GTTTTGATATAATAATAATAACATTAATAAGTATAATGAATCTCTATTGTACTGGGGCAATTATTCTATCAATGTTAGATTATATATGCGCTTATTGAGAATTTGAAACATTCGGTTAATATATTCGGAAAATACGAATATCATGTTACTAGAAATATAATATAATCTCTGTTATACTCAGTTGTACGAAATAAGAAATAAAAGATTAGAGAAATATAATATTTCGCTTGGAACTAATTAGTAAGGAACATAGTATAAGAAATATTGCATAACTAGAAGTAAAATTAGATAATTTTTTAAATTCTCCAATCGGGAGTAAATTTTTAGGGAAATGTAGACGTTTCTATATCAGAACTAAATCAGTGGTAAAGTAAAGTAAAAGACTTAACAGGGTAATTAAATCACCCATCTAAGGAGATTTCTAAATTATACAGGTAATCGTATTATCCAAATGTCTGCTTGGTTTGATGAGAGGAAAACAAATGAAATAATATCTTTCTCATTTTCAAGATACGAGAGGAATCATAGGCACACACGCCCATAGCATCGCCCAATCATCCCATCTGCTTTAATACGATCCCGCACGCGCAAAAGTACGCACACGGATGGAGAGAGACCATAATAATTGTACAGTATGAAGGTATTTAACGATAAGTTTGGGAGAACATTTTACCTGCAAATCATTTACCTCGAATCAATCGTTAAAATGAGAATTCGAGCTATGCAGCAAATTAAGTGCTCCATATCCCTATATTACTGCACGTTTACATTAAATATTATGAATTTTATTTAAGCACGTATTGTATATATTATGCTAATCTATTTGGAGCATTGAATTAAACGTTTCTTTTCTTTTAAATTACATTAAATAATTATATAATCCAACTATGATAATCAGTTTAATAATTAGTTTAATAAATAGTTTGAAGAATTATTTAAACCGGTATAACGTTGACAGGATGACGTAAACGTACACTGAATATTCGACGCATAATTTAAAAGTGTTCCCTGGCTAACACCGAAATACGGTGAAGCTTTTGATCGTCCCTACGCGTTGAAATATTTTGCAAAATATTCCTCCCTCATGTTCATTTCAAATCTCTTTGATCAATGTTCCGCGTGCAACGTCGGACGACCCTTCAATAAATCTATCCGTCGATAAATGTATATTCATCGAGAAGTTCATTTCTCCCCAATCCATATTCAAATAAGCCTTTCCGAGTCGTTGGATCGCGTAATAGGAAATTTTGATTGACTTACGTAAATGGTGTCCAAATAAAATACGTAAAAGAGATAAAGATGATATTAGGAGAAAAAAAGTGACAAATGATTTTATATGAATCCATATTCTTTACTAATGCGTTATAAAAAAAGACAGATGTGTAAAAAAGAGATTGTTATCTTAAGTAATAGAAAAAGAACAGAAAATAATTTTACAAGAAAAACCGTCAAACAATGTTCTTTGCAGCAAATTAATTCTTATTGATACATATTCTTAACGACCAAAACAGGAAGAAACATATTTGGCAATTTTCAGAATTCTTTAATTAATTTCTAATTTCAAATTGTACAGAGAAAGAGGGAAAAAAAAAACGACAGAAAAGCATAGGAGAAAAGGGATAATGATACATCCAATTAATAGAGATCATTAGAGAAATTCATTTCCTCGTAGCTTAGGACCATCTTGTTTCTTTCGAAATATTGATTAATCTACGCCAAGTGTAACAACCCTGTGCAGAGGGCGCCCTCGTGGTTGTTTGACTAACAACCCAAAGCGATGTGCGAGGTATAAATACCGCCGTTCGGCGGACGGGGATGAAGTTGCAGGTCATTCCTTCGGTGGTTGTCGAACCAGTAATACGCGAGCGAGTGTGGTACTACAAATATTCGTTCGTGCATACTTCATACGTTTCAGAGATCCGTTATACAAGTAATTCAGGCGGTGGAAACAATTTCTTCATTCTTACTGGTCATTTGCTTATACTATCAATGTAACGTAAATTTGTTAGTAGTCATGAGTTTGTGATTTATTATAAAATTTCAAGTATACCTTATGGAAATGAAAGTGATTTTCGTGATCAATACTATATAAACTATTGTTTGCTGCATTATGGAAAAGGTACTTTATATCGCTTAAAAGGATGTAGCAAAATTTATTTTTGAGTTAGATGAACTATTGCAATTATATGCAATTAGATGAACAATTGAATGGCTACCGTAAGTCTTAAATAATCTACGAATTTTATATTGTTTCAGAAATATACTAAACTAACCGAAGACGAAAGCAGTTCCAATAGCTTGGATGTATTGCAAAGGAGCCGAACTGACTTATATTTGAATTGTAATTCCAAAGAAGAACAACGCTCCACCAGATAATAAAACATTGCACATCCAAAGTGAAACACATTTCCGTTGACACTTTCTGTTCCTCCGTACATCCGACGATACGTCTTACATGGATAGTACAAATGCCAGACCATCAACGAGATTAATATATGGAAACATTTTCCTTTTTACATTTATGTTTAAATGGAAAATCAATCAATGCTGTATTTATTTAATGGTAAGATATTTTAGAGGTAAGATAAATTTTTTATTCTAAAATGTAATGTGGAATGTAAAATCTATATCATATCTATTTATTTTATAATAATTTATTGAATATTTTCGTAGATTATATGCAGCCGAAGAAAGTATTATTATTTATAAGTGAATTTATCTCAAATATTCTAAATGGTATGAATCCCAAATTGGAGTAATTATCCGGTAACTTCTATAATATGGAAATGGTATTTTCTAATAAATCTTATACAAATATAGTGCTAAATTTAAAGAATATTAATGGAATAATAGAATGATTAGTGATAAAGATGTTTCAATCGTTTCTATTATTTGTAAAGCTGTTGTTTGGCACGTATGATAGCTAGGGATTATTTATCGTATGAGACACACTTGCGTATTACTGGGTCGAAAATCACGGAAGGAATGACTTACCCTAGTTAAATTGGTCACGTCATAACGATAGAAGACCAAGCTTCCTAGATTCTAATTCTCTAACTAGAACGCATGGGGATAAATATTTCCCCTCTCCTATAGTTACGTAATTATATTTGTATCTTTATGTAAATATTATACTCTATGTCTCGTTACATTTATGGTTTCCTAATATTACCTTCCCCTCTTTCCCGTGTTTCCCCACCGAGAGAACCACTGAGTTAGTCAATAAAGAAATGGTCAAATAAACAAGTTATATAAAAAGTATATCAGTCGATTTTACGAAGAAGAACTTCGTTCACAACAGTCTGAGAGCTTTTCTAAACCACTTAAAGAGAGTAATAAGGACTTGTCTGCAATGGTACGCGAGTACGCCTCGTACGATGCAGCGATATTTGATGGAGTGAACAAGCAATCATGAAACACAGGAGAGATTTGCGAAGCTGTACTCGTTTCGTATCGAAACTTCTAGTGAAACAGATTGCTCCCTAGACAAATAAGCCAGAAAATCAGAGACGTAATACTCTTTTGGTACATATCGTTTCGTGATATCGTAATATACAATTTGAGACTACCAACGCTTTTAATTACTCATTTCTTTTTCATTAAGAGAATGGCAAAATTTCCAAACACGAGTTAGTTTCGTGTCATAAGTAATATCGCAGGAGAACTTTGGATTCAAGACAAATATTAATACAGACATGTTAGAAAAAAAAATATATTAATCGGGAAAAAAATATAAAAAATATAAAACGACAGCAGTAATACTGATGTCATGTAATAATAAAACGGAAAGACCTCACACCTAATGCTAGGGATGATAATGTTGGAAAAGAATTGATTCAACATTTATCGCAGACATCATAGAAAATTATAATGGGCAAAATGGTGATTTTTTTTGCAAAACTATATGATCCTCCTTGTCTACAACTTTCCTTGTTAACGGGTATCGATCAGCATTTAACGATTTGCTCGTTGAGGATTACCTTCTCTCCTACCTTTCGTCCAGCACCATCATATTGAACGATTTATTACTACCTCTCTCCGTGCACATGCGCGTTTACGTGCTCCAGTCAAGTGGACGGTAATGAGTGTGCCTGTTGCGTACATCTCGTCTCTTATTTTGAAAACAAGGATAGTATTTTTTCATTAGTTCTCCCCTCATCAAACCAAGCAGACAATGCGATAACACGATTAGCGGTATAATTCAATTATCTATTTAGCTGTATGATTTCATTTGTCTTTTGCGGATCGATATACCACGGCTGGTATGATTCTTCCGTATGAACGGGTAAATTGTTCTAGAAAGTTACTCCCTATTGGAGAATGCAAAACAATAATCCCATTATACTTCTAATTATCTAATATTTCGTATATCATGTTCCAAATCAATTGGTTCCTAAGAATATAGGCTATTGCTCTGCAAAATAAGCAAGCGTGCTATCAAACAATGAAGCTAAATAGGCAACTGAATAATACAGCCAATCTCCTATTGTTCGGTTGGTCTGATGACAGGAAAATAAATGAAAAAATACTCTCCTTATTGTCAAAATAAGACAGGAGTTCTACGTACACACGCACACTCAATGCCAGCCACTCGATCTTACGCGGATAGACGCGCACGAGAGCACACGTACATGGAGAGAGATAATGGAGAAAGGTTTAAACGAAGGTACTTGACGATAAATATGGGAGAACGTATTACGGACATCCACTATAACGAAATTCCTTTCATAACATACTAAATGGGTAATTAGCGCAACGCACCAAATTATTTCGTCCAAATTTCAATATTTAAGAAAAACGCTAATTAAATATTACGAATATTTTTTATGTATATGTTGCGAATGTTACGGCAAACAGTTTGAAATATAGAATTCAATACTTCTCCCATTTAATTATTTCGAATGGTTACTTAATTTAAATCGATGGAATAACAATGACGTGACGTGGACTTTCTATTTCACGTTTAATTTAAAAGTATTCCCCTGCTAATGGGATTACTTTGAAAAAAGATGAATCTTTTGATCGTCCCTGTCTGTTCAATTATTTTGTATTATAAACCTCCCTCAGTTTAATTTTAATTCCCCTTTGACCCTTACCTCGCATGGAACGTCGGACGGCTCTTCGACAAAGCTTGTTGAACACAATCGCTTATAACCTCCAGCTAAAGCCGCTCACAGTTAGATGCTTTGAAAAAGATAAATCCCTCCCATTTCCTCGTACTCTTGTTCCAAGCTTTATAAAACCTTGCCATATTGATCTTTCGGAACTTCGTCGTCAAGCACGTATGTCCTTTCTTCTTCTTCCTCTTCCTAGGTATTCACAATCACATAATGCATACATGGACAATAGCTAACGATGTTCCTTCCTTTGTTAGAATTTTCAACTGCCTCTTGAAACACGCTTCTGCTTCAATATGCTTCAATAATGCTCATCAACAGAAATATTCTAGTCGCCATGATAAAATCTCTGTAAAAATTCAATAAATTATTCTAAAATATACCTATGATACAGATTTTATTTTCCGTATTACAATTTAAAATAAAAAGTTTATATATTATCTCTAAAATATCTCAACATTCGATAAGGACAGCACTGATTGATTTACCATTGAAATATAAGAGTGAGGAGGTAAACGTTTCCATTTCCTAAGTTCGTTGACTTTCGGACATTTCTACTATCCAAGTAGAACGAATCGTCGGATTTGAGGAAAAACAGGAAGTACCAATGGAAAAGCGTTTCATTTCGGATGGCAAATTTTTAATGATCACATTGAGCTTAGTTCAAATCCATATATCTTCTTTGGACGTAATAAGAATGCAGATATCGTTCAATTCTGATCCTCTGCAATACTTCCTAGCAATTGGAATTGCTTTTGCCTTCTTCTAGTCTTGTATATCTGTGACATAATTTAAATTTCGTAAATTAGTTAAGACTTACGATAGACGTTCAATTGTTCATTTAAATTATGCAGTCATCAAAGGCAAATCGGGTTACGCCCATTTAATACAGATAAAGTATCCTCTCCGAAAAGCAACAAAATAATACATAGGATGACATTGATTACGAAAATAAGTTTGATTACCACAATAGAAATGAAATTTTATAATAAATTATATTCTAATGACTACTGGTAAATTTACTTTATATCGATAACGAACAAAAGACTAGGGAGAATGAAGAAATTGTTAGTTCTGTTTGAACTGCTTGTAAGTTTTTTTTGAAACGTAAGAAATATATATGCGATAATTTTATCACTTACTTGCGTATTACTCCTTCAAAAATTATTGAGAGGATGACTTCTGCAGGAGAATTTCTTCCGCATATCGCCACATCGGGTGACTAGCTAATTTCTGAGGCGTGGCTAGGTGGAAGGAGTTATTATATTCTATGCAGTTAGTCAATACCACGTATTATGTGATAGAAAGAGCCGAAATGTCATGGGTCGGAAGTAAGTAAGCAAAATTTCTCGATTATACTTCCATTAACTGGACAAATTATGTTCCTTTTTTTGTTTCTGGTCTTTTCTTTTTTTCACACCTTCTGTTTTTTACAATTTACTATTAGAAATTAACTAAAGAATTTTGATAATCGACTATTAATATTTTTACCAGTTTTATCGTTTAAAATATTTAAAAATACATATTAATATCCAGCAAGAAATATTGTTTGAAAATTTGTTTCGTAATATTACCTTCTGTTTTCTTCGTATTATTTAAGTTTACAAGCTTCTCTCTTTCTTTATTACATAATGAAAAAGAATATAGATTTACAAAAAAACATTGGTTATATTTATGTTCCTTTTGGCGTTATTCTTGGAATGCGGTTTAGGCCAGTCAATCAAAACTCCTTATTCCCCGATCGAACGATCCGTCACGGTTTGGATGGTGTGATGGCGGGGAAACAGATTTGTAGACCAATCTCTTTCAATTCGACTGACTGTTCCCATTTCCTATTGACTCCCATATCTAATGGTCCACATTACAGAACTGCATATTGTGATAAACGCTTCTGCTTCGATTAATTCATGACGGCGTATCACGCGTTAATATTAAATGAAAAGGAATTAATTTTATCGTTGAAATTTTCTCATAACAAAAATATCTTGTGAGCGTTATTACCCAAATTTTTTTATTTCCATCTGTCAAACGTCGGCCAAAGATGTTATTTATGCAAACAATATTTTTTTCGATTTCTTATTTCCATAATAAAAATTTGAATAATCGACGAAGTGATCAGGATTAGAAGTTTCTAGTCGTCCTTTGAAGTTTTCAGTCTTTTGATACAGTTCATCGACAGTGACGGGATACTTCACATTGTAGGCCCAATTTTAAAAAAATGGGGGAAAAAATACATATCCATATATCTTATGCATGTAGAGCACACATTGAATTACAGATAGGTCGGAGAAATTGTATTATCTAAAATTCTCAACGTCTTTCAAAATTTTTCTAGTGCTTCTAGAGAATACCATAAATGATCGTGCAGGAATCAATAGCAAGACATTTCCTTTTGAAACATCGTTCTTCTCTCTAACTTACTCGTAATACCATCTTTTATACCGTGCTCGTTAGGTGATCGATAATAACCAGAAAGAGAAATAGGAAGACAACATTTTTAAATGTCATGACGACGAACCTTCTCGATTCCGATGTAGTATTGTTTTATAAAGCTCGAACGGTGGTAGGAGGCTAGGAAATATCTCCCTTCAAACGATCCAAAGGTAAGCTGCTTCGTTAAGAGGATATAATCGATAGCATTCAGAAGGTTCGTCGAAGAGACGTCCAACGGTACACACAGATCGTGGGTCAAAGTGGAATGTTTTCTCTAATGGAGAAATATTCCTTCGTAGAAAAGAAGATTTCATTCCGGAATCCTCTTTGATTCCATCTTGTTCCTCAGAAGGATTCAACGCAGTCGAGAAGGGAAAGTAAGGATCTATAACAACGTTGACAGTGCTTTTGAATATCGAACTAATGTTAATTTGGACAGCAATTGGCTAGAAAATTATATGTACCGTAATAATGTTTATTTCGATGCCGTTCGGGTGATTGGGAACGATAAAGAAAATCTCAGGGCGATTCACAAGGATACCAAAAAGGAAGTTCTGCGAATCAATGTTGAAGAAAATGGAGAAGAAAATGGTGATACAGGGGATGAAGAAGGCGTAGGTGAGGATAAAGATGAGTCACATTTCAATGCATTTAATATTGAATTTAATATCGAATTTCTTGGAAAATAATGCCAATAATGACAATGTTAATATATCGAAGTGAATATTCGAGCAACTTTAAATTGCTCTATCCGCATATTTCATAGTTATTAGAATTAAACGATTTACACGGTGGTACAGAAAGAAAGTGGTCCTTAAAAAATTTCGATCTCTTTGATATTATATTTTTATTAAACATACTTCAGAATCTTCCGAAGATGTTAAAAACGTTCAATTAATCTTTTAATATACTTTTTAAGATACCTAACTATTTATGACAATATTTGAGTTTATATTCAGAATTTTATTTCTATCAGAAAAATACATCAAAATCTCTTTCAAACTCTCTGAAACAGACTTTCCCTTCAAGCAAGCGGAAAGTATGATAATTACAAAAAGAAAACTAATACGATTATTCACGAAGACATACGATACCGGTTCGATTGTCGATATGTATATCTCGAAGATTCTCCATTTGTCTCTTTGTACTCCCGTTCTCCTTGAATCATGTATCTGTATTCTAATTGATTAACTGACATTAAAGCCAGCAATTCAACTAATATCAGCCGAGAAAATCAACCCACATGTTAGACTCATCAATAGGTAGTTTTAGAGTCAATAGGGAGAGCAAACACGGTGTAACATCATGGAAGAGGCAAGAGCTGCACTACGGTCGGCTCTATATACGATCATACGATTAAATCGTAAAAATGTATAAATAAACATACCATAAATCCGGTAACTCGAATTGTATTTTCTTTTCTGTTCTATATTATACAATAACATATCGAAGAAGAATTGCACAGTGTGAAATATAGTGTGAAATAATAATCAAAAGCTATACAACTTTCTATCATATCTTATAAAACGGTGTATTCTAGTATTAAACACGAAATTATGTAATAAGATCTGTAATGTAGAGTCTCGGATATAGATCATATATATGTAGATAGAAATTATGCGTTAAATATGCAGTGCACGTTTATCTCACCGTGTCATCGTTATACCGTCAGTTTATATTATTATTCGACATAATTAAAAAGAGAAAAAATGTTTGGTTCAATATTCCATATTGTTTGTCAGAATATTCACGTCATTTATTAAACATAATGTGTATTGGACGTCTATCAGAAATAAAAGTATTTGGGCGATTTAATTTATTACGTGGCGGAAATACCTTTCGATTGGAATTTAATGAAAATGCATGTAGACATTACCTTCTTCCATACGTATCGTCAAGTACCTTCGGCTTAAACGATTTGTTATTACCCCTCTCCATGCACCAGTGCTGTTGTGTTCACTCATGCGCATTAGGCCATGTTGGCGGGAATACGTGCGCGGTACTGTGAGCGTGCGTTCGTGTATCTCCTCTATTATTTGGATAAGAAGGAAGGTATTTTTTCATTTTTTTTCCTCTCATCAAACGAAGCAAACAATTCGATAATAGCATTGTATTATCAGTGTAATTCAAAATTCCCTTTAGCAGTATTAATTAGTTTGCTGATCTATGAATAACGACTAATTTAGTTCTTCCATACCGCGGAATACTTTTTCCGAAAAATTTATTTCCCACTGGAAAATTTCAAGGAATGATCCAATAATGCTTCGTTATATCACATACTTCGTATATTATGTTCCCAACTAAATAGTTCCACGGAAAATATTATCTTTCTGGATTCGTTCCTTTCTCTTTACCTATAACCGAGTATAGCAACGAAATCATTATATTTCTAGTAATATAAGATTTCTTATTTACTTAGTATTTTTCTAATATTTTACTCGAATGGTTAAATATCTCAATAAGCCTACATATAACAATCATTTATATTATACTTCCCTGAGAATAGTAAAGATCTGTAATACTTCTTTCTATTCATCGTTATTCCATCAACCGATCCGTATTGCGCAAAATATAATTTATAAATATCGTAGAAAAGCAACTTTTGCATGAGATTGCCATTCCTTTTAAATACAGTATTTTGAGTTCTACTTTCTTATTAAGGTTATGAATGGTTCTTGATAAGGTTTTCGAAGAAAATAAATAAATATGTTTAATTGAATGCTGAAAAAAATTTCCTCCTCGGAAATAAGATTAACACAATTCGATTTTTACAATGTGAAATGATCGAAAAGATAAGTGTATGGAGAATGAAGAATAGAGGAATCAAATGGAAAAAGAACATTCAAAAGGAACAAAGAAAGATAAAAGCAAAAAGAAATATCCCCTTTACGGTAAGATCGATCCAAAATTATTGGTAACATAGTGATAAAGTTATGGGAGTTGACATATCTTATCAATTTATGAAAAATAGTTGGTACCAAAATAAATGGTGGAGAAGAAAAACCATGGTGATTCGATACTTGAAGTTATTACATTTTTCAATGGCAGTACATGCTGTTTATTATATATCAATTCGACTAAGGAAGTTCTTGAGAGATCGAGAAGGAGAAGATCCAGAATAAAATATAAGAAAAAACCTACGATATTGAGATCTATATCATTTATATTATTGTTAATAACATCCAGTCGATAAAATAAATCATATTTGAATTTTTTTATTCCGATATATCAACCTCAATGCATTAGTTAGGGCTAATGGCTTTTATATATCCAGTCTTATAGGACATACTCATTAACAGACGGAAATAAAACTATTTTCAATACTCCTTCGTAAGTTCATTACATTTTGTTTAAAATTACTGTAGCGATAATCTTATTTATTTTTTCTTGTATATGTTACGTTCGTGCAAGGAATCTTCTTTATTTTTTCATCTACCAGTTCTATATATATATATATAACTATGTACTAAAATCTAATAATATTTGCTTACTCATTTATTTATATATTCGTTCACATATTGATAAAGTATCTATATCTATTTGTGAATTATCAGGCATATGATTTAAAATAAAATAATAAAGCAAATAAAAAGATAAAATGTAATCAAACCAAAAATTTATATAAAAAAAAGAAGATATTAAGAAAAAAAGCGGAGGAAGATGTATCTGGAAAGTGTACCATCCGATATCGATTTCATATTTTCATATATTTGCCTTGTATTGATATGAGTTAACTCGGCTATAGATAAATGTTTCGTCCCTCTTTCTTACAAATTTTGGTTTTAATTTATTAAACAGGAGAGGATTAAAAAATAAATTTAAAGTAAATGAAGAAAAATTAAAATTAAGTACATACATTCTTATATGATACTATATAAGAGAATAATTCTAGAATTTCAATTCACATTATTAATTATCCTGAAAACGGATAATAAATAGATAATTCGTATAAATCACATTTCAACATAGGTCTTTGGAGAGAGATAATAACAATAGGTTCAGTATGAAAGTACTTGACGATAAGTATGTGAGAAAGTATTATGCACCTGCAAATCATTATACCTCGAAACATTCATTAACATGAGAATTCGTGCTATGCAGCAAATTAATTGGTCCAAATCCCTATATTACTAAAGATGTATATTAAATATTGTGAAGATTATTTAAGTCCGTGTTGTGAATATTATGATAACCAATATGGAACAATGATTATAACGTTTCTTCTTTCATGAATTATACTAAATAATTATTAAAACTGGTATAACGTTGACATGGTCACGCAAACGTACAGTGAATATTCGACGCATAATTTAAAAGTGTTCCCTGGCTAAAACTAATATCCTGAACAACGGCGAAGCTATTGATCGTCTCTACGTGTTGCATCATTTTGCAAAGTATACCTCCCTCAGGTGCATTTCAAGTTTTTTTGATCCATGTTCCACGTGCAACGCCGGACGACCCATCAATAAATCTGTCTGTCGATAAATTAATATTCATCAAGAAATTCATTTCCAAATCCAATTAAGCCTTTCCGAGTAGTTCAATCGCGTAATAGGAAATTTTGATTGTCTTACGTAAATGGCGTCCAATTAAAATACGTTAAAGAGATGAAGTTGATATTAGGAAACAAAAGCGACAAATGATATTCTATGAATCCATATTCTTTCCTAATGCGTCATAAAAAAAGGCAGATGTGTGAAAAAGAGATTGTTATCTTCAGTAATAGAAAAAGAACAGAAAGTAATATTACAAAAAAAATTGTCAAACAATATTCTTTGCTCGAAATTAACACTTAAAAATAAATATTTTTAACGACAAATACAGGAAGAATCATATTAGCCAATTTTCAGTATTCTGTAATTAATTTCTAATATCAAATTGTAAAAAGAAGGAGGGGAAAAAAGAAACGAAAAAAATTCATTTTCTCGTAAAGTATGACCATCTTGATTCTTTAGCTATATTGATTAACCAACATCAAGTGTAATAAACATGCGCAGAGAGCGCCATAGTGTTCGATCGGTTACGAAACTCATGGTGAGGTGCGGGGTACAAATACCGCCGTTCCGTGGACGGCGATGAGACTGCAGGTCATTCCTTCGGTGGTTGTCGAACTAGTAATACGCGAGCGAGTGTGCTACAACAAATATTCGTTCGTGCATACTTCATACGTCCCAGAGATCAGTTATATAAGCAATTCAGGCGGTTGAAGCAATTTCTTCATTCTTACTAGTCATTTGTTTAAGCTATCAATATAAGGTACATTTGTTAGTAATGATTAGTTCGTGATTTATTATAAAATTTCAATTTTGTGTTATGGAAATGAAACTGATATTCGTGATCAATAATATCTAAATTGTTGTTTGTTGCCTTTCGGAAAAAGTACTTTATATCGCTTAAAAGGATGTAACAAAATTTATTTTTAAAGATAATACAATTTGATGAACAATTGAATGGCTTCCGTAAGTCTTAACTAATCTACGAATCTTATTTTGTTTCAGAGATATATTAAACCAACCGAAGACGAAAGCAGTTCCAATAGTCTCAATGTATTGCAAAGGAGCCGAATTCACTTATATTTGAATTGCAATTCCAAAGTAGATACGAAAAGTTCAACTACGCTCCACCATTGCACATCCAAAGTGAAACACATTTGCATTGACACTTTCTGTTCTTCCATACATCCGACGATACGCCCTATATGGATAATTCAAATCAAGCCAGACCATCAACGAGATTAATTTACGAAAACATTTTCCTTTTTACATTTATGTTTAAATGTAAAATCAATCAATGCTGTATTTATTGAATGGTAAGATATTTTAGAGATAAGATATATTTTTTATTCTAAAATGTAATGTGGAATATAAAATCTATATCATATCTATATATCTTATAATAACTTATTAATATTTTCGTAGATTATATGCAGCCGAAGAAAGTATTTTTAGTTCTAAGTGAATTTATCACAAATATTCCAAATGGAATGAAACCCAAATTGGAGTAATTATCCGGTAATTTCTATAATATACAAATGAAATTTTTTAAGAAATCTTATACAAATGGCTACTGCTGAATTTAAAGTATATTGATGGAATAATAGAATGACTAGTGATAATGGTGTTTCAATCGTTTTTATTGCTTATAAAGCTCGTCGTTCGGACGTATGAGGGCTAGGGATTATTTCGCGTATGACACATACTTGCGTATTACTGGATCGAAAATCACGGGAGGAATGACCTCTCCTGGTTAAGTTAATCCTACGTCGTTTCGTTAGAAGACCAAGCTTCCGAGATTTTAATTTTCTAGTTTGGGGATGAAAAATTTCCCCTCTCCTGTAACTATATGTTTATTTTATTTTCCCCTCTACTGTAGATATATTTTTATTTTTTGCACTTGAATAACTTTTTGCACTTATAAAATTATTTCATAAAACTTGGAATCTTCTAATGAAATTGACAATTAAGTTTCTCTTCTTTAATTGCAATATTCACGTAAAACTGTAATTATTTATAATATAATTCGTTATTATTAATAATTTTTGTATTAATAATTTCAAATTATTTTAATAATAATATCAGAAACAATAAATATTGTAATTATCAACATTAATTTCTTTCAATTTAATCGTAATATCATATACGAAATATGTAATGTTTCTTCTTTCGTAAGTTCAAGTTGAACTTAAAAATAGTATTCTGATATTATTTGGTATTACTGATATTACAATTTTCGTACTATGTAATTCGTATTGTAAAATATTCTGTTGTTAAAAAATTTTTTCGTAGAAAGTTACATCTACTTCCATTTTCCTTAAAAGCACTCTCTTCAAATAGCACCTTCTTATCTTGTAAACATACATATGTTGCTTAAGTTACCCTAGAATTCATTTCCGTTATTGCACGATAATAAAAACAAGTATTCGGAGAAAATCTCTTGTCGTATTTCTTTGTTTCCTAATATCATCATCTTCTCTTTCACGTATTTCCTATTCGAGAGAACCACAGAGTTAGTAAGTGATTTGGGCGGTGATTGAACCGCTACTTATTGGGAATACCGTGTCTCACTGGAATTTTCTATTGAAATGGTGTTGTTATCCCGGGAATACTGTTAAATCATGCGTTTATCATTCAGGGTACGTCCATCTATCGTGTCATCGTTATACCAACAGCTTAAATAATTATTCAACATAATTTAAAGGGGGAAGAAGTATATTGTTCAATGTTCCAAATTGTTTGTCAGAATATCCAGGTCAAGTTATTAAAAATAATCAGTAACGGAGGTTTTTCAGAAATACAAGTATTTGGACGAGTTAATTTATTACGTAGTTGAAATACACTTCGATTGGGATTTAATGAAAATGCATGTACACGTTGCGTTCTTCCATACGTATCGTCAAGTACTTTCGGCTTAAACAATTTGTTATAACCCCTCTCCATGCACTAGTGCTCGTTTGTTCACTCATGCGCACTAGGTCATGTGGGCGGGAATACGCACGCGGTACTGTGGGCGTGCGTCCGTATATCTCCTCCCTTATTTTGATAAAAAGGAATGTGTTTTTTCATTTATTTTCCTCTCGTCAAACCAAGCCAAATCCTGTTCGATTGACCTTATTAATTTTTCAGGAAACGAATAATAAATAAGTAATTCGTATAAATCATGTTTCAACATAGGTCTCATTTCTTGATAAATAATGTCAATATATCAAAGAGAAGACTCGAGTACCTTTAAATTGCTACTTCCTAATGCATAACAGTTATTAGAATTAAAGGATATTCACGTTAGCATGAAAAAATAGTAATCCTTTTAATATTTCGACCTCTTTGATATTTTATTCTGGTTAAACCAACTACAGAATCTTCCGAATATATTTAAAACGTTCAATTAATCTTTTAGTATACTTTCTAAGAGTCCTCACTATATATTTAAATATTTGGGTCAACATTCAGAATTTTATTTCTATCAGAAAAACATGTCCAAATCTACTGGAAACTCTCTGAAACGGACTTTCGCTTCAAGCAAGCGGAAAGGATGATTATGAAAAAACGAAATCTAATAGGATTAATCACGAAAACAAACGATACCGGTTCGATTGGCCATATGTATCCCTCGAAGACAAATTGCTTCTCCGTTTGTCGCTTTGTATTCTCGTTCTCATTGAATAATGTATCTCTATTCTAAGAGATCATGTATCTTTATTACAACTGACTGATAAGCCAGCATTTCAACTTGTATCAGCCAAAAAAATCAACCAACATGTTGGACTCGTCAATAGGCAGTATCATAGGAAGAGCAAACACGGTACAATATCATGGAAGAGGCAATAGCTGCGCAAAGGTTCGCTCTACATACGATCATACGATTAAATCGCGTAAATGTATGAACAAACATGTCCTAAATCAGGTAACTCTAATTATATTTTCTTTTCTGTTCAATATTATATAATCATATACCCAAGAGGAAGTGCACAGTATAAAATATAGTGGAAAATAATAATCAAAGACTATACAACTTTCTATCGTATATTATAAAACGTAGTTATAACATATTATTATATACGAAATTGTATAATACGATCTATACTGTAGCGTCTCGAATATAGCTCATCTATATCTATACAGAATTATGCGATTATCTAAAACATGATAAAAGAAAAAAAATCCTATGAAAATAAATTCTTGCGTCAATATTAAACGATATAAAACTCAAATATGGTTAATCTATCCGAGTGCATATTTTCTAAAATGATATAAATGATTTTCATTATCGTGACTGATTGGGAGCAATTATATTATTCTGCATCATCCCTCTTCAGAAACTCCTAGAAACTTGTTTGAACGAGGACATCGACTCAATTCAGAATAAACGGCTATTCATCTACATATAGGTAGTAAGCTCTCTAATTGGTGGAGCGAGCATTGTTTCCACTAATTATTTTTCGTATATTAACGAGGGTATCATCCCTAGTAATTCCTTCCAAGCGTTCCCGATAATTTCGGATCCTTACTACAGTAAAGTGAACATTTCTTTTTAGGTAGATGCATTCATTTCCCTTTTTGATTCTTTTCTCCTCTTTTGATTCTCCCCATTCCTTTCAGTCACTTTACTTCGTAAAAATTTAATTTTACATAACTTCTTTTGGAGAAGGGAATTTTTTTTGGTATGTAATTATTCATACATACATATTTTTCGTGACGAAATGTGTTGGCATTACGTAGAAAGTAGGATTTAAAAACTGTATTTGGAAGGAAAGTAAATTTCAAGAAAAGGCTGTCTTTCTACAACATTTATAACTTATATTTTGATGTAATAATAGATACAATAATAGTAAGTATAATAATAATGATATTAATACGTATAATTAACCTCGATTATATTGAGGGAATAATTATGTCCTTGTTAAATTACATATTCGCTTATTGAGAAATTGAAACTTTCCAGCAATATATTCGAAAAATACGAATATCATGTTAATAGAAATACAATAAAGTTATTGCTATACTCAGTTCTACGCAATGAAAAATAACCGATTGAAGAAATATAACATTTTGCTTCGAGTTAATTAACAGAAAAACGCAGTGCACGAATTATTGTATAACTAAAAGTATAATTTATAACTTTTTAAATTCTCCAATCAGGAGTAAATCTTTAGGAAAATGTAGACGATATAATCCTACGAATCTACCTAAGAACTGAATCATTCACACGGTACACAGCTCTGTAAAAGACCTAATAGGATATTTAAATGATGCATCTAAGTAGAGAACTAAATTATACAAGTCATCGTATGATTAAATTGTCCGCTTGGGTTGACGAGAGGAAAACAAATGAAAAAATACCTTTCTCCTTTCCATGATACGAGAGGAGAAATAACCACACTCCCTCATAGGATCGCACAATCATCTCGTCCACTTGAAAACCCTAACGCAGGCGCGAATGTACACACATGGATGAAGAGAGATAATAATAATACGTTCAGTGTGAACGTATTTGAAGCTAAGTATGGGAAAACGTATTACTTGAAAATCATTTACCTCGAATGAATCTTTCCATGAGAATTCGAGCTGCCGAACAACGGTAGAGCTTTTTATCGTCCCTACGTGTTGAATCATTTTGCAAAATATACCACCCTCAGGTTCATTTCAAGTCTCTATGATCCACGTTCCTCGTGCAACGTCGGATGACCCTTCAATAAATCTATCTGTCGATAAATCTATCTTCACCGAGAAATTCATTTCCCCCCAATCCATATCCAATTAAGCCTTTCCGAGTCGTTCAATCGCGTAATAGGAAATTTCGATTGACTTACGTAAATGGTGACCAAATAAAATACGTAGAAGAGATAAAGATGATATTAGGAAAAAAAAAGTGACAAATGATTTTGTATGAATCAATACTCTTTACTAATGCATTATAAAAAAACACAGATGTGTAAAAAAGAGATTGTTATCTTCAATAATAGAAAAAGAAGAGAAAGTGATATAACAAAAAAAATTGTCAAACAATATTCTTTGCTCCAGATTAATTCTTATTCATAAATATTTTTAACGACAAAAACAGGAAGAAACATAATTGGCAATTTTCAGAATTCTTTAATTAATTTCTAATTGCAAATTGTAAAGAGAAGGAGGGGAGAAAACAAACGACAGAAGAGCATAGAAGAAAAAGGATAATGATACACCCAATTAATAGAGATCAATAGAGAAATTCATTTCCACGTAACTTATCAGCATTTTGGTTTTTTCGATATATTGATTAATCTACGCCAAGTGTAATAACCCTGTGCGGAGGGTGCCATCGTTTTCGCTCGGTTAACAACCCAAAGCGTTGTGCGGGGTATAAATACCGCCGTTCGGAGGACGGCGATGAAGCTATAGGTCATTCATTCGGTAGTTGTCGAACTAGTAATACGCGAGCGAGTGTGGTACAACAAATATTCGTTCGTGCATACTTCATACGTCCCAGAGATCAGTTATATAAGTATTCAGGCGTTTGAAGCAATTTCTTCATTCTTACTAGTCATTTGTTTAAGCTATCAATACAAGGCAAATTTGTTAGTAATCGTAAGTTCGTGATTTACTATAAAATTTCAATTTTCTATTATAGAAATGAAACTGATTTTCGTGATCAATACAATCTAAATTAATATTTGTTGCCTTTCGGAAAAGGTACTTTATATCACATGTAAGGATGTAACAAAATTTATTTTTGAGTACAATACAATTAGATGAACAATTGAATGGCTTCCGTAAGTCTTAACTAATCTACGAATCTTATATTGTTTCAGAGATATACTAAACCAACCGAAGACGAAAACAGTTCCGATAGCCTGGAGGTATTGCAAAGGAGCCGAATTGATTTATATTTGAATTGTAATTCCAAAGAAAAACAACGCTCCACCAGATAATATAACATTGCACATCCAAAGTGAAAAGCAATCACATTGATTCTATCTATTCTTACGTACATACGACGATACGATTGTACAACATGGATAGTACAAATGCCAGAAAAACAATAAGATTACTATATGAACACATTTTCCTTTTTAAAATTACTTTTAAATGGAAAAACAATCAACGCTGTGTTTATTTAATGGTAAGATATTTTAGAGATATGATAAATTTTTTGTTCTAAAATGTAATGTCGAATATAAAGTCTATAACATATTTATTTACTTTATAATAATTTATTGAATATTTTCGTAGATTATATGCAGTCGAAGAAAGTATTATTATTTATAAGTGAATTTATCTCAAATATTCTAAATGGTACGAATCCCAAATGGGAGTAATTATCCGATAAGTACTATAATATGGAAATGAAATCTTTTAATAAATCTTATACAAATATAATGTCAAATTTAATGAATATTAATGGAATAATGGAATGATTAGTGATAAAGGTGTTTCAATCGTTTCTGTCATTTGTAAAACTGGTCTTGTCATGTATGATAGCTAGGGATTATTTCGCGTATGAGACACACTTGCGTATGACTGGGTCGCAAATCCCGGAAAGAATGACTTAACCTAGTTTAATTAGCCACATGTTAGCTGGATAGAAGACCAAGCTTCCTAAAATCTAATTCTCTAACTAGAACGCATGGGGATAAATAATTTCCCCACTCCTATAGTTATGTAATTATATGTATATATACTCTATGTTCATGCGAAATTATCTGTGTAATATATCATGGAATTTCCTAATGAGAATCTTACAATAATTCGTCTATTTTTTAATTGAAATAATCACATAAAACTGTAATTATTTATAATATAATTAATTATTATAATAATAATTATTGTAATTATGAAGACTAATTCTTATGAAGTTAATCGGATATTAATATAGGAAATTCGCACTGTTATTTTTTTTGTAAGTCTGACTTATGCTTAATAGTATTCTATTATCAGTATTCTATTATTCATAATGATATTATGGATATTATAGTATTCTATTACCAGTATTCTATTATTCCTAATGATTCTATATAGTATTCTATTATTCATAATGATATCACTATAAATTTTCGTGCTACGTATATACTATGTAATTCTTATAGTAAAATCATCTCTCTTAAAAAATTTTTTCGTCGGAAGTTATATCTACTGCCATATTGCATGAAAACATTTTCTCCAAATATTATTTCCTTTTCTTGTAAACAAATGCATATTGCTCAAGTTATCGAAGATAGCATTTTCGCTATTCCATAATAATAAAAAACGAATTCGGAGAAAATCTTTCGTCACATTTATGGTTTCCTAATATTACCTTCCCCTCTTTACCGTATTTTCCCTTCGAGAGAACCACTCGGTTAGTTAATCAAGAAATGGTCAAATTACCAAGTTATATGAAAAGAATGTCAGTCGATTTTATGAAAAAGAAGTACGTTCACAACGGTCTGAGGGCTTCTATAAACCACTTAAAGAGAGAGATAAGGACTTGTCTGCAATTGTACGCGAGTACGCTTCGTACGATGCAATGATATTTGATGGAGTAAACAAGCAATCATGAAACTGAGGGGAGATTTGCGAAGCTGAACTCGTGTCGTATTGAAATTTCTAGTGAAACAGATAGTTCCCTACACTAATAAGCCAAAAAATCAGAAACGTAATATTCCTTTGGTATATATCGTTTCGTGATTTCGTAATATACAATTTCAGTCTTCCAACCTGTTTACTTACTCATTTCTTTTTCATTAAGAGAATGGCAAAATTTCCAAACACGAGTAAGTTTCGTGCCATAAGTAATATCGAAGGAGAATTTTGGCTTCAAGACAAACATTAATACAGACATCTTAGAAAAAAAAATATTAATCGGGAAGAAAACGATAGGAGTGATAGTCATTACATTTAACAAAAAAACGGAAAGACCTCACGCATAATGCGAGGGATGATAATGTTGGAAAAGAATAGATTCAACATTTATCACAGACATCATGGAAAATTATAATGGACAAAATTGTGATTTTTCTGCAAAAATATATGATTCTGCATGACTACAAATTCCCTTGTTAAGGGGTATTGATCGGCATTTAACGATTTGCTCGTTGAGGAATACGTTCTCTCCTACCTATCATTCAGCACTTTCATATTGAACGATTCATTACTACCTCTCTCCGTGCACATGCGCGTTTACGTGTTCCAGTCAAGTGGATGGAAATGAGTGCGCGTGTTTGCGTACATCTCCTCACTTATTTTGAAAACAAGGATGGTATTTTTTCATTAGTTCTCCCCTCATCAAACCAAGCAGACAATGCGATAATACGGTTAGCGGTATAATTCAATTATCTATTTAGCTGTATGATTACATTTGTCTTTTGCGGATCGATATACCACGGCTGATATGATTCTTCCATATGAACGGATAAATTGTTCCGGAAAGTTACTCCCTATTGGAGAATGCAAAACAATAATACCATTACACTTCTAATTATCTAATATTTCCTATATAAGGTTCCAAATCAATTGGTTCCTAAGAAAATAGGCTATTGTTCTGCAAAATAAGTAAGCTTGTTATCAAACAATGAATCTAAATAGGTTATTGAATTATACAGCCAATCTCCTATTGTTTGCTTGGTTTGATGACAGGAAAACAAATGAAAAAATACCTTCCTTATTATCAAAATAAGGCAGGAGTTCTACGTACACACGCACACTCAATGCAAGCCACTCGATCCGATGCCGATAGACGCGCACCAGAGCACACGTACATGGAGAGAGATAATGGAGAAAGGTTTAAACGAAGGTACTTGAGGATAAATATGGGAGAACGTATTACAGACATCCACTATCACGAAATTCCTTTCATAAGATACTAAATGGGTAATTAACGTTATGCATCAAATTATTTCATCCAAATATGAATATTCAAGAAAAACTCTAATTAAATATTACGAATATTTTTTATGTATATGTCGTGAATATTTCGGCAAACAGATTGAAATATAGAATTCAATACTTTTACCTTTTTAATTATATCGAATGGTTATTTAATTTAAATCGATGGAACAACAATGACGTGACGTGGGCATTCTATTTCACGTGTAATTTAAAAGTATTCCCCTACTAATGGTATTACTTTGAAAAAAGATGAATCTTTTGATCGTCCCTGTCTGTTCAATTATTTTGTATGATAAACGTCCCTCAGTTTCATTTTAATTCCCCTGTGATCCTTGCCCCACGTGGAACGTCGGACGGCTCATCGACAAATCTTTTTGAGCACAATCGCTTATACCCTCCAACTGAAGCAGCTCACGGTTAGATGCTTTGAAGAAGAAAGATCCTTCCCATTTCCCCGTACCAGGCTTCCAAGCTTTATAAAACAGTGCCATATTGATCTTTCGAAACTTCGTCGTCAAGCAAGTATGTATTTTCTTCTTTTTCCTCTTCCAAGGTATTCACAATCACATAATGCATACATGAACAATAGCTAACTATGTTCCTTCCTTTGTTAGAATTTTCAACTGCCTCTTGAAACACTCTTCTGCTTCAATATGCTCGAATAATGTTCATCAATAGAAATATTCTAGTCGCCATGATAAAATATCTGTAAAAATTCAATAAATTATTCTACAATATACTTATGATACAGATTTTATATTCCATATTATACTTTAAAATAAAAAAATTATATATTATCTCTAAAATATCTCAACATTCGATAAAGACAGCACTGTTTGATTTACCATTTAAATATAAGTCTGAAGAGGTAAACGTTTCCATTTCCTACGCTCGTTGACTTTCGGACATTTCTACTAGCCAAGTAGAACGAATCGTCGGATGTGAGGAAGAACAGGAAGTACCAATTGAAGAGTGTATCATTTTGGATGTCAAATGTTTAATGATCACATTGGGCTTAGTTGAAATCCATATATCTTCTTTGGACGTAATTAGAATCCAGATATCGTTCAATACGGATCCTCTGCAATACTTCCCAGAAATTGGAATTGCTTTTGCCTTCGGTTAGTCTCGTATACCTCTGACATAATTTAAATTTCGTAAATTAGTTACGACTTAGAATAGACATTCAATTGTTCATTTAAATATGCAGCCATCGAAGGTAAATTGGGTTACGCCCATTTAAGTCAGATAAAGTATCTTCTCCGAAAAGCAACAAAATAATAATTAGGATGGCATTGATCACGAAAATCAGTTTCATTACCACAATAGAAATGAAATTTTATAATAAATTATATACTAATGACTACTGATAAATTTACTTTATATCGATAACGAACAAAAGACTAGGGAGACTGAAGAAATTGTTAGTACTGTTTGAACTGCTTGTAAGTTTCTTTTGAAACGTAAGAAATATATATGCGATAATTTTATTACTTACTTGCGTATTACTCCTTCAAAAATTATTGAAAGGATGACTTCTGCAGGAGAATTTCTTCCGAATATCGCCATATCGGGTGACTAGTTAATTTCTGAGGCGTGGCTCGGTGGAAGGAGTTATTATATTCTATGCAGTTAATCAATACCACGTATTCTGTGATAGAAAGAGCCGAAATGTCGTGGGTCGGAAGTAAGTAAGCAAAATTTCTCGATGATACTTCCATTAACTGGACAAATTATTTTTCTTTTTTCGTTTCTGGTCTTTTCTTTTTTTCACACCTTCTGTTCTTTACAATTTACTATTAGAAATTAACTAAAGAATTTTGATAATCGACTATTAATATTTTTCTCTGTTTTATCGTTTAAAATATTTAAAAATATATATTAATATCAAACAAGAAATATTGCTTGTAAATTTGTTTCGTAATATTACCTTCTGTTTTCTTCGTATTATTTAAGTTTACAAGCTTCTCTCTTTCTTTATTATATAGTGAAAAAGAATATAGATTTACAGAAAATTATTCGTTATACATATTTTCCTTTTCGCATTATTGATTTGTATACGTTTTACGCCAGTCAATCAAAACTTCTTATTCCGCGATCGAATGTTCCGTAAGAGATGAGAGTAGGGGGAAACAGGTTTGTGGGCCAATCTCTTTCAATTCGCGTGACTGTTGCCATTTCCTATTGACTCCCATATCTAATGGTCCACATTTCAGGACTTTATATTGTGATAAACGCTTCTGCTTCGATTAATTCATGGCGGCGTATCAAGCGTTAATATTAAATGAAAAGGAATTAATTTTATCGTTGCAATTTTCTCCTAACAAAAATATCTTGTAAGCGTTATTTCCCAAATTTTTTTATTTCCATCTGTCATACGTATGCCAAAGATGTTATTTATGCAAACAATATTTTTTTCGATTTCTTTTTTCCATAATAAAAATTTGTATAATCGGCGAAGTGATCAGGATGAGAAGTATCTAGTCGTCCTTTGAAATTTTCAATTGTTCATTACAGTTCATCGACAGTGACAGGAAACTTCACATTATAGGCACAATTTTAAAAAATGGGGAAAAAATACATATCCATATATCTCATGCATGCAGAGCACACATTGAATTACAGATAGATCGGAGATATTGTATTGTCTAAAATTCTCAACGTCTTTCAAAATTTCTCTAGTGCTTGTAGGGAATACCATAAATGATCGTGCAGATATCAATAGCAAGACATTTCCTTTTGAAACATCGTTCTTCTCTCTAACTTACTCGTAATACCATCTTTTATACCGTTCTCGTTAGGTGATCGATAATAACCAGAAAGAGAAATAGGAAGACAACATTTTTAAAGGTCATGACGACGAACCTTCTCGATTCCGATGTAGTATTGTTTCACAAAGCTCGAACGGTGGTAGGGAGTTAGGAAATATCTCCTTTCAAAGGATCCAAAGGTAAGCTGCTTCGTTAAGAGGATATAATCGATTGCGTTCAGAAGGTTCGTCGAAGAGACGTCCGACGGTACACACAGATCGTGGGTCAAAGTGGAATGTTTTCTCTAATGGGGATATATTCCTTCGTAGAAAAGAAGATTTCATTCCGGAATCCTCTTTCATTTCATCTTGTTCCGTCTTCAGAAGGATGCAACGCAGTCGAGAAGGGAAAATAAGGATCTACAATAACGTTGACCGTGTCTTTGTATATCGAACTAATGTTAATTTGGATAGCAATTGGCTAGAAAATTATATGTACCGTAATAATGTTTATTTCAATGCTGTTCGGGTGTTTGGGAACGATAAAGAAAATCTCACGGCGATTCTCAAGGATACCAAAAAGGAAGTTCTGCGAATCAATTTTGAAGAAAATGGTGATACACGGGATGAAGAAGGCGAAGGTGACGATAAAGGTGAGTCACATTTCGATATAGGTCGAATTTCTTGGAAAATAATGTCAAAAATGATAATGTTAATATATCAAAGTGAATATTCGAGCAACTTTAAATTGCTCTGTCCGCATATTTCATAGTTAATGGAATTAAACGATTTACACGGTGGTATTGAAAAAAAGTGATCCTTAAAAATTTTCGATCTCTTTGATATTTTATTTTTGTTAAACATACTTAAAAATCATCCGAAGATATTAAAAACGTTCAATTAATCTTTTAATATACTTTTTAAGATTCCCAACTATTTATCACAATATTTGAATGTATATTTATGATTTTATTTCTATCAGAAAAATACGTCAAATCTCTTTCAAACTCTCTGAAACAGACTTTCCCTTCAAGCAAGCGGAAAGTATGATAATTACAAAAAGAAAACTAATACGATTATTTACGAAAACATACGATACCGGTTCGATTGTCGATATGTATCTCTCGAAGATTGAGTCATGTATCTCTATTCTAATTGATTAACTGACATTAAAGCCAGCAATTCAACTAGTATCAGCCAAGAAAATCAACTCACATGTTAGACTCGTCAATAGGTAGTATTAGAGTCAATAGGGAGAGCAAGCACGATATAACATCATGGAAGAGGCAACAGCTGCGGTCGGCTCTATATACGATCATACGATTAAATCGTAAAAATGTATAAACAAACATACCATAAATCCGGTAACTCTAATTATATTTTCTTTTCTGTTCAATATTATACAATAACATATCGAAGAAGAATTGCACAGTGTGAAATATAGTGTAAAATAATGATCAAAAACTATCCAACTTTCTATCGTATCTTATAAAACGGTATATCCTAGTGTTAAACACGAAATTATATAATAAGATCTGTAATGTAGCGTCTCGAATATAGATCATATATATGTATATAGAATTATGCGATTCTCTAAAACACGGTAAATGAAAAAAATCCTATGAAAATAAATTCTTGGGTCAATATTAAACGATATAAAATTGAAATATCGTTTATCTATCCGAGAGCATATTTTCTAAAATGATATAAATGATTTCCATTATCGTGACTGACTGCGAGCTTTTATATTATTCTGAACCATCTCTCTTCAGAAACTCCAAGAAACTTGTTTGAACGAGAGTATGGGCTCAATTCAGAATAAACGGCTATTCAACCACCGCATATAGGTAGTAAGCTCTCTAAATGGTGGAGCGAGCATTGTTTCCACTAATTATTTTTCGTATATTAACGAGGGTATCATCCCTAGTAATTCCTTCCAAACGTTCCCGATAATTTCGGATCCTTACTACAGTAAAGTGAACATTTCTTTTTACGTAGATGCATTCATTTCCCTTTTTGATTCTTTTCTCCTCTTTTAATTCTCCCCATTCCTTTCAGTCACTTTACTTCGTAAAAATTTAATTTTACATAACTTCTTTTGGAGGAGGGAATTTTTTTCGGTACGTAATTATTCATTCATACATATTTTTCATGACGAAATGTGTTGGCATTACGTAGAAAGTAGGATTTAAGAAACTATATTTGGAAGAAAACTAAATTTCAAGAAAATGCTGCCTTTCTACAACATTTATAACTTATATTTTGATATAATAATAGATACAATAATAATAAGTATAATAATAATAATATTAATAAGTATAATAATTATAATAAGTAAAATATACCATCCTCAGGTTCATTTCAAGTCTCTATGTCGACTGTTCAATAAATCTACCTGTCGATAAATCTATATTCATAGAGAAATTCATTTCCCCACAATCCATATCAAATGAAGCCTTTCCGCTGCGTTTAATCGCGTAATAGGAAATTCTGATTGACTTACGTAAATGGTGTCGAAATAAAATACGTAAAAGAGATAAAGATGATATTCGGGAAAAAAAGTGACGAATGATTTTGTATTAATCCATATTCTTTACTAATGCGTTTAAAAAAAAGACAGATGTGTAAAAAAGAGATTTTTATATTAAGTAATCGACAAAGAACAGAAAGTGGTATACCAAAAAAAAATTGTCAAACAGTATTATTTGCACCAAATTAATTCTCATTCGTAAATACTTTTAACGAAAAAAACAAGAAAAAACAAATTTGACAATTTTCGGAATTCTTTAATTAATTTCTAATTTCAAATTGTAAAGAAAAGGAGGGGAAAAAAGAGACGACAGAAGAACATAGAAGAGCAAGAAGAAGAATAATGATACATCCAATTAATAGAGATCAATAGAGAAATTCATTTCCTCGTAACTTATGAGCATCTTGGTTCTTTCTATATATTGATTAATCTACGTCAAGTGTAATAACCCTGTGCAAAGGGCGCTATCGTGTTCGCTGGGTTAAGAATCCAAAGCGTTGTGCGGGGTATAAATACCGTCGTTCGGAGGACGGCGATGAAGCTGCAGGTCATTCCTTTGGTGATTGTTGAACTAGTAATACGCGAGCGAGTGTGGTACAACAAATATTCGTTCGTGCATACTTCATACGTCTCAGAGATCAGTTATATAAGTATTCAGGTAGTTGAAGCACTTTCTTCATTCTTCCTAGTCATTTGTTTCAACTATCAATATAAGCTAAATCTGTTAGTAGTCATTAGTGTGTGATTTATTATAAAATTTCAAGTTTACATTATGGAAATAAAACTGATTTTCGTGATCAATGCTATCTAAATTATTGTTGTTTGCATTTCGGAAAAGGTACTTTATATCGCTTAAAAGCATGAAACATAATTTATTTTTGAGGACAGTACAATTAGATGTACAATTCAACGGCTTCCGTAACTCTTAACTAATCTACGAATCTTACATTGTTTCAGGGATATACTAAACCAACGGAAGACGAAAGCAGTTCCAATAGCCGGGATGTATTGCAAAGGAGCCAAATTGACTTATATTTGAATTGTAATTCGAAAGAAGATACAAAAAGTTCTACTTCGCTCCACCAGATAATATAACATTGCACATCCAATGTGAAACACATTTTCATTGACACTTTCTGTTCTTCCGTACATCCGACTATACGTCCTATATGGATGGTACAAATCAAACCAGACCATCAACGAGATTAATATATGGAAACATTTTCCTTTTTACATTTATGTTTAAATGGAAAATCAATCAATGCTGTGTTTATTGAATGGTAAGATATTTTAGACATAAGATAAATTTTTCATTCTAAAATGTAATGTGGACTATACAATCTATATCGTATCTATATACCTTATAATAATTTATTGAATATTTTCGAAGATTTTATACAGTCGAAGAAAGTATTTTTATTTACAAGTGAATTTATCTCAAATATTCTAAATGGTATGAAACCCAAATTGGAGTAATTATCCGGTAATTTCTATAATATGGAAATGGAATTTTCTAACAAATCTTATACAAATGTAATGCTAAATTTAAAGAATATTAATGGAATAATAGAATGATTAGTGATAAAGGTGTTTCAATCGTTGCTATTATTTGTAAAGCTGTTGTTTGCCACTTATGACAGCAAGGGATTATTTCGCGTATGACGCACACTTGCGTATTACTGGGTCGAAAATCACGGAAGGAATGACTTCCCCTGGATTAGTTAATCCCACGTCGTCTCGTTAGAAGACCAAGATTCCTAGATATTAATTTTCTAGTTTGGGAATGAATAATTTCACCTCTCCTGTAACTATGTAGTTATATTTTTATTTCCTTTATGCACTTGAAAAATTATTTCATAAAACTTGGAATCTTCTAACGAAATTGATAGTTACTTTTCTCTTTTTTAATTGCAATATGCAAGTAAAACTGTAATTATATATAATATAAGTAATTATTATTAATGATTTTTGTATTAATAATTTCAAATTATTTTAATAATAACATCAAAAATAATAATTATTGTAATTATCAACGTTAATTTCTAGAAAGTAATCGTAATATCATATACGAAATATGTAATGTTTCTTCTTTCGTAAGTTTAAGTCATACTTAAAAATAGTGTTCTAATATTATTTCATATTACGGGTATTACAATTTTCATACTATATAATTCTTATTATAAAATATTTTGTTGTTAAAACATTTTTTCGTAGGAAGTTACATCTACTTCAATATTCCTTAAAAACATTTTCTTCAAATATCACTTTCTTATCTCGTAAACAAATATATATTGCTTAAGTTATCCTAGAATTCATTTCCATTATTGCACGATAATAGAAAAAATGTATTCGGAGAAAATCTCTTGTCATATTTCTTTATTTCCTCATCTCACCATCCTCTGTTTCACGTATTTCCTCTTCGAGAGAACCACACAGTTAGAGAGTGATTTGGGCGGATCGAGTGTTTGCACTGCTACTGTTTGGAAAATCCGTGTTTCACTGAAGTTTCCTATTGAAATTGTGCTGTTAGCTCGGGAGACTTAAATTTTGCGTTAAATATTCAGGGTACGTTCATCTCACCGTGTGTATATATATAATATTTATGAAAAACGCTAATAAAATATTACGAATATTTTTTAACTACATGTCGTGAATATGATGACAAACAATTTGAAACATGGGATTCAACATTTCTCCTTTTTTAATTATAGCGAACTGTTACTTAATTTATATCGATGGAATAACGATGATGCGAACGTGGACTTTTTATTTCACGTATAATTTAAAAGTATACTCCTGCTATCGTTATTATTTCCAAAAATTTTGAATCTTTTAATCGTCCCTGTATGTTAAATTATTTTGTATGATAAACCTCCCTCAGTTTCATTTCCATTCCCCTTCGATCCATGACCCGCATGGAACATCGTACGATCCCTTAAAAAATCATTCTACGTACAATCGCGTATACCCTCCGACTAAAGCCGCTTACGTTTGGATCCTTTGGAAGAAGAAAATCCCTCCCATTTCCTCGTACCACCGTCCGACGCTTTATAAACCAACGCCCTATTGGTCTTTCCAAACTTCGTCGTCAAGCACAAATGTTTTTTCTTCTTTTTCCTCTTCCTAGGTATTCCCAATCACATAATGCATACATGAACTATCGCTAACGATGTTCCTTCCTTGGTTAAAATTCTATCTGCATCTTGAACCGCTCTTCTAATTTCACGATCCAATGCGCTCTATTATAAAAGATGAAATTAATATAGAAAATTGGATAAGATACATGACAAGTTAATTATATCTGATCTCTTCGTACCTCGTTTATTAAAATTCAATATTGATGTCGATGGTTGCTAGAGTAATGCTCTACCAGTAGCAACATGTTTACTTCTATACGTCGGATAATTTGGTGCCGCTCTCATCAACTTGGGTTCCATATCATTTACAAGTTTTTTAATAAATTCGTGAGCAGAGTCAGCTACCTCCGCCCCTTTTACGATCTGTCACATTAAATGACGAATGACATGTAACGCAAAATTCTATGAAAAAATATTGAAATTTTTATTCATATATTATTATTCACCTCCTCTCTTTCATCGAACATCTTGCTTCCCATATCAAATATTCTTCTTTACAAAGGTGAAAAATATATGGGTTCTTGAATTATACACATTAATATAATACATATATGACAGCTAGAGTTAAGAGACTTAATGTCCAACTCATTAATAGAAATATTCTCGTCGCTATCATAAAATCTGCGTAAAAATTCAATAAATTATTATAAAACATCCCTATGATACAGATTTTATATTCGACAGTACATTGAAGAACAATAAATTTGTACCTTATCTCTAAAATTCGATAAACAAACCATTCACTGATTTTCCACTTAAATATAAGAAGAAAAAGGAACTTTTCATATCATAATCTGGTTGATTGCATTTGTACTATCCATGTAAAATTTATCGCCGGATATAAGGAAGAACAGGCCAAAGTAAATATGTTTCACTTCGGATATAGAATACTTCATTAACACGAGGTAGTGAAATTTCGTATATCTTCTTTGGAATTATAATTCAAATATCCGTCAACTCGGGCCTTTGTAATACTTGTAAGCTATTGGAACTTTTCCTGCTTCCGCCTTCGTTTCCTTTAGTATATCTCTGAAACAATTTAAAATTCGTAGATTAGTTCAGACTTACGATAGACATTCAATTGTTCATCTAATAGTATGCATATATAGTTATCGAAGGCAAATCGGATTACGCCATTTTAAGTGATGTAAAGTATCTTTTCCGAAAAGCAACAAACAATAATTAAGATGGTATTGATCACGAGAATCAGTTTTATTTCCATAATATATAATTGAAATTTTATAATAAATTACATACTAATGCCTACAGATAAATTCACCTTACATTGATAACAGAAACACAAGACTAGTGAAAACGAAGAAATTGTTTCCACCGCTTGAACTCCTTGTAAAACTACCCTTTGGAACGTATGAAGTACACACGTAACAAATATTTCTTGTACGACACTCGCTCACGTATTTCTAGTTCGACAAATTCCGAAGGAATGACGCACAGCTTTATCGCCATATTCTTACAGGCAATTCATACCCCACAAATCCCTTTGGGTAGTTTACCTAACGACCAGGAGGGAACCCTCTGCTACAGGGTTTTATGTAGGTTAATCAATATTTCCTATCATACGATTGAAAGAACCAAAAAGGTCATAAGCTCTGAGGAAATGAATTTCTCTATTGATATTTATTGATTCGATGAATAATTATTCTTTTTTTCTATGTTCTTCTTTCGTTCCTACTTTTCACAGTCTGAAATTAGAAGTTAACTAAAGAATTTTGAAAATTTCTTCCTGTTCTTGACGTTAAAGTATATATCAATAAAAATTAATTTTGAGTAAAAAATATTGTTTGACAATTTTTTTCGTAATATTATTTTCTATTCTTCTTCTATTACTTAAGTTAACACTCTCTTTTTTTACATATCTCTCTTTTTTTATGACGCTGTAATGAAGATTGTATTCAGAGAAGACAATTTTTTTTTCGTAATATTAACTTTTTCTCTTTTACGTATTTCATTTGAACACGATTTATGTAAGTCGATTAAAATTTACTATTACGCGATCTAACGAGCCGAAAGAGCCTAATGGGACATGGATTAACGGGAAATTGATTTCTCGATGAATATTTTTCCCTTTTTAATTATCATATGGAATAATCGACTTTGGATATCTGCGTATTGCAACATGGTCTTTTGCTTCAACTTTATCGATCGCTCCCTACAAAAGATTAATACTGATTAAAAAAAAAATTAGTTTTCTTGTTGATATTATCTCATAATAAAAATATCTTGTGAACGTAATTATACATTTTTTGATTGCTATCTGTCAAAATCGACCAAAAATGCTTCTCATGCAAAAAATATTGTTTTCCCTATCTCTTTTGGTCATATTAAAAATAATATCATTGGTGAATTCATCATCATGAGAAGTATTTGCTTTTTCGTTATGATCCATTATATATTTCATTATGATCATTTCAAATTCTTCACCTGTCATGGAGTGCCAATCATTTAAATTTCGAAGTTGTCGGATGTTATCATCGGAAGCGTTGTGCATTAACATTTTTACTTTTTTGTTACAGTTCTTAGCCAGTGATATGACGCTTTATATTTTAACTCGAATATAAAAAAAGGAAGAAAAGAAAATATATATCCATATATCTTATGTTTGGATAATGAAATACATAGTATCGATCGGCAGTATTCAATTATCTAAAGTCATCAATAGTTTCCAAAACATTTTTAGAGCTTCCTTGTCATATTATCAATCGACGTGCTGGGTTTGATAAGAAGGCTTTTTTCAAACCCAGCACGCTTCCTTTTCAAACATCGTCCTAGTCTTTACGTGAACCGTAGTATTGATTTCCACACCATCTTCATTATATGATCGAAATTAACCAGTAAGAAAACAAAACATTTATAAAGGCAGTAACAAAAATCCTTGACGAGGTTAATATGGCATTGTTTTATAAAGCTACATTCGAAGGGTTATAGGAGGAAAAGGAATATATCTTATTGAAAGGATCCAAACTTTAAGAATTTAAAAAAAGGCTTTATTTAGAGGATGTAATCGAATATGTTGAGTGATATTTGTTAAAGAACAGTTCGCTGTTGCAAACGGAATCTGGACTAAAATGGAATTGAAATGGTATTCAGAAAGGTTTATCTTTGAAAATGATTAATTCTGCATGTACGATTAAAAAATTCACCGTTTTTCGGGATATTAATGTTAGCCAGGGAACACTTTTAGTTTTTTTATACGTCGAATATTCAGTGTACGTTTGCGTCATCATATCAACGTTATACCGGTTTAAATAATTATTTAAACCATTTGTTAAACTAATTATTAAAGCGATTATCATAGTCAGTTTAAATAATTTTTTAATATAATTGAAAAGAGGAGAATTGTTTAGTTCAATCTTCCAAATTGGTTATCATGATATTCACGATATGCACTTAAAGAATGTTTATAATATTTAATGTACGTGTTCAATAATATAGGGATTTCGACCAACTAATTTGCTGCTTATCTCGCATTCTCGTTTTAATGATTCATTCGAGATATAATGATCTGCAGGTGCGTAATATTTTCCCCTATATATATCGTCAAGTACCTTCATATTGAACGTGTTATTATTATCTCTTTCCATCTGGGTGCGTACTTTTGCGCATGCGTGAGCTTATTCAAATGGACGGGATGATTGTGCGATTCTATGGGCGCGTGTGCGTATAACTTCTCGCGTATCTCGAAAATATGCCAGGTATTTTTTCATTTGTTTTCCTCTAATCAAACCAAGCAGACATTTGGATAATACGATTACCTGTCTAATTGTTTATGTCGATAAGTATTAAGTCGATAAGTATAAGTATATTAATAATGTCGATAAGTAATGACTAACCAAGTGTTACGTCAGTGTTATCTGTGCGCTCATTAAGAAGTTAAATCATTCCGATGATAAATTCGGAAAATTCAAATATTATGTTACGTAAAATATAATAAATCACTGCTATACACAGTTACACGTAAAAAGAAATAAACGATTGCAGAAATATAATATTTCCATAGGAACTAACAGTTTATAACATAATATATCAAGTATTTGATAAGAAGAAGTACGATTGGATCATTCATTTAAGTTTTCCAATAAGAGGTAAATTTTTAGGAAAATGCAGTCGTTCGAATGATAGAACTGAAGCAGGCGTGGTACATCGATCTGCAGAAGACTTAATTAAATGTGCAGGTAATTAGATAATGGATTTAAAATCTAATTGAGTTATACAGCCAGTCGTATCGTCCAATTGTCTGTATGGTTTGATAAGGGGAAAAAAAATGAAAAAATATTTTTCCTATCTACAAAATCAGACTGGAAATATACGCTCAAAGGAGCGAGCACTCATTTCTTCCACTTGAACTGGCATATTCAAGCGCGCATAAGAGCACTCACGGATGGAGAGAAATAATAACGAATCGTTTAATTCGAAGGTACTCGACGATACATATGGGAAATTGTAATACGCAAATGCATTTTCATCAATTGCCTATTAAAACGTATTAACAAGAGAATTCTGGCTACGCAGTAAATGAATTTGTTGATATTACAATATTACTCTAAAACGTAAATTAATATTCTGAATATTTTTTAAGTACACGATGCGAATGTTATGACAAACAATTAAGAAAATTAATTCAACATTTCTTCTACTTTCAATTTAATCGAATGTAAATGAAATATTATGAATATTTTCTCAGTACACGATACGAATGTTAGGACAAACAATTAAGAAAATTAATTCAACATTTCTTCTACTTTCAATTTAATCGAATGATTACTTAATTTAATTTGATGGAGTAACCATGACGAGGTGACGTAAACTTGGAACAAGTCGATAAATCTTTTGTACATCTACAGGTTTAATCATTCCAAAAGTTAAACCTATCTTAAATTCATTTCGGTATTTTTAAACGTGAACATAATATTTACAATCACCTTCCACTTCTTCATCCCCTGTATCACCTTTTTCTTCTTCTTCATCTTCGACATGGATTCGCAAATATTTTTTGGAATAATTCGCCTTAATATTTTCTTTGCTGTTCCTAATCTCACTCATGGCATTGAAATAAATATTATTACGGTATATATAACTTTCTAACTAAATGCTATCCAAATTAACATTAGTTCGATATCCAAGAACACTGTTAACGTTAGGATTGATCTCCATTTTCCCTTTTCGACTGCTTTGAATTCTTCTGAGGGTGGAACAAGATGTAATCAAAAAAGATTCCGCGAAGAAATCTTCTTTCTTACAAAGGAATATACCCTCATTAAAGTAAAAATTTCACTTTGACTCACGATCCGCACGAACCATTGGATGTCCCTTCGAAGGACCTTTCCGGACTCAATCGATTATACCCTCTGACCGAAGCCGCTTACCTTTTGATCCTTTGAAAGGAGTATATTCCCTAGCCTCGTACCACCATTCGAGAGTAGCATAGTGAAACAGAACTATTTCGATTTCGAGAAAGTTCTTCGTTGTGACCATTATAAGTTTTGTCTTCCTATTTTTCTTTCTGTTTAATATCGAACAACTGACGAACACGTTATACAAGGTATTACGGATAAGTTAGAGTCACCGTCTTTATTTCAAAAGGAAATGCCTTGCTATTGTTTTCAGCATGATGATTTTTGTTATTCCCTAGAAACATTAAAAAAATTTTGAAAAACGTGGATAAACTTAACTAATACAATATAAATCGAACGAAACGTTTCTTTTTCTCATTTTTTCAAATTCGACCTATAACATAAAACAGCACGTCACTGTGGATGAATTTTAAGGAAAAACTGAAAGTTTCAAAAGACGATTAGATACTTCTCATAACGATCATTTCGCCGATTATACAATTTTTATTATGAAAAAAGAAATTGGAAGAAAGTATTGTTTGCATAAATAACATTTTTGGCCAAAGTTAGTCAGGTGGTAATTAAAAATGTCGGCAATAATGTTCACAAGATATTTTTATTATGAAAAAATGACAACGAAAAATGTATTCCTTTTCATTTAATATTATCCCTTGGGAGAGTGCGATGAATTAATCAAAACAAAAGCAACATTGCAATATGGAATTATGCTATATGGCGGATTATTTCTTATGGTAATTAATAGAAGAGGGCAGTAGTAAGGCGAATTAAAAGAGATTGGTCGACAAATCCGTTTCCCCCACTACTATAATTTCCGGTTCTTTCGACGGCGGGATAGGAATTTGTAATTGTCCGGCTTAAAACGCATTCAAATGGATTACGCGAAAAGGAAAATAAATAATACGAATGATTTAATGTAATACATATTCATTATCACTATGTAATAAAAAAAGAAAGAAGCTTGTTAACTTAATTAATACAAAGAGAATAGAACGTAATATTACGAAACAAGTTTTAAGGAATATTTCTTGCTGCAAATTAATACTTATAGATGAATATTTTTAACGATAGAAGCGGGAAAAAATTAATAGCCGATTAGCAAAATTATTTATATAATTTCTATATGTAAATTTTAAAGAAAAAAACGTTAAAATAGAGAAAAGAATGGAAGGTAAAAAAAAAATTATTGTCCAGTTAATGGGGGTACATTGTGAAATTTATTTCCTCCCGTACCGCGTCTTTTCGGCTCTTTCTATCAGGTAATACGTGGTATTGATTATCTGCATAGAATGTAATAACCCTTTCCATCGCGCATGGCTTCAGAAATTACCTCAGTCATCTAACATGGCGATTTGCGAAGGGAACTCGCTTGCAGAAGTCATCCTTTCGATAATTTTTGAACGAGTAATACGTAAGTAAGTGCTTAATTATCATGTATATACTTCATACGTCGCAAATTCTAACTGACGAGCAATTCAAACGGTAGAATTTCTTCATTCTTTCTAGTCTTTTGTTCCTTATCGATATAAAGTAAATTTATCTGTATTTGTTAGTAATTTATTATAAAATTTCAATACTATATTACGAAAATGAAACTGATTTTTATGTTCAATCACATCCTAATTATTATTTTGTTGTTTCTCGTAGAAGGTACTTTATATCGCAAAAAATGGCGTGGCCCGATTTACCTTTGATGACTGGACAATTTCAATGAACAATTGAACGTCTACCCTAAGTCTTCACCAATCTAAGAATTTTAATTTATTTCATAGATATACAAGACTAAACGAAGATGAAAGCAGTTCCAAGAGCCCAGAAGTATTGCAGAGGAGCCTAGTTGACCGCTATCTGAATTATAATTACGTTCAAAGAAGATACATGGATTTCTACGTTCAACGTGATAATTAAACATTCGACATCCGAAATGAAACACATCAAACGATATGTCCTATGTGGATAAGACAAATATCCGACCGTCAACCAGATTAGGAAATGAAAACGTTTTTCTCTTCTCTTTTTTAAATGGTAAATCAATCAGTGCTGTGTTTATCGAATATTAAGATATTTTAGAGATAAGATATAAATTTTTTATTCTAAAGTGTAATATGGAATATAAAATCTGTATCATAGGTACGTTTTATAAAAATTTATTAATTTTTACAGAGATTTTATCATGGCGACCAGAGTATTTTCATCGATGAGTGAGGTATTATGTCTCTTACCTTAAGCTATTTTAATGGTATTATGTTAATATAAATCAAGAATCCTTATAATTTTCAACTGCTGTAATAAAGAATATTCGATATAGGAAACAAGATGCTTGGTGAAGGAGAGGAGGTAAATAATAATAAATGAATAAAATTTCCTATATTTTTTTCATAGAATTTTGCGTTACTTGTTATTCGTCATTTAATGTGTCAGATGGTAAAAACGGCGGAGGTAGCTGATGCTGCTTACGAATTTATTACAAATCTTGCCAATAATCTGAAACTCAAGTTGGTGAGAGAGGCACCTTACTATCTGGTGTATGAAAACAACATGTTTCTATTGCTGGAACATTACTATAGTAACCATCTACTACAATATTGAATTTTAATAAAGGAGGTACGAAAATATCAGATGTAAGTAACTAGCCACGTATCTTATCCACTTTTCTATGTTAATTTCATCTGTTATAATACAGCACATTGGATGGTGAATACAGAAGAGTGGTTTACAAAGCAGTTGGAAATTTTAAGCAAGGCAGAAACATCGTTAGCTATTGTTCATGTATGCATTATGTGATTGGGAATACATAGGAAAAAGAAAAGGAAGAAAAAACATTTGTCCTTGACGACGAAATTTGGAAAAGTCAATATGGTGCTATCTTATAAAGCGTGGGACGGTGATACGAGGAGGTGGGAGGGATTTACTTCATTCAAAGGTTCCAACCGCGAGCGGCTTTAGCTGGAGTGTCTATGCGATTCTACTGAGAATGATTTGTCGAAGGGCCGTTCGACGTTGCATGCATTAGAAGAGTCAAATGGTAAGTCAAATGGAACTTTGTATTTATCATACAAAATAATTTAACCAACAGGGCCGATCGAAAGATTCATCGTTTTTGGAAGTAATAACGTTAGCAGGGGAATACTTTTAAATTATACGTGAAATAGAACGTCCACGTTCTCGTCATCGTTATTCCACCGATTTAAATGAAATAATCGTTCGATACAATTAAAAAAGAAGAATTGCTGAATTCCATATTTCAAATTGTTTATTATAGTATTCACTACATGTACGTAAAAAATATTCGTAATATTCAATTATCGCTATTGAAATTTGGATAGGAATAATTTGTTAGGTAACGCGAATGACCTCTTTAGTATCTTTTAAAAGGAATTTCATGATAATGGATGTCCCTAATACGTTCTCCCGTACTTATCGTCAAGGACCTTTCGTTATTATCTCTCTTCATCTACGTATGCTCTGATGCGCGCCTGTCTGCGCCAGATAGGGTGGCTGTGATGGAGTGTGCTCCTTTCTTATTGTAATAATAAGAAAATCATTTGTTTACCTGTCACAGACCAAGCATACCATTGGAGACCGTCTGTATAATACAATTGTCAATTAAATTCATCGTTGGATACATCCTTACTTTTGCAAAACAATAGATTTTTCTCTTAGGAACGAATTGATTTGGAACATAATATACGAAATATTAGATAACTAGGAGTATAATGGGTTTATTGTTTTGCATTCTCCAATGGGATGTAACTTTCTAGGAAAATATACCCATTCAAACGAATCAAAATCAAATCAGTCATGGTACATCGATCTACAAAAGACCTAACCAGGGTACTAAATGATACAGCCAAATAGATAATTCATTTATACCACTAATCCTATTATCGAATTGTTTGCTTGGTTTAATGAGAGGAAAAGTAATGAAAAAGTACCTTTCTTGTTTTCCAAATAATAGAGGAGATGTACGCGGACACGTGCTGTAATGCCCCTACTTGAAATGGCGTACGGAAGCGCGCACGTGCATGGAGAGAGATAATAATAAATCGTTTAATACGATGGTGCTTGATGATAGCTAGGAGACGATTACGTCAGTGCAGATCGTTAAGTTCCGATCAAAACCCGCTAACAAGGGAATTTGGAGACAGGGGGGATCATATATTTTTGCAAAAAAAATCATAATTTTGTCCTTTATAATTTTCTACGATGTCTATGATAAATGTTGAATGAATTCTCTTTCCATGTTATCATCCCTCGCAGTATATATGAGGTCTCTCCGTTTTTTTTTGCTTGATGTCACCACTATCACTTCTCTCGTTTTCTTCCCTATTAATATTCATTTTTTCTAATCGTATAAATGTCTACTTGGAATTCCTCTTCGGTATTACTTATGATACGAAACTCACTCGTGTTTGGAAAATTTGCCATTCTCTTAATAAATAAAAGAAATAAGTAAGTAAACGGATTGGTAGTCTCAAATTGTATATTACGAAATCACGAAAGGATATAAACCAAAAGAATATTACTTTTCTGATTTTTTGACTTATTAGTCCAGTTATCTATCTATTCCACTAGAAGTTTCAATGCGAAGTGAGTTTAGCTTCGAAAATCTCTCCTCAGTTTTATGATTGCTTGTTTACTCCATCAAATATCACTGCATCGTACGAGGTGTATTCGCGTGCCATTGCAGAGAAGCCCTCGGACCGTTGTGACCGTACTTCTTTTTTGTAAAACCGACTGATATTCTTTTCATATATCCTGGTAATTTGACCATTTCTTGATTAACTAATTGTGTGGTTCCCTTGGAGGGAAAATACGTGAAAGGTAAGAACGTAATATTAGGAAGCAAAGAAATATGACGAAAGATTTTGTCCGAATACATGTTTTTTATTATTATAGTACATGTTTTTATTATTATTAGAATAATAACAGAAATGAACTCTTCGATAATTGGAGCAATATGCATTTGTTTACAAAAAAAAGATCGTAATATTTCGAGAAAATGTTTTCAAGTAATATGGAAGTAGATATAAATTTCGACGAAAAAATTTTCTTACGACAGAACTGTTGACGATAAGAATTACGTAGTATTTACGTGGAACGAAAATTGTGATATCATAAGAAAATTAACTACTTTCATTTCCGTTTAAAGTACATCGACATGTATCTACTTAGCGAAATTTTAATCCAATCTAGTTTCCAATAAATAAACATATTAATCAAACATGTAAAATAGTGAATATTCATTATCAGACCTACATTTATAGTACCATCATGTCGCAATCAACCAATATCAGAAGATTTAAGAACACTTAATCTATGAGCAACAGCTAACGGTGTTCTTTCTTCGATTAGATTTTTCAACTTCAACATTAAAATGGTATGGGTAAAGAGAATTATTTTCATTTCTATAATATATAATTGGAATTATGTAATAAATTGTATACAAATGGCCACTTATAAATTTATCCAAGAGCGATGATATAAACGAATGTTGCGATGGAAACAATGATTCCTCGAGATTCATTAAATAAGTGTGAGGTTCTCCCGGAGAAGAAATAGTGAGAATATTGAAATCGTACTAACAGATTGATAGGTTGTGAAAATATTCTTTAGGACGTCTGAAGTATATACAGATAGCAATTATTTTTAGTGTGTAAATATATGGTATTCACTTACATGATATTTTTTGAAAAGTTAACGAAGGAGTGATTTTTATAGACGAGAATCATTCCTAAACTTCCTAAATTTCAATTCTCTAGCTAACAATGTTCTTTCTCTGTTCGTTAGGTAATTTGATAAAGTAAACAACCGATCCTAAAACTGGAGTAAGAGATTTTTAAAGCTGACACCAGTCCGTAATGAAGCTTCGAGTAGATAAGTAGATCCCTGGACTAATCAGTCCGAAAATCAGAAAAATAATATTCTTTGGGTATATATCGTTTGGTCGTTTCGTAACATACAATTAGAGGTAGAAAGAAATTTTCAACGCATTCATTTACTAATTTTTTTTTTTTTTTTTAGGACAATGACAAAGTGTACAAACACGACTACATTACATGATATAAGATATAAATAGTGAAGAGCAATTTCAAAAAGACATGTATAAATCCAGAAAAGAACGGTAACAGTGATAGTGATACCACCGAATATGAAAACAGGAAAAATTTCATAGATGATGATAAGGATGAAAATCCTGCAAAGCTTATCACAGATATCGTAGAAAATTATAAGGGATAATATTTTGTAATGAAATATGTTCTTCAATATCTACAAATTCATATAAATTAAATATCATTACAATATATTAGTTAGTTCCACGGTCACGATATATTATATTACGTAAGTCGATGGACCACGATTGCGCAAAAAATTACCATCTATTTGCTGACAGTTAACATCCGAGAGAGTGCCGAACAAACAGAGTTTTTACATTCTATGCATCTTTATTGCTTTCACAGACGAAAAGGTAGAAGATGAAATTAATTAAGACTTCTCTAACGATCTCTTTTAATTTGACATATTATGATTTCTATTTTACTACCATATCCATATTCCATAACAGAATATTGTTACAAATGCTTCTGCTTTATTTTTATTGATCTCACCCTACCAAATATTCACATTCCATGAAACGAAATTAATTCTCTTATTAATATTCTCTCATAACAAAAATATCTTGCGGGCGTTAATATACATATTTTTAATTCCTATGTGACAAAATCAGCCAAAGATGTTGTTCATGTAAACAATATCTTTTTTGGTCATAATAAAAATAATATGGTGTGCGAAGTGACCAGAACGAGGAGTATCTGCTTTTTTATTATGATCCTAATAGATAGTACCTTACAGGAACAAATACATTTATAAGAGAATATTTTCAAAGAATCCTACGTCAAAAACATATTCATCATCTATTATGGAATGTCAAGAAATTGACTTTCAAAGTTGTTCACAGTGTTATCATCTAAAAAGGTTGTTATTTAATATTTTTAGTTCCTTGTTACAGTTTTTAGGCAATGACATCCCGCTTTATATTATAGCTCGAATTTAAAAAAAGGAAGAAAAGAAAAATACATATCCATATATCTTATGTGCGGACACTGAATTATATAATAACGATCGGCGGCATTTTACTATCAACGATTATCGACGGTTTCCTAAACATATTTGCTATTTCTTAGCTGTAGTAATAATCAACGTGCTGGGTTCGAAAGGAAGGCATTTCCTTTACAAACGTGATCCGCATAATTATGTTCCATAGCGTCTTCATTACGTGGTTGCAATTAACAAGGAAGAAGAGGAAGAAGAGGAAGAAGAGGACAAACATTTATAATGGTGTTGACGACGATCCTCAAAGTATTGCCTCAAGGTAATCGTCAATTAAAATAGCGCTGTATTACAAAGCTTCATTCATATGGTGATACGAGGATATGGAATATACGTTATTGTAAGGATTCAAAGGTAAGTGGCTTTAGATAGAGGATATAATGGAGTGTTATGGGAAAGGTTTATCGTAGGGTTGTTTGCCGTTGCAAAGGGAATCTGGATTCAAATGGAACTGAAATGGTACTCAGGCAGCTTTATCATTGAAAATGATCAAGGCTTCATATACGATCAAAGTATTCATTGTTCTTCGGGATAATAACGTTAGCTCGGACACGCTTTTAAATTATGCGTTAATATGTAGTGTATGTTTATTTCACCGTGTCATCGTTATACCGTCAGTTTATATTATTATTCAATATAATTAAAAAGAGAAGAAGTGTTTGGTTCAATGTTCCAAATTATTTGTCAGAGTATTCACGTCATGTACTTAAAAATAATGTATAATGTACGTTTTTCAGAAATATAGGTATTTGGACGAACTAAATTATTACGTAGCGCAAATATCTTACGATTGAGATTTAATGAAAATGCATGTATACGTTACGTTCTTCCATACGTATCGTCGTGTACGTTCGTGTTAAACAATTTGTTATTATCTTTCTCCACACACTTACGCTCTTACATTCTCTCATCCGCGCTAGAGCATGTAAGCGGGAATATGTCCGCGGTTCTGTGGGTGTGCGTGCGTATATCTCCTCGCTTATTTTGACGAAACGTATTTTTTCAAAAGAGGAAAGGTATTTTGTCGTTCGTTCTCCTTTCATTAAACTAAGCAGGCAATGCGATAATACGATTGGCAGTGTACTTCAATTAGCTATTTAGCTGCATTAATTAATTAGCAGATCGATGTACCACAACTAATTTAGTTCTTTCATACGAACGAATACTTTTCCCGAAAAATTAATTCAATTACTTTATTATTATTATTTAACTGCATCATTTAACTAGCCAGTTAAGTCTTTTGAAAAGCAATGCACCACGTATCTGATTCAATTCTTTCATACGAGCGAGTAGATTTTCCTAAAAATTTATTTCCGAGCGAAGAACGAAAGAATGAACTAATTATGCACTATATACAACGTTGCGTATATTGTATTGTGCTGTATGTCGTATATTATGCTCTAAACTAGTTAGTTCTTATGAAAAAATTATATTTCTGCAATCATTTATTATTTATTACGTATAACCGAGTGTAGCAGTGATTTTATTATATTTCTAGTAAAATAATATTTGTATTTTGCGAATGCATTATCCGAATGATTTAATTTCTCCATAAGCACAGATATAATATAATACTGATATAATACAGTGCCTAACGTAATAGAGATCTATCATACTTTTTTTTATTTATCGTTATTCGACTAACTGATCGACGTGGCGCTACTTTCTAGGCAATGTCATTGTGTTTTTCTCGAAAAATGAATAAATATCAATAAATAAATACGAAGAAATGTTCACTCTCTAAAAAGGAGATAAACAAAATTAAATGTTTACAAAGTAAAATAATCGAAAAGATATAGTTATGGAGAATGATCGATAGGAGGAATCAAAAGCAGAGAAGGAATCAAAAAGAGAAAAGAAGGATAAAAATAAAAAAAAAGTTTACCATTTACGATAGTTTCATTTCAAAATTATTGGTAGCATTGTAAGGAGATAACCGTGGATGACATAATATCTCGTTAATGAATGAAACATAATGACAGAAATAAATGATAGGAAAACCTTTATTTGATACTTGAATTTATTGTATTCATTGAAAGGGATTAAAGATGTTGATACTGAATCTAGTAGTCTTCCATGCAAGTTCTTGGAAGATTCAAGAGAGGGAAAATCCAAAAGAATACATAAGCCCCCGATCAGGCGGCATAATGATAAGTGTATCGTACATATCATTTTAAACAAGATGCTCTCGATAAAATAAATCATATTAGTATTTTTTTTTTGTTTCGATCTATCAATCTGAATGCATTAGTCAAGGATAATTTATTTTCAAGAGTCAGTTGCCTAAAACATAATTAATGATAAAGGGACATAGAACTATTTTTGTAGTTGCTTTTAAGTTTATTACATACTGTTAAAACTTACATTAGCGATAATTTCGTATAACACTTATTCTTATATACAGATTTTATGTGTATGTGTGTTTAAACATACACACACAAACACACATATAACATAATAGTATAACAATTAAACACATTTGTATACATACATATTTATATAATTGTCAACATATATATTTAATATATTATGATAAACTATTTATCTCGGCGTATGCATCTCTAAGTATATAAATCAATTTACGATGAAAAAGAAAATTAAACCATAAAATAAATTAAAAAAAGGAATTTTAATTAAAAAGAAAAGAACAAAAGAAAAAAGCAAATAAATAGGTATTCAGAATTCATTCAAGAAATGAAAGTTTATGCTTATTTATCTTTCTTCCGAGCAGGATTAATAAATTTTTGAGAGAATTTCTGAAAAATTAAGAGAAAAATAAATATAAATCAAAAATCCAGTTTACATATATCGCAAACATAGAGAATATGAAATTGTAATACTTTCTGAATACATATTTGTTTGCTTTTTTTTCAGGCTACTTTGTAACAATTATTTTTCTTTTTAACCCTTTGCACTTTTTAACCCTTTGAATTATTTTCATAACCGTAATATTTAAACGATAGTATATTCGCTTAAACATTACGAAGATCGTAACGCGCGAATAACATAAAATAACTTTAAGCTAAAATTTAAATAATTTATGATTTTCATATTGGAATACTTGCATCTGAGTTTCGTAGCTGCGTGTGATGTCAATAAAAACGAACATTGGAATGACTGACGCTTCGCCTCACTTTATAAAGGTGAAAACTTCAAACTTAATACTTTTGCTAATTTTAAACTCATTTAAACGATATAAATGAACGACGAGTTAAACTATTCACTGTTTAAGCAATAGTAGATTTCGCTAAACATTACATGCTATGGAACACAGACGGTATATCAAACAATTTTAATTTATTTTCTATTAGACTTAAATTGAAAAATGGCAGTTGTTGGTAGCGTGTAAAATCAACAAATGATTGACTTGGACTTTTAGATTTGGAGTTACCAGATCAGTTCTTTGTACTCCGACGAATAAACATCGAAGTTCTTTCGCTGCCGCCTGCAAAGAATGAAGAAATTTACATTCACCTACGTGTACATAAGAAAAAATTGAATAAGTTTTTCTTTAAGGTAATTGTAAAAAAATGTAATGAATTAGCGAAAATGGCTGTGCCTCCCTCTATGAATAAACGTAATTAAGCAAATTATTATTATTAAAGATTTTGGAAGGTACAATTCATGATAACTCTTAAGACGTAGTATCATATCACTATTGATCGAATGAAATACACTTTTGTAATAACCCTAATTAATTAAAATAGGAGACTGTTAAATGTTAACATCCAAACGTGTTTTTATATTATTGCAAATATTTTACTAAGTTTCCTTAATAAAACAGCAACGTATGCACCATTAGGATCAAAAGTGTTAAAGTTCTCTGGTTTTATGCAACATGATATGGGAAGCCAATCGCTGTGATCATTGTCTCCATAGCAGTGAGACTACAAAACGATCCAATTAGAAAACTAAAGCAGAATTTTCACAAATTTTATTATTATAATTATTACTCGTTAATGAAGAAAATGAAAAATTACTTACAGTATTTTGCCAGGAATGGATGTATATAGCAGCCATTATTATTTTTCTCTAATAATTTCCTTCTGTTCTACAATTGACTCTTTTCGACTTGCATTTGGAATATCAACTTTCAACAATCTGTGGTAACACCGCGTCAAAAACCTTTTTCCTTCTATTTCTCTTTATACAAATTTCTATATTTCCTCCGTCGATTCGATCGTGTGAAACAATTACTACGTGAAAAGGAACAATTATCACAATCATCTACGAACAAAAATTAGAAATAAGTACGTACACATATACTGATATAAACGAAGATCGATATAATTATTTCGCTAGATCTGTCTTACTAATTTTTCCGAGAAGCTCCATCATATGAATACTGATGTCAATAACGATAATATCAATAGTATATATCACATATATGAACATTCAAATATTTTTAATTTACTCCTTCCGAATAGTTCTATTGGAACTATTACAATGGAATGATTTTCATATTGACATTAATAAATATTGATCCTGAAAAAATTTTGATGTCTTAAATATCTTTTTTTGTTAAACATACTTCAGTCTTCCGAAAATATAAAAAATATTCAATTAATCTATTAATATACCCAATCAGCGTCCAAATTATTTATGCAAAAATTTGAGTCCATTTTCAAAATTTTATTTTTATCAGAAAAAATGTCAGAATCTCCTTAAAACATTCTGAAATGAACTTTAGATTCACGCAAACGGATGGTATAATAATTGAAAACGAAAACTAATAGGTTTCATCGCAAAAGCAAATGAAATCGGTTCGGTTGCGGATATATCTCCGGAAGACAAGTCGTCTCTACGTTCGTCTCTTTGTATTCTTATCATGGAATCATGCATCTCTATTCTAATTGATTAGCTGACCGGCAAACAAGCAATTACTAGTTTCAGACAAGCAATTCACCTAGTTTGTTAGACTCTTCAACAGGTAGTATCATTGAGATAGCAAATACGGAATAATATCACGGAATAGCAAACAGATGCGCAACAGTTGGCTCTATATACGATTATACGATTGGATCGTATAAATGTCTAAAAAGAAATATCCTAATTTCGATAACCCCTAATTAGGCTTTCTCCTCGGTGTAATATTACACAATAATTTAAAATTATGCAACAAGTAAAAGATAATTCACACGTAAAATATAGTATCTAATAATAATAAAAATAAGTTAACCATAGCATGAAAAAATAATAAGAAACTACGCAATTTTCTATAATCTACTACAAAACAATATATCGTAGTATTGGATATGAAGTTGTATAAAATAATGCATAACGTAGCGTCTCTAATATAACTTATAGATAGGATATAAAATTAACCTATTGTCCATAGCATGCAATATAAAGAACAAAATCTTATGAAAATTAATCTTCGCGTTAGTTACTATAAAATTTAAATAAGATGCAACTTACCAAGAAAATAAAGAATATTATTAGCGATTCCCATTATCGAATCCAAATATGCAGCCAATGTTCAGGTACTACGGTTTATCCGATAATTATCTTTTCTTTCTTAGAGTTTTATCTGGACACGATGTTGCCTCGATTAAAAATAAATTATTCCAAGTTTTCGATTAACTTTTAATTATTTTCTTTTTTTTCGGTCAATTTTGTCTTCATATTCCGAAGAAGTAAATGTTTATCAATAATTTGATTACAAATGATGTATCCTAAACAAATATATGAAAATGTGAATTCGATATCAACTGATCCACTTTCCTAATGCACACTCGTTCGCTTCTAATTATCTTGAATTTAAATATCTATTTTCACTTTCTTATCTTTCAATTTTCTTTTTCAACTTACATCATATTTAAGATACGTAGGATATTACAAATTAAATATACACAAAAATGTATATATATTGTTACGTAGGCCAATATATAAATATAGCAGCGAATATATCTGATTCGCCTTTCAACTGAAAAGAATAAAGAAAATTCCATTCAGAAATGTAGTGGATAAAAGGGAAAATATATAAATTAATTTTAAACAGAATGTAATGAACTTACTAAGTAATAGGGAATATAATTGTGCTTCCATTGATAATCAAAACTTTTACAACTATCTGTAAAAAAACAAGTAGTACTTAATGAAGCATTACGATTCATAGATCGAAACAAACTTTTATAACAATCCGATAATTAGAAAAGGAGACTCAAATATTAACATTCCAAGTGATATTTATATTATTCCAAGTATTTCACTAAATTTTCGTTCAAATAACTCGAATTATAATATTTTGTTTAATATTATACAATAATATACCCAAGAAAACCTGCACGGTGTAATGTATAGTGTAAAATAATAATAAGATATACAACTTTCTATACTATATTATAAAAGAATATGTCAGTATATTATAAAGTATAGTATATTATAAGCAGTATAGCATTGAACACAAAATTGTATAAAATACAGTATAAAACGTTAATATTAAACGATATAAAATTCAAAAAACATTTTACTAACCGATAGTGTGTTCTGCAGAATCTTCTAGATACTATCCACTATTTTCACTGGTCAGGAGCTTATATATTATTCTGAATCGTTTCTGTTTGGAATATTATTTGGACACTCGCAGGAACTTGCTGGTAGCACGATTCGAAACGGAATAAACGGTTTATTCAACTTCCGCGGATGGCTAGCAACATCTCTTATATCGACTCGAGCATGCGCTGTTTCGTTTAACCCTCTCTTTTCTATATATTCACGAAGCTAATATCCCCGATTATCTCTTTATAATGTTAGCAATAATTTTAGATCGATACTACCGTTTACGGGAACTTTCCTTTTTGCTTTTATTTCTTTTTTTTCTTTTTGATTCTTTTTTCCCCATTTGATTCCACATGTGATTCACTATGTAAAAATCGAATTGCGTTTATCTACTTCCCGAGTAGGAAAATTTTTTTGACATTTAATTATTCATATTTATTTATTTTGTGCGAAGAGAATGTTGACATTGACCGAATTGAAATCTATTGACCGAATTACGATGGCTAGAAAGAAGTATAATAGATCTTTACTAAGCTGCAGGAAAATTATAACAGTGTTAGATTCTATGTGCGCCTATTCAGAGAAAAATCGCTGTGCTCGGTTATACGTAATAAAAATAAACAGTTCTCAAATAAAAATTGACAAATAAAATATCTTCCTAGGAATTGATTAATTTGGAACATAATATATGAAATGTTAAATAACTAGAGGTATTATGGACCATTGTTTTCAGTTCTTCCATCAGGAGCAAATTTCTAGGAAAATGTATTCGTTCGAACGGAATAATTAAATCAACGACGCGTATATGGTTCTGCAAAAGATGTAACCGAGTAATTAAATGAAGGATTTAGGTAGATAATTGAGTTGTACAGAGCATTTTATCATCCAGATGTTTGTGTGGTTTGATAAGGGGAAAACAAATGAAAAAATACCTTTCCTCTTCTTTTCAAATCAGACAGATGTACGCTTATAGACCGCGCACTTGTTCCTGACCGCTTGATGTATCCAAGCGCGGAGAAGAGCACTCATGAACGGAGAAAAATAATGATGAATCATTTAATACGAAGATATTTAACGAGAGAAGATTGTAACACGCATATGCGTTTTCATTAAATAGTTATAAAAACGTGCTAACAAGAAATAATTAATTCGTAATAAATTAATTCGTTGAATTCCAATATTACTTTAAAACGCTAATTAAATATTTTTATGTACACGATGTGAATGTTGTGACAAACAATTAAGAAAATTAATTTAATATTTCTTCTACTTTCCATTTAATCGAATGATTACTTAATTTAAATTGATGGAATAAGGATGACAAGGTGACGTAAACGTGGAACAATATTTAATTTTTCCAACGTCCCTACAGATTTAATCATTTTGAAAGTTAAACCTACCTTAGTATCATCTCGATTTTGTAGACGAGGGTGGACTCATGCTCTTCATCCCCATCTTCGACTTCTTCATCTCCTCCATCACTTTTCTCTTCCTCTTCTTTCCAACATTGATTCGCCGAACTTCCTTTTTAGAATTATCGTTAATCGCCCGAATATTTTCCTTGCCATTCCTAATCTCACACGTGGCATTGGAATAAATGTTATTATGGTATCTATAATTTTCTAATTGCTACCCAAATTAACATTAGTTCGATATCCAACAACACTGTTAACGGTATGATGGATCTTCATTTTCTTTTTTCGACTGCGTTAAATCGTTCTGAGGAGCAAGATGTAACTCAAAAAGATTCCCTGATGAAATCTTCTTTTTTACGAGAAAATATACCCTCATTAGAGCAAAAATTCCACTTTGACTCACGATCGGCATGAACCGTCAAACCTCCCTTTGAAGGGCCTTTCCGAACGCAATCGATTATATCCTCTTACTGAACCTGCTTAACTTTTGATCCTTTGAAGGGATATATTCCCTAGCCTCGTACCACCATTCAAAAGAGACATAGTGAAACAGGACTATAACGATCTCGAGAAGGTCCGTCGTTATGGTCATTATAAATTTTTCCTTCCTATTTTCCTTTTTGTTTTATATCGAACATTTGATGTATAGGGTATAAAATAAGGTATCACAAGTAAGTTAGAAATAAGGACGATTTTTCCAGCATAATGATTTATGGTATTCCCTAGAAGCATTAAAAAAATTTTGGAACACGCTTATAATCTGAGATAATAAAATATCACCAAATGATACGTGTAATTTAATGTATGCATGAGATATACGGGTCAGTATCCTTTTCCTCATTTTTTAAAATTCGTTCATTGACCTAAAGCATCACGTCAACGTTGATGAATTTAAAAAAAAAAAATTGCAAAGTTCAAAGGACGATTAGATACTTTTCATAACGATCACTTCACCGATTATACAATTTTTATTACGAAAAAAAGAAATCGGAAAAAATATTGTTCGTATAAATATCATTTTAAGCCGACGTTTGACAGATCGCAATTAAAAATGTGTATGATAACGTTCACGAGATATTTTTATTATGAGAAAATATCAGCAATACAATTAATTCCTTTTCATTAAATATCAACCTTTGGTAGGACGCAATGAATTTATCGAGGTAGAAATGTTTGTTACTATGCAGTTGTTAATAGGCAGTTCGGCGATGTGGATTATTTTATATGCTCGTTAACATGAAAGGGTAATACTAAGTCGAATGAAAAGGAATTGGTCGACAAATCCATTTCCCCCACTCATATCCATTACGGCCCTTTCAAACGCAGAATAGGTAGCTTTGATTGACTGTCGTATAGCGTATGCATTTTTTCAATTTTGCCATTCTCTTAATGAAAAAGAAATAAGTAAGTAAACGGATTGGTAGTCTGAAATTGTATATTACGAAATCACGAAAAGATATTAACCAAAAGAATATTACTTTTCTGATTTTTCGACTTATTAGTCCAGTTATCTATCTATTCCACTCGAAGTTTCAATACGAAGTGAGTTTAGCTTCGAAAATCTCTCCTCAGTTTTATGATTGCTTGTTTACTCCATCAAATATCACTGCATCGTACGTGGCGTATTCGCGTGCCATTGCAGATAAGTCCTTATCACTCTCTTTAAGTGGTTTAGAGAAGCCCTCGGACCGTTGTGACCGTACTTCTTTTTTGTAAAACCGACTGATATTCTTTTCATATATCCTGGTAATTTGACCATTTCTTGATTAACTAATTGTGTGGTTCCCTTGGAGGGAAAATACGTGAAAGGTAAGAACGTAATATTAGGAAGCAAAGAAATATGACGAAAGATTTTCTCCGAATACATGTTTTTTATTATTATAGTACATGTTTTTATTATTATTAGAATAATAACAGAAATGAACTCTTCGATAATTGGAGCAATATGCATTTGTTTACAAAAACAGATCGTAATATTTTGAGAAAATGTTTTCAAGTAATATGGAAGTAGATATAAATTTCGACGAAAAAATTTTCTTACGACAGAACTGTTGACGATAAGAATTACGTAGTATTTACATGATACGAAAATTGTGATACCATTAGTAACTAATAATATTAGAATACTATTTTTAAGTATAAGTTGGACTTACGAAAGAAGAAACATTGCGAATTTCGTATATGAATATCCGATTAATTTCATAGGAATTAGTCTTGATAATTACAATAATTATTATTATAATAATTAATTATATTACAAGTAATTACAGTTTTATGTGATTATTTTAATTAAAAAAGAGACGAATTATTATTAGATTCTATTATAAGATATATATAAGATTCTCATTAGGAGATTCCAAGATACATGAGATAATTTCGTTTGAACATAGAGTATATATAATAACATAATAAAATATATATAATTACATAATTATAGAAGAGGGGAAATTTTTTATCCCCATGCGTTCTAATTAGAGAATTAGAATCTAGAAAGCTTGGTCTCACGGGACGACATGAGATTAACTTCGCCAGGGGAAGTCATTCCTTCTGTGATTTTCGATCCAGTAATACGCAAATGTGTGTCATACGCGAAATAATCCCTAGCTATTATACGTCCCAGAGAACAGCTTTACAAGTAATACAAACGGTTTAAACACGATTAGATTTAGTAGAAAATTTCATTTCTATATTATAGAAATGAAATTGATTCTGTTGATTCATAGCATTTTAATTATTATTTTGTTGCGTTTAGGAGTAGTTGCTGTAGCATTTAAAAGGCTTCATCTGATTTATTTTCGATAGTTATACGATTGAAATGAACGAATGACTTTGATAAGTCTTAACTAATCTACGAATTTGGATCTATTTTAGAGATATACGAATCAAATTATAGGCGAATGTATTATGATATGTATTATGAAGTTAAGGTACTCATTAAGCACACATAGTATGTGTATATAAATGTAGTATTACAGCTAACTGAGATAAATTTTCATATATACCCTATTTAAGGAGTGTATACTGCCATATATTTGTATTTAAAAGAAAATGTTCGTTCTTTACTTCGATATATTACGATAAACTTAAATTCAATGTACATTTTCTTCGAAGAAATTATTTACGATAAAAAAATTAACTACTTTCATTTCCGTTTAAAGTTCTTCGACATGTATCTACTTAGCGAAATTTTAATCCAATCTAGTTTCCAATAAATAAACATATTAATCAAACGTGTAAAATAGTGATAATTCATTATTAGACCTACATTTATAGTACCATCATGTCGCAATCAACCAATATCAGAAGATTTAAGAACACTTAATCTATGAGCAACAGCTAACGGTGTTCTTTCTTCGATTAGATTTTTCAACTTCTTCTTGAACCACTCTTCTGCTTTCACGATCCAATGCGTTATATTATAGAAGATGAAATTCATATGGAAAATTGGATAATATACGTGACAAGTTACTTATATCTCATCTCGTTTATTAAAATCCAATATCAAGATCGATGATTGGTATAATAATGCGCTAGCAATGGCGTCACATTGTCTCCATATACCATGCTTCTCTCGCCAACTTGGGTTTCATATCACGTGAAAGATTTGAAAAGAATTCTCTTAGAAATACAAATACATTCGTCGCCCTCATAAAATCTATGTAAAAATTCATTAAATTATTAGAAAATATACCTATGGTATAGATTTTATATTAAATAATGAAGATATCTTACCACTCGATAAACACACCATTGATTGATTTACAATTTAGATATAAGGCTACAAAGGAAAGTGTTCTCGTATCCTATTTGGATTGATGGTCGGGCATTTTCACTATCCCTGCTGGACGTATCGTCGGATGTACGGAAGAACAGGAACTGACAATGTAAATGTATGTCACTTGGGACGTCGAATGTTTAATTATCACATTGAGCGTAATTGAACTTCGTGTATCTTCTTTGGAAGGAATTACAATTAGCAATCAATTAGGCTCCATTGCAATATTTCTGGTCTATAGTAACTGCTTTCTCCTCCGTTTCGTCTCGTATATCTCCGAAATAATTAAAAATTCGTAGATTAGTTAAGACTTCTGATACACATTCATTCATTTTAATTGTATAATTACCAGAAATATATCAGATGATTCCTTTTAAATCGTACAGCGGCTTCTTCTAAACGCATTTTAATTAATAATTAAAATGGTATGGGTAAAGAGAATTATTTTCATTTCTATAATATATAATTGGAATTATGTAATAAATTGTATACAAATGGCCACTTATAAATTTATCCAAGAGCGATGATATAAACGAATGTTGCGATGGAAACAATGATTCCTCGAGATTCATTAAATAAGCGTGAGGTTCTCCCGGAGAAGAAATAGTGAGAATATTGAAATCGTACTAACAGATTGATAGGTTGTGAAAATATTCTTTAGGACGTCTGAATTATATACAGATAGCAATTATTTTTAGTATGTAAATATATGGTATTCACTTACATGATATTTTTTGAAAAGTTAACGAAGGAGTGATTTCTATAGACGAGAATCATTCCTAAACTTCCTAAATTTCAATTCTCTAGCTAACAATGTTCTTTCTCTGTTCGTTAGGTAATTTGATAAAGTAAACAACCGATCCTAAAACTGGAGTAAGAGATTTTTAAAGCTGACACCAGTCCGTAATGAAGCTTCGAGTAGATAAGTAGATCCCTGGACTAATCAGTCCGAAAATCAGAAAAATAATATTCTTTGGGTATATATCGTTTGGTCGTTTCGTAACATACAATTAGAGGTAGAAAGAAATTTTCAACGCATTCATTTACTCATTTTTTTTTTTTTTTATTAGGACAATGACAAAGTGTACAAACACGACTACATTACATGATATAAGATATAAATAGTGAAGAGCAATTTCAAAAAGACTAGTATAAATCCAGAAAAGAACGGTAACAATAATAGTAATACCACCGAATATGAAAACAGGAAAAATCTCATAGATGATGATAAGGATGAAAATCCTGCAAAGCTTATCACAGATATCGTAGAAAATTATAAGGGATAATATTTTGTAATGAAATATGCTCTTCAATATCTACAAATTCATATAAATTAAATATCATTACAATATATTGGTTAGTTCCACGGTCACGATATATTATATTACGTAAGTCGATGGACCACGATTGCGCAAAAAATTACCATCTATTTGCTGACAGTTAACATCCGAGAGGGTGCCGAACAAACAGAGTTTTTACATTCTATGCATCTTTATTGCTTTCACAGACGAAAAGGTAGAAGATGAAATTAATTAAGACTTCTCTAACGATCTCTTTTAATTTGACATATTATGATTTCTGTTTTACTACCATATCCATATTCCATAACAGAATATTGTCACAAATGCTTCTGCTTTATTTTTATTGATCTCACCCTACCAAATATTCACATTCCATGAAACGAAATTAATTCTCTTATTAATATTCTCTCATAACAAAAATATCTTGCGGGCGTTAATATACATATTTTTAATTCCTATGTGACAAAATCAGCCAAAGATGTTGTTCATGTAAACAATATCTTTTTTGGTCATAATAAAAATAATATGGTGTGCGAAGTGACCAGAACGAGGAGTATCTGCTTTTTTATTATGATCCTAATATATAGTACCTTACAGGAACAAATACATTTATAAGAGAATATTTTCAAAGAATCCTACGTCAAAAACATATTCATCATCTATTATGGAATGTCAAGAAATTGACGTTCGAAGTTGTTCACCAGTGTTATCACCTAAAAAGATTGTGCTTTAATATTTTTAGATCCTTGTTACAGTTTTTAGGCAATGACATGCCGCTTTATATTATAACTCGAATTTAAAAAAAGGAAGAACAGAAAAATACATATCCATATATCTTATGTGCGGACACTGAATTATATAATAACGATCGGCGGCATTTTACTATCAACGATTATCGACGGTTTCCTAAACATATTTGCTATTTCTTAGCTGTAGTAATAATCAACGTGCTGGGTTCGAAAGGAAGGCATTTCCTTTACAAACGTGATCCGCATAATTATGTTCCATAGCGTCTTCGTTACGTGGTTGCAATTAACAAGGAAGAAGAGGAAGAAGAGGAAGAAGAGGACAAACATTTATAATGGTGTTGACGACGATCCTCAAAGTATTGCCTCAAGGTAATCGTCAATTAAAATAGCGCTGTATTACAAAGCTTCATTCATATGGTGATACGAGGATATGGAATATACGTTATTGAAAGGATTCAAAGGTAAGTGGCTTTAGATAGAGGATATAATGGAGTGTTATGGGAAAGATTTATCGTAGGTTTGTTTGCCGTTGCAAAGGGAATCTGGATTCAAATGGAACTGAAATGGTACTCAGGCAGCTTTATCATTGAAAATGATCAAAGCTGTGTATACGATCAAAGTATTCATTGTTCTTCGGGATAATAACGTTAGCCCGGACACGCTTTTAAATTATGCGTTAATATGTAGAGTACGTTTATCTCACCGTGTCATCGTTATACCGTCAGTTTATATTATTATTCAATATAATTAAAAAGAGAAGAAGTGTTTGGTTCAATGTTCCAAATTATTTGTCAGAATATTCACGTCATGTACTTAAAAATAATGTATAATGTACGTTTTTCAGAAATATAGGTATTTGGACGAACTAAATTATTACGTAGCGCAAATATCTTACGATTGAGATTTAATGAAAATGCATGTATACGTTACGTTCTTCCATACGTATCGTCGTGTACGTTCGTGTTAAACAATTTGTTATTATCTTTCTCCACACACTGATGCTCTTATATTCTCTCATCCGCGCTAGAGCATGTAAGTGGGAATATGTCCGCGGTTCTGTGGGTGTGCGTGCGTATATCTCCTCGCTTATTTTGACGAAAGGTATTTTTTCGAAAGAAGAAAGGTATTTTTTCAAAAGAAGAAAGGTATTTTGTCGTTCGTTCTCCTCTTATTAAACTAAGCAGCCAATGCGATAATACGATTAGCAGTGTACTTCAATTAGCTATTTAGCTGCATTAATTAATTAGCAGATCGATGTACCACAACTAATTTAGTTCTTTCATACGAAGGAATACTTTTTCCGAAAAATTAATTCCCGACAGGAAAATTTCAAAGAACGATCCACTTATACTGCCAATTATCTGATATTTCATATATTCCAAACTAATTAGTTCCTCGGAAAATGTTACCTTAATCGAATCGTTCATTTCTCATTACGTATAACTCAGTACAGCAACGACATCATTATATATCTAGTAACATAATATTTCTAATTTATTCAGCATTTTCCTGATGTATTACTCGGATGATTAAATATCTCAATAAGCGTACATATAATAAACATTTACATAATATTTCCCCCAACATAGTAAAGATCTATTATACTTCTTTCTAGCCGTTATTCGGTCAACCGATTTACATCGCACAAATCATCAGTTATAAATATTGTAGGAAGAGATTTTCCCTGAGATTACCATTCTTTTAAATACAATATTCTGAATTCTACTTACTTGGTAATGTCAACATTCTCTTCGCACAAAATAAATAAATATGAATAATTAAATGCCGAAAAAATTTTCCTCATCGGAAAGTAGATAAACGCAATTCGATTTTTACATCGTGAAATGATCGAAAAGATACGAGTATGGAGAATCACATGGGGAATCAAATGGAGAAAAAAGGATCAAGAAGAAAAAACAGAGATAAAAGCAAACAGAAATCTCCCCTTTACGGTAATATCGATCCAAAATTGTTGGTAATATTGTGAAGAGATAATTGGGGATGTTACCCTCGTGAACATATGAAAAAGAGGGGATTAAACGAAACAGCGCATGCTCAAGTCAATATAAAAGATATTAGGAGCCGTCCGCGGAAGTTGAATAAACTATTTATTCTGTTTCGAATCGTCCTACAAGCAACTTCCTGGAGGTTTCAAGATATATATATGTATATATATACACATATGTGTATACATATATGTCATACGAACATCAGTAAACCACGGATGTAAAATTAAAAAGAAAATTGAAAAATAAGTCAAAATAAAAAATCAAGTTAATATTAAAGAAGAAAAGAGACATCGAGAAAAGAAGCAAGCTTATATGTACTAGGTAAGTGGACTCATTCTCAATTTCATATTTTCCTATATTTGTTTATATTGGCATAGATGGATCCTCCATTTTTGATAAATACGTGCTTCTTCTAAATATGGAGACAAAATTTAACAAAAAAACAAGAAACTGAAAGCTATTCGACGAAACTTAGAGCAATTAACATTTAATCGATACGGTAAAGAGTCCAGAGCGACGAAACTCCAAGAAAGAAAAGATGATTAGCATACAAACCGTAGTATCTGAAAATTGGCCGCATATTTGAAATCGATTTTGGGAATCACCCGATACATTTTTCAAGTTCTTGATAAGTAGAATCATACTTGAATTTTATAATATTTAATGCGAGGATCCATTATCATAAGATTCTGTTCCACATTGCATGCTATACACAATAGTATAATTTTATATATCTATCTATGAGTTTATATTACTGACGTTATGTTATGCCCTATTTTATACAAGTTCATATCCAATACTACGATAATATGTTTTATGGTAGATTATAGAAAATTGCATAGTTTCTTACTATTTTTTCATGCTATGGTTAACTGATCTTTATTATTATTAGTTACTATATTTTACCAGTGATTGACATTTTACTTGTTGCATAATTTTGAATTATGGTATAAAATTAAACTGAGAAGGAAGCGTAATTAGGTTTTTCGGGTATTTCTTTTTAGACTTTTATACGAACCAATCGAATAATCGTTTATGGATCCAACTGTTGCACACGTGTTGGATATTTCGTGATATTTTTCCGTATTTGGTAATTCGGTGATACTATCGATTGACGAGTCAAACATATCAGTTGAGTTGCATGTCTGAAACCAGTTATATTGCTTCTTTGCCGGTCAGTTAACCAATTAGAATAGAGATACATGATTCCATGTTTTTCTAACTATAGGGTTGTTATAAAAGTGTGTTTCAATCTATGAATCGTAATGCCTCATTAAGTACTACCTGTTTTCTTACAAATAGTTCTAAAAGTTCTAATTACAAATGGAAGCACAATTATATTCCCTATTACTTAGTAAGTTCATTACATTCTGTTTAAAATTAATTTATATATTTTCTCTTTTATCTACTACGTTTCTGAATGGAATTTTCTGTATTCTTTTCAGTCGAAAGGCGAATTCGATACATTCATTATTACATATATGTATCGACTTATATCTACATATATGTACACTTGTGTATCTATGTATTTTACAATGCCTTACTTATGCTATATATTTTATAGGCCAATTACGAACTTATTTACTTATATATTTATCTATTATCTCGTCGATTATATGTGACATTTTAAAAATTAAGAAGGATATAAATAGATGTAAGTTGAAAAAGAAAATAGAAAGATAAGAAAGTGAAAAAAGAAATTTAAATTACGGAAGAAAAGAAGCGAACGAGTGTGTACTAGGAAAGTGAATCAGTTGATACGGAATTCATATTTTCATATATTGGTTTAGAATGCATCATTAGAAACTCAATTTTTGATAAACATTTACTTCTTCCGAATATGAAGACAAAATTCAACGAAAAAAAAAAAAAAAAATTAAAAGCTAATCGACAAAACTTGAAGCAATTTATTTTTAATCGAGGTAACATCGTGTCTAAGTAGTAAATATTTATCAAAAATTGAATTTCTAACGATGCATCCTAAACAAATATATGAAAATATGAATTCGATATCAACTGATTCACTTTTCTAGTACACACTCGTTCGTTTCTATTCTCCTTTAATTTAAATTTCTTTTTTCACTTTCTTATCTTTCAATTTCCTTTATCAACTTACATCTATTTATATCCTTCTTAATTTTTAAAATGGCACATATAATTGACGAAAGAATAGAGAAATATATAAGTAAATAAGTTCGTAATTGGCCTATAAAATATATAGCATAAGTAAGGCATTGTAAAATACATAGATACACAAGTGTACATATATGTAGATATAAGTCGATACATATATGTAATAACGGATGTATTGAATTCGCCTTTCGACTGAAAAGAATAAAGAAAATTCCATTCAGAAACGTATATCAATTTTACAATGACTTACTTATGTTATACGTAATGAAGGCCATCTACGAACTTATTTATTTATATATTTATTTATTATTTCGTGAATTATCCTTGCCCTTTCTTAAATTAAGATGGATATAAATAGATGTAAGTTGAAAAAGAAAATCGAAAGATAAAAAAGTGAAAAAAGAAATTTAAATTCAAGAAGAAAAGAAGCGAACGAGTGTGTACTAGGAAAGTGAATCAGTTGGTATTGAATTCATATTTTCATATATTTGTTTAGGATGCATCATTAGAAATTCAATTTTTAATAAATATTTACTTCTTCCGAATATGTAGACAAAATTCAACGAAAAAAAAAAGGAAAAAATTAAAAGCTAATCGACAAAACTGGGAGTAATTTATTTTTAATCGAGGCAACATCGTGTCCAGACAAAACTCTAAGAAAGAAAAGATGATTAGTATATAAACCGTAGTACCTGAACATTGGCTGCATAACTGGATTCGATAATGGGATTCGCTAGTATTTTTCTTTATGTTCTTGATAAGTTGCACCTTATTTAAATTTCTGAATAACTAACGCGAAGATTCATTTTCATCAGATTGTGTTCTTTATATTGTATGTTATAGACAATAGGATAATTTTATATATGTGTCTATGAGTTTATATTAGTAACGTTATGTTATGCCCTATTTTATACAAGTTCATATCCAATACTACGATATATTGTTTTATAGTAGATTATAAAAAATTGCGTAGTTTCTTACTATTTTTTCATGCTATGGTTAACTTATTTTTACTATTATTAGATATTATATTTTACCAGTGATTGATATTTTACTTGTTGCATAATTTTGAATTATTGTTTAAAATTAAACCGAGGAGAAAGCGTAATTAGGATTATCGGAATTAGGATACTTCATTTTAGACATTTATACGAACCAATCGGATAATCGTATATGGAGCCAACTGTTGCACATGTGCTTGATATTTCGCGAAATTATTCCGTATTTCCTGTCTCAATGATACTACCTGTTGACGAGTCCAACAAACTAAGTGGTTTGCCAGGAATAGAACATACTCGTCGTAGCCATTAATATCGCTCTTTAATACTTGTCTAAAACTAGTAATTGCTTGTTTGCCGGGCAGCTAATCAATTAGAATAGAGATGCATGAGTCCATGATAAGAATACAAAGAGACGAACGTAGAGACGAATTGTCTATGAGAGACACATATCCGCAACCGAACTGGTTTCATTTGCTTTGGCGATCAAACCTATTAGTTATTGTTTTTCATCCATTTGCTTGAAACGAAAGTTCATTTCAGAATGTTTTAAAGAGATTCTGACATTTTTTCTGATAAAAATAAAATTCTGAATATGGATCCTAATTTTTAAATAAATAATTAGGATGCTGGGAAAATATAGTAAAAGATTAATTGAACATTTTTGATATTTTCAGAAAACTCTGAAGTGTGTTTAACAGAATAAAATATCAAGAGGATAGAAATATACACGTCCAGGAGAGTCGAGCACATAATTCAAGGAACCAGTAAAGAGGAATATTAATGACTACGACGAGTATATTCTATTCCTGGCAATCTGCTGTAAGTAATTTTTCATTTTCTTGATTAGCGGCGAGTAATAATTATAATAGAAAAATTTGTGAAAATTCTGCTTTAAATTTCTAATTTGATCGTATCATATTCTTATTGCTTTGGAGACAATGGGCATAGAAATTGGTTTCCCATATCAAGTTGCATAAAACCAAAGAACTGTAACACTTCTGATCCTGATGATATAGACGTCCGTGTATTATAAAGGAAACTTTTTTATATAATTATAATTATATTATATTTTATTTTATATAATTTTCTACTAATAGAAACAAAAAGCAATGAAGTGGTGTAAAAGAAGAAAGCTTGTCATAAATATCTAATCTATATATCAATCTATCGTAATCATTGAAATGCATTAAAAGATGTTGATCCTCAATCTTGTAGGCATCTATGCAAATTCTCGGAAGACTCAAATGAAAAACAATATGCAATCAACTTAAAAATGACTAACGAAGATAGTTCTATGTCCCTCTACTAATAATTACGTCTTTTGCAACTGACTGTATAAAAAAATAACCTTTGACTAAACATTCAGGTTGATAGATCGAAACAAAATATTCAAATATGAGAGCATCTTGTTTAAATTGATATGTATGATACACAATCGATTATCGCAGCTGATTGGTGGCTTATATATTATTTTGGATTTTCTTTCATTTGAGTCTTCCGAGAATTTGCATTGAAGCCTACAAGATTGAGGATCAACATCTTGTAATGCATTCCAATAGATACGATAGATTAATATATAGATAGATTTAACGCGATAAATTAAAATATTTAATAAATTTATTTCTACTATTTTTCCTACTCTTTTTATTATTAAATCGAAACTATCGTAGATAATAATTTTTTTTTATTATTATGATACTTTTCTTTTTGATTATTTCTCTGCCTTTGTTTCCTCCTATGAATCATTCTGCATGTTCATATCCTTTCGATCATTTTACTTTGTAATATCTAATTATCTTTATCCCCTTTTGGGGGAGTGACCTTTTTTTGGTATTTGGTTATTCAAATTTATTTATTTTTCGTAAAGAGAATATTGACATTACCAAGAAAGTAGAATCAGAAGATTCTATTGAGAAGGAAAGATTATTTCATGGCAAGGCTATCTTCCTAAAACATTTATAATTTATGCTTTGAGCCATGTCGATCGGTTAGTCGAAAAAATATGATAGATTTCTACTATGTTAGGCGATGCATCATATCAATGTTATATTATACGCTTACTGAGAACATAAATCATTTGAATAATGCATTTGGGAATTACAAATATTATTTTACTATATAAAATATATTTTACTAAATATAGAATATACTATAAAGATAAACTTTTCTCAATTCCATCTCAATTCTACTTTGATTTATGTTCCACATGCAATGTCAACGGACATCCCCTCAACGGTCGTTTCGATTCGAATTGATTATTCCCTCTAGCTAAAGCTCCTCATCTATAGATCCTTTGGAAAAGATATATTCCGTCTAGTCGTACCGCTATTCAAACGAATGATATTATGTCGAATTAAAAGGAATTGGTCGAGAAATTCATTTCCTCCCAACCCGTATATTTTTCCGGATTTTCAGTCCTTTCGGGAAATTTTAACAGGAAATTTAAATTGGCTTGCGTAAAGCGCATTCAAATGAGATACGTAATAGAGAAAAAGATGATATAACGAAAAAAAAAGAAATGAATATGGCGAAAGATTTTCTCTGAATCTGTATACCTTATTATCGAGTAATAAACGAAAAGAAATGATAGTTTCAAGAGCTAAAAAAAAGGAGAAATTAATTCTTATTGATAGTCAATTTTAAGCAAACAAATAAAAACAAAATTAATAGTCAACATTCATTAGTTTATTTCAGATTATAAAGTGTAAAGAAAGAGAGAAAAAGAAAAAAAAAAGAGAGAAAAGTAACATGTCGAATTCAAAGATATTTGTTCAATAATAAAAGAGAATTTCATTTCCCTTAATTAACTTCATTTTCGACCTTTTCGTCCGAGTAAGCAATTAATGTGCGTATAACGTAATAATCATTTCTACACTGAGCCATTTCGGTCGTTATCTCTCAACAAATCGATGGAACTTTATTCGGGCAGACGTGGTCCAACGACTCACATCAGAGTATATATTTTAAAAGCACTTATTAGTTTTTACGAAATCTATGATTAGGTTTCAAGCAATTCTTTTACAACATTTTCATCACTTTCATCAATGAGATCTCTTCGTTTCCTTGCTAGATGATATAACTATCCCTACTGTTGTATTCTTCCGAATTCATATTTATTTTTTCTAACGTGACTATATGAATGCCTATCTGACATTCTTCTTCACTACTTATATCTTATATTATGAGACTTGTGCGTATTTGGGCACTTTGCCTTTCTCTTAATAAAAGAAAGAAAAAAAGAAAAAAAGAAGAAAAAAAAATAGATAAATAAATAAAATGGAGATAATTGCATTTTACGAAATCACGAAATGATACATAACAAAAAAATAATACTTTCCTGGTTTTTTGATTAATTAGTCGAGGGACCTATTTATACTATTACAAGCTTTAATAAGAACTCGTTTCAGCTTTGACAATCTCTTTCTCCAGTTTTAGGATCTGTTGTTTGCTTCATCAAATATCACTATATATACAAGTTCTTCTTACAACCCTCCTTCAGCGGATCAGAGAAGAGCTCAGACTGTCGTGAAAGCATTTCTCATGTTCGGAAGTTATATCTACTTCCATTTTGCTTGAAAACATTTTTTCCAAATATTACCTTCTTTTCTTGTAAACAAATGCATATTGCTCAAGTTATCGAAAAATTCATTTTCGTTATTGCATAATGATAAAAAACTTGTATTCGGACAATATCTTTCTTCGTATTTCTTTCTCACCTAATATTACCTTCTCTTTCACGTATTTCACCTCCGAGAGAACAATTGAATTCGTAACTAACGAAATAATCAAATTACGAGGACGTACGAAAACAATCGGTTTTATGAAGAAGAAGTACGTTCACAACGGTCTGGATACTTATCTAGCCTGCTTAAAGAGAGCGATGAAAAGGATTTGTTTGTAATAGTACATGAGTATGCCTCGTACGATATAATGATATTTGATGAAGTAAACAAGTATTCATAAAACTGAGGAAAGAGATTTTCAAAACTGAGCTCACTTCGTATTGAAACTTCGAGTAGTATAAATAGATCCCTCGACTAAATTAGTCAGGAAACCAGGAAAGTATTATATTATTGTTATATATCATCTCGTGATTTGGTAATATACAATTTCAGACTACCAACCCGTTTACTTACTTATTTCTTTTTCATTAAGAGAATCACAAAATTTCCAAACACGAGTGAGTTTCGTGCTATAAGTAATACCGAAGAGGAATTCCATTTACACGGTTAGAAAAAATGAATATTAATTCGGAAGAAAACAATAGAAGTGATAGTGGTGCCAACCAAGAAGAAAATGGAGAGATCTGATACATAACGCGAGGGATGATAATGTTGGAAAAGAATTGATTCAACATTTATCATAGACATCGTGAAAAATTATAAAGGCCAAAATTTTGCTCTTTTTTGCAAAAATATATGATCCTTCATGTCTACAAATTTCCCTGTTAACGAGTATTGATCGGAATTTAACGATCTGTGCGTACGCAAAACCTTCCCGCGTACCTATCGTCAAGCACCATGATATTAAACGATGCATTGTTGTTCCTCTCCGTGCGCGCTTTTCAAGTGCAGCTCGAGTGGACGGGAATAAGTGGGCGTTTCTGCGTACATCACTTCTCTTATTTTAAAAACAAGAAAGGTATTTTTTCATGAGTTTCCCTCTCATCAAACGAAGCAGACAATTCGATAATAAGATTAGCGGTATAATTCAATTATCCATTCAGCTGTATCATGCAGTTACATGGATAATTTGGACGTCAATGTACCACGACTGATTTAATTTTTCTATATGAACCGAAACACTTTCCTAGAAATTTACTCCCTACTAAAGAATGCAAAAAAATAATCCTAATTATCTAATGTTTCGTATATTATGTTCCAAATCAATTTGTTCCTAAGAAAATAATCCATTACTCTGCAAAATAAGTAATCGTGCTATCAAACGATGAATCTAAATAGGTAATGTAATTATAAAGCTAATCTCTAATAATATGAAGGTAAAATAGGGGTTGTCCGCATAAACGCACACAGAACTGCTCACTAATCCCCGGCTACTCGAACCGCCGCAGATAGTCGTGCACTAGAGCACCTGCAGATTGAGGGAGATAATACCGAAAGGTTTAAAACGAAGGTATTTCTCGATAAGTATGGGAGAACGTATTAAAAACAGATACTTTGTGTTACCGAATTCTTCGTCCAAATTTCAGTATTTAAGAAAAACGCTAATTAAATATTACGAATATTCTTTAAGTACATGTCATGAATGTTATGAGAAATAATATCAAATACAGAATTCAGCATTTCTCCTTTCTTAATAATATCGAATGCTTACTTAATTTGCATCGATGGAATAAAAATCACGTGAACGTGGATTTTCCCTATCACGTATAATTTAAAAGTATTTCCCTGTTAACGTTATTACTTCCAAAAACGGTGAATCCTTTGATCGTCCCTGTATGTTAAATTATTATGTATGATATACTTCCCTCAGTTTCATTTCAATTCCTATTTGATCCTGGCCCTGCGTGGAACGTCGACAAATCGATCTCAGTACAGTCGCTTATAGCCTACAGCTAAAGCTGCTCACGTTTGGATCCTTTGAAGAAGGTAAATCCCTCCCATTTCCTCGTACCACAGTTCCAAGCTTTATAAAACAATGCCATATTGGTTTTTCCAAATTTCGTCGGAAACACACAAATGTTCTTTTTCCTTTTGCATTTCCTAGGTATTCTGAATCACATAATGAACGCAAGAGGAGTAGCTAATGATGTTCCATCTTCATTTCGAATTTCCACCTTCTTGGACCACTCTTCTGCTTTCACGATTCAATGCACTATATTATAAAAGATTGCATTATATTATAAAGATGCACTATATTATAAAAGAAATTAATATAGAAAAGTGGCTAGTTACTTACATCTGATATCTTCGTACCTCGTGTATTAAAATTTAATATTGATGTCGATGGTTGCTATAGTAATGCTCTAGAAATAGAAACATGTTGTTTCCATAAACCAGATAATTAGGTGATTCTCTCACTAACTTGCCTACGAGATCATTTGGAAGATTTGTAATAAATTCGTGAGCAGCATCAGCTTCATCCTCTGCTTTTATGATCTGACACATTGAATTACGAATGACATGTAACAAAAATTCTTTGAAAAAATATTAAAACTTTTATTCCTATATTATTATTTACCTCGTCTCTTTCATGGAGCATCTTGCTTCCCATATATATAATATTTTTCATTACATTAGTTAATAAATATGTAGGTTCTTGATTTATATACAATAATACAATATGAAGGATAGCTACAGTTAAGAGACCTAATGTCCCTCTCATCAATAGAAATACTCGCGTCGTCATCATAAAATCTGTATGAAAATTTAGTAACTGATTATAAAACGTACCTATGATACAGATCTTTTATTTCATATTATACTTTCGAATAAAAAATTTATATCTTATCTCCAAAATATCTTACCATTCGATAAATAGAACATTAATTGATCGACCATTTAAATATAAGATTAAGAAGGAAAACGTTTTCATTTCCTAATCTGTTTGATGGTCAGATATTCATGCTATCCATAAATGACCTATTGTCGGATATGCGGAAGAGCAAGGACTGCCAAAGTAAATGTGTTTCATTTCGGATGTGGAATATTCAATTATCATGCAGCGTAGTTGAAATTCACGTATTTTCTTTGGAAGTAATTACAATTCAGATAGCAGTCAAATCTGCAGCTTTGCAATATTTCTAAGCCATTGAAACTGCTTTCGCCTTCGTTTAACCTGGTATATCTCTGAAATAATTTAAAATTTGTAGATTAATGAAGACAAGATAGACGTTCAATTGTTCATTGAAATTGTCGAGTCATCATAGGTAAATCGGGTCACGCGCTTCTTAGCGATATAAAGTACCTTCTCTGAGAAGCAACAAAATAATAATTAGGATGATATTGATGAAGAAAATTAGTTTCATTTCCATAATATAGAATTGGAATGTTATAACAAATCACATATTAACGACTCCTGACAAGTTTACCTTATATTGATAACGAACAAAAGACTAGTGAAAACGAAAAAATTGTACCGACTGGATTGCTTGTAAGATTCCTTTGGGACGAATGAAGTATTATATAGACGTATAGACGCTATTATTTATCACTTACTTGCGTATTACTCGATCAAAAATTATTGAAAGGATGACTCCCGCGGAGGAGTTCCTCCACCAGACGGATGACTGAACTGATCTGCAAGGCAGGGCTCGATGGTAGGAGGCATTACATTTTATGCAAGGTAATCAATACCGCGTAGTACGCAACAGAAAGAACCGAAATGTCGTGGGTCAGAAGGAAGTAAATTTCACTATGAACTCGCATTAACTGGACAAATTATTTTCTTTTTTTTGTTTCTGGTTTCTTTTTCATTCCTGTTCTTTACAATTTACAATTTTGAAATTGACTAAAGAATATTTACAATCGACTATTATTATTTTTCCCATTTTTATCGTTTAAAATATTTAGAAATAAATGTTAATATCGAGCAAGAAATATTGCTTGAAAATTTGTTTCTTAATATTACTAATTCTCTTTGCGTTATTTAAATTAACAAGCTTCTCTCTTTCTTTATTATACAGTGCCAAAAAATATGGATTCAGAGAAAATCATTCGCTATATTTATTTCCCTTTTCGCGTAATTCATTTGAATGGTCTTTACGCAGTTCAATCGACACTTCCTATTCCGCGGTCGAAAGAACTGAATATGATGTGAGTGGGGAGAAACGGATTTGTCCACCAATCCCTTTTAAGCCGACTTACTGTTGCCCTTTGCTGTTAACTACCATATGAAATAATCCACATTGCATAAATGCATATTGTAATAACGCTTTCGCTTCAATTAATTCATCGCGCCCTATTAATGGTTAATATTAAATGAAAAGGAATTAATTTTATTGTTGAAATTTTCTCATAATTCGAATATCTTGTGAACGTTATTACCCACACTTGGAATTTCCATTTGTCAAACGTCGACCAAAAATTTTATTTATTCAAATAATATTCTTTTCAATTTCTCTTTGCATAATAAAAATTATATAATCGGCGAAGTGATCAACATGAAAAGTATCTAATCGTCCTTAGAAATTTTCAATTTTTCCTTAAAATTCATCGACAGTGACATGATACTTTACATTACACGTCGAATTTTAAAAAATGAGAAAAAAGTACAAATCTATATATCTCATGCATGGAGAACACACATTGTATTATGCGTAATCGGTCGGTGATATTGCATTATCTAAAATTATCGACGTCTTCCAAAACTCTTCTAGTGCTTCTAGGGAATACTATATATCATCGTACTGGAATCAATAGTAAGGCATTTCCTTTTGAAACATGGACCTTGTCTCTAACTTATCCGTATTATTTTGTTCTATACCTTATTCGTCAGGTGTTTGAAATTAAACAAACAAAAAATAGGAAGAAAAAATTTATATTGGCTTTGATAACGAATGTTCTCGAAATCGATATAGTACTGTTTTACTATGCAGCTTTCGAATGGTGGTACGGGACTAGGGAATCATCCCTTCAAAGGATCGATAGGGAAGCGGCTTCAGTAAGAGGATAGAATCGATTGCGTTGGGAAAGGTTTATCGAAAGAACGTCCAACTGTTCATACGGATCATGGGTCAAAGTTGAATTTTTGCTCTAATGAGGGAACATTCCTTCGTAGAAAAGTAAGTTTCCTCGCCGATTTTCTTTGGATTATATTTTTTTGCAACTTCAGAAGGATTCAATGCAGTCGGGAAGGGCAAATAAAAATCAATAATAACGTTGATCGTATTTTTGGATATCGAACTAATATTAATTTCGATGGCAATTAGTTAGAAAATTATATATATCGTAATAATATATATTTCAATGTCGAGATTAGGGACGATAAGGAAAACATTAGGGCGATTAATAGTGATTCCGAAAAAGAAGTTCTGCGAATCAATATTGAAGAAGAAGAAGAAGAGGATGAAGATGAAGAAGGAGATACAGGGGATGAAGTAGTAGAGGGTGAGTGTAAATATTAGGAGTCCACGCTCGCTCACGATTCAATCGACGATAGACTTTATCTCGACAACGATGATTCCATAATAAATTTAATTCTAACCAAAACGATGTTTGTCCTTGGCCGAACATTGATTTTGCAAATTTCGATTTAAATTCTAAAATTTCTAAGAAGGTGTATCGTATGAACGAAGTTAAATGGATCAACGAGACCTATCGGGAATAATAAAAATAATAAGGAAAAAACAGAAAATAATATCCAGAGTAGAAACGATTATGAGAATGGAAGTTTTAATCATGGATTGAAGATTGAGCTCAGAATAATCGAATTTGAATTAAGTCAGGTTTGAATGATTAAAATATCAAAATGATTGAACCTGTAGGGACGCTTAAAGGATTTACGGATTTGTTTCATGTTTACGTCACCTTGTAATAGTTACTCTATTAAATTAAATTGAGTAATCAGTCGACTAATTGAAAGTAGAAGAAATGTTGAATTAATTTTCTGAATCGTGTAACATCGTGTACTTAAAATATAATCAAGATATTTAATTTACGTTTAAGAGTAATTTTGTAATTTTAAAGAAACGAACTAATTTGCTACATAGCCAGGATTCTTTTGTTAGTACGTTTTAATAGGAATTTAATGAAAATGCATCTGCGTATAACGATCTCCCCTACGTATCGTCAAGTACCTTCGTATTAAAGGATTTGGTACTACTTCTGTCCGTCCGTGTGTGCTCTTATGCGCGCTTGAATGCGCCAGTTCGAGCCGAGGGAAATGAGTGTGCGGTCTTGTAAGCGCACATTTCCTATCTGATTTTGCAAATAGGAAAGGTATTTTTTCATTTGCTTTCCCCTTTTCAAACCATACAGACTATTGGACGATACGACTGGCTGTATAACTCAATTATCTTTTTAAATCCATCATTTAATTACTTGCACATTTAATTAAGTCTTCTGCAGATCGATGTGCCACGACTGTCTCAGTTCTTTCATCGGAACGACATTCATTTTCCTAAAAATTTACCTCTTATTGGAAAACTTAAATGAATGGTCCAATTGTACTTCTTCTTATCAAATACTTCTTATATTATGTTCTAAACTAGTTTGTTCCTATGGAAATATTATATTTCTGCAATCGTTTATTTCTTTTTACGTGTAACTGAGTATAGCAGTGATTTATCATATCTTTCGTAACATAATATTTAAATTTTCCGAATTATCATCGGAATGATTTAATTTTTCAATGAGCGCACATATAATTATCTTCCCTTTTAAATACAATTTCAGAATTTTCCGGAAATACATTTTACCTGCAAATCATTTACCTCGAATCAATCGTTAACATGAGAATTCGAGCTATGCAGCAAATTAAGTGCTCCATATCCCTATATTACTGCACGTTTACATTAAATATTATGAATTTTATTTAAGCACGTATTGTATATATTATGCTAATCTATTTGGAGCATTGAATTAAACGTTTCTTTTCTTTTAAATTACATTAAATAATTATTTAATCCGACTATGATAATCAGTTTAATAATTAGTTTAATAAATAGTTTGAAGAATTATTTAAACCGGTATAACGTTGACAGGATGACGTAAACGTACACTGAATATTCGACGCATAATTTAAAAGTGTTCCCTGGCTAACACCGAAATACGGTGAAGCTTTTGATCGTCCCTACGCGTTGAAATATTTTGCAAAATATTCCTCCCTCATGTTCATTTCAAATCTCTTTGATCAATGTTCCGCGTGCAACGTCGGACGACCCTTCAATAAATCTATCCGTCGATAAATGTATATTCATCGAGAAATTCATTTCTCCCCAATCCATATTCAAATAAGCCTTTCCGAGTCGTTGGATCGCGTAATAGGAAATTTTGATTGACTTACGTAAATGGTGTCCAAATAAAATACGTAAAAGAGATAAAGATGATATTAGGAGAAAAAAAGTGACAAATGATTTTATATGAATCCATATTCTTTACTAATGCGTTATAAAAAAAGACAGATGTGTAAAAAAGAGATTGTTATCTTAAGTAATAGAAAAAGAACAGAAAATAATTTTACAAGAAAAACAGTCAAACAATGCTCTTTGCAGCAAATTAATTCTTATTGATACATATTCTTAACGACCAAAACAGGAAGAAACATATTTGGCAATTTTCAGAATTCTTTAATTAATTTCTAATTTCAAATTGTACAGAGAAAGAGGGAAAAAAAGAAACGACAGAAAAGCATAGGAGAAAAAGGATAATGATACATCCAATTAATAGAGATCATTAGAGAAATTCATTTCCTCGTAGCTTAGGACCATCTTGTTTCTTTCGAAATATTGATTAATCTACGCCAAGTGTAACAACCCTGTGCAGAGGGCGCCCTCGTGGTTGTTTGACTAACAACCCAAAGCGATGTGCGGGGTATAAATACCGCCGTTCAGCGGACGGGGATGAAGTTGCAGGTCATTCCTTCGGTGGTTGTCGAACCAGTAATACGCGAGCGAGTGTGGTACAACAAATATTCGTTCGTGCATACTTCATACGTTTCAGAGATCCGTTATACAAGTAATTCAGGCGGTGGAAACAATTTCTTCATTCTTAGTGGTCATTTGCTTATACTATCAATGTAAAGTAAATTTGTTGGTAGACATGAGTTTGTGATTTATTATAAAATTTCAAGTATACCTTATGGAAATGAAAGTGATTTTCGTGATCAATACTATCTAAACTATTGTTTGCTGCATTTCGGAAAAGGTACTTTATATCGCTTAAAAGGATGTAGCAAAATTTATTTTTGAGTTAGATGAACTATTGCAATTATATGCAATTAGATGAACAATTGAATGGCTACCGTAAGTCTTAAATAATCTACGAATCTTATAATGTTTCAGGGATATACTAAACCAACGGAAGACGAAAGCAGTTCCAATAGCCTGGATGTATTGCAAAGGAGCCGAACTGACTTATATTTGAATTGTAATTCCAAAGAAGAACAACGCTCCACCAGATAATAAAACATTGCACATCCAAAGTGAAACACATTTCCCTTGACACTTTCTGTTCCTCCGTACATCCGACGATACGTCTTACATGGATAGTACAAATGCCAGACCATCAACGAGATTAATATATGGAAACATTTTCCTTTTTACATTTATGTTTAAATGGAAAATCAATCAATGCTGTGTTTATTTAATGGTAAGATATTTTACAGGTAAGATAAATTTTTTATTCTAAAATGTAATGTGGAATGTAAAATCTATATCATATCTATTTATTTTATAATAATTTATTGAATATTTTCGTAGATTATATGCAGTCGAAGAAAGTATTATTATTTATAAGTGAATTTATCTCAAATATTCTAAATGGTATGAATCCCAAATTGGAGTAATTATCCGGTAACTTCTATAATATGGAAATGGAATTTTCTAATAAATCTTATACAAATATAGTGCTAAATTTAAAGAATATTAATGGAATAATAGAATGATCAGTGATAAAGGGTGTTTCAATCGTTTCTCTTATTTGTAAAGCTGTTGTTTGGCACGTATGATAGCTAGGGATTATTTCGCGTATGAGACGCACTTGCGTATTACTGGGTCGAAAATCACGGAAGGAATGACTTAACCTAGTTTTATTAGTCCCATGTTAGCAGGATAGAAGACCAAGCTTCGTAAAATCTAATTCCCTAACTAGAACGCATGGGGATAAATAATTTCCTCTCTCCTATAGTTATGTAATTATATGTATATATATTCTATGTTCACGCGAAATTATCTGTGTAATATATCTTGGAATTTCCTAATGAGAATCTTACAATAATTCGTCTATTTTTTAATCGAAATAATAATATAAAACTGTAATTATTTACGATATAATTAACTATTATAATAATAATTATTGTAATTATCAAGACTAATTAATCGGATATTCATATAGGAAATTCGCACTGTTACTTCTTTCGTAAGTCTACCTTATACTTACTAGTTATATTTAATAGATTAAATGTTTATTTATTGGAAAAGAGATTGGATTACAATCTCGCTAAGTAGATACATGTCGAAGAACTTTAAACGGAAATGAAAGTAGCTAATTTTCTTACCGTAAATAATTTCTTCGAAGAAAATGTACATTGGAGTAAATTTTTTTCGAATTTAAGTTTATCTTAATATATCGAAATAAAGAACGAACATTTTCTTATAAATACAAATATATGGCTACAGCAACTATTCCTAAACCCAACAAAATAATAATTAAAATGCTATGAATCAAGAGAATCAATTTCATTTCTATGATATAGAAATGAAATTTTCTACTAAATCTAATCGTGTTTAAACCGTTTGTATTATTTGTAAAGCTGTTCTTTGGTACGTATGACAACTAGGGATTATTTCGTGTATGAGACACACTTGCGTATTACTGGGTCGAAAATCACGAAAGGAATGACTTACCCTAGTTAAATTGGTCACGTCATAACGATAGAAGACCAAGCTTCCTAGATTCTAATTCTCTAACTAGAACGCATGGGGATAAATATTTCCCCTCTCCTATAGTTACGTAATTATATTTGTATCTTTATGTAAATATTCTACTCTATGTCTCGTTACATTTATGGTTTCCTAATATTACCTTCCCCTCTTTCCCGTGTTTCCCCACCGAGAGAACCACTGAGTTAGTTAATAAAGAAATGGTCAAATAAACAAGTTATATAAAAAGTATATCAGTCGATTTTACGAAGAAGAACTTCGTTCACAACGGTCTGAGAGCTTTTCTAAACCACTTAAAGAGAGTGACAAGGACTTGTCTGCAATGGTACGCGAGTACGCCTCGTACGATGCAGTGATATTTGATGGAGTGAACAAGCAATCATGAAACACAGGAGAGATTTGCGAAGCTGTACTCGTTTCGTATGGAAACTTCTAGTGAAACAGATTGCTCCCTAGACAAATAAGCCAGAAAATCAGAGACGTAATACTCTTTTGGTACGTATCGTTTCGTGATATCGTAATATACAATTTGAGACTACCAACGCTTTTAATTACTCATTTCTTTTTCATTAAGAGAATGGCAAAATTTCCAAACACGAGTTAGTTTCGTGTAATAAGTAATATCGCAGGAGAATTTTGGGTTCAAGACAAATATTAATACAGACATGTTAGAAAAAAAAAAAAATATTAATCGGGAAAAAAATATAAAAAATATAAAACGACAGCAGTAATACTGATGTCATGTAATAATAAAACGGAAAGACCTTACACCTAATGCTAGGGATGATAATGTTGGAAAAGAATTGATTCAACATTTATCAGAGACATCATAGAAAATTATAATGGACAAAATTGTGATTTTTCTCAAAAATATATGATTCTGCATGCCTACAAATTCCCTTGTTAAGGGGTATTGATCGGCATTTAACGATTTGCTCGTTGAGGAATACGTTCTCTCCTACCTATCGTTCAGCACTTTCATATTGAACGATTTATTACTACCTCTCGCCGTGCACATGCGCGTTTACGTGTTCCAGTCAAGTGGACGGAAATGAGTGCGCGTGTTTGCGTACATCTCCTCTCTTATTTTGAAAACAAGGATAGTATTTTTTCATTAGTTCTCCCCTCATCAAACCAAGCAGACAATGCGATAATACGATTAGCGATATAACTCAATTATCTATTTAGCTGTATGATTTCATTTGTCTTTTGCGGATCGATATACCACGGCTGGTATGATTCTTCCATATGAACGGGTAAATTGTTCTAGAAAGTTACTCCCTATTGGAGAATGCAAAACAATAATCCCATTATACTTCTAATTATCTAATATTTCGTATATCATGTACCAAATCAATTGGTTCCTAAGAATATAGGCTATTCCCATATTCAAACAAGCGTGCTATCAAACAATGAAGCTAAATAGGCAACTGAATAATACAGCCAGTCTCCTATTGTTCGCTTGGTCTGAGGACAGGAAAATAAATGAAAAAATACTTTCCTTATTGTCAAAATAAGCCAGGAGTTTTACGTACACACGCACACTCAATGACAGCCACTCGACCTTACGCGGATAGACGTGCACCAGAGCACACGTACATGGAGAGAGATAATGGAAAAAGGTTTAAACGAAGGTACTTGACGATAAATATGGGAGAACGTATTACGGACATCCACTATAACGAAATTCCTTTCATAACATACTAAATGGATAATTAGCGCTACGAACCAAATTATTTCGTCCAAATTTGAATATTTAAGAAAAACGCTAATTAAATATTACGAATATTTTTTATGTATATGTTGCGAATGTTACGGCAAACAGTTTGAAATATAGAATTCAATACTTCTCCCATTTAATTATTTCGAATGGTTACTTAATTTAAATCGATGGAATAACAATGACGTGACGTGGACTTTCTATTTCACGTTTAATTTAAAAGTATTCCCCTGCTAATGGGATTACTTTGAAAAAAGATGAATCTTTTGATCGTCCCTGTCTGTTCAATTATTTTGTATTATAAACCTCCCTCAGTTTAATTTTAATTCCCCTTTGACCCTTACCTCGCATGGAACGTCGGACGGCTCTTCGACAAAGCTTGTTGAACACAATCGCTTATACCCTCCAGCTAAAGCCGCTCACAGTTAGATGCTTTGAAAAAGATAAATCCCTCCCATTTCCTCGTACTCTTGTTCCAAGCTTTATAAAACATTGCCATATTGATCTTTCGGAACTTCGTCGTCAAGCACGTATGTCCTTTCTTCTTCTTCCTCTTCCTAGGTATTCACAATCACATAATGCATACATGGACAATAGCTAACGATGTTCCTTCCTTTGTTAGAATTTTCAACTGCCTCTTGAAACACGCTTCTGCTTCAATATGCTTCAATAATGCTCATCAACAGAAATATTCTAGTCACCATGATAAAATCTCTGTAAAAATTCAATAAATTATTCTAAAATATACCTATGATACAGATTTTATTTTCCGTATTACAATTTAAAATAAAAAGTTTATATATTATCTCTAAAATATCTCAACATTCGATAAGGACAGCACTGATTGATTTACCATTCAAATATAAGAGTGAGGAGGTAAACGTTTCCATTTCGTAAGTTCGTTGACTTTCGGACATTTCTACTATCCAAGTAGAACGAATCGTCGGATTTGAGGAAAAACAGGAAGTACCAATGGAAAAGCGTTTCATTTCGGATGTCAAATGTTTAATGATCACATTGAGCTTAGTTCAAATCCATATATCTTCTTTGGACGTAATAAGAATGCAGATATCGTTCAATTCTGATCCTCTGCAATACTTCCTAGCAATTGGAATTGCTTTTGCCTTCTTGTATATCTATGACATAATTTAAATTTTGTAAATTAGTTAAGACTTACGATAGACGTTCAATTGTTCATTTAAATTATGCAGTCATCAAAGGCAAATCGGGTTACGCCCATTTAATACAGATAAAGTATCCTCTCCGAAAAGCAACAAAATTATACTTAGGATGACATTGATTACGAAAATAAGTTTGATTACCACAATAGAAATGAAATTTTATAATAAATTATATTCTAATGACTACTGGTAAATTTACTTTATATCGATAACGAACAAAAGACTAGGGAGAATGAAGAAATTGTTAGTACTGTTTGAACTGCTTGTAAGTTTCTTTTGAAACGTAAGAAATATATATGCGATAATTTTATCACTTACTTGCGTATTACTCCTTCAAAAATTATTGAGAAGATGACTTCTAAAGGAAAGCTTCTTCCGCAAATCGCCATCTTGTATGACCTAGCGCGGCTAATTTCCCAGGCGTGGCTCGGTGGAAGGAGCTTTACATTCTATGCAGTTAATCAATACCACGTATTATGTGATAGAAAGAGCCGAAATGTCGTGGGTCGGAAGTAAGTAAGCAAAATTTCTCGATGATACTTCCATTAACTGGACAAATTATGTTCCTTTTTTTGTTTCTGGTCTTTTCTTTTTTCATACCTTCTGTCCTTTACAATTTACAATTAGAAATTAACTAGAGAATTTTGATAATCGACTATTAATACTTTTATCAGTTTTATCGTTTAAAATATTTAAAAATACATATTAATATCCAGCAAGAAATATTGCTTGAAAATTTGTTTCGTAATATTACCTTCTGTTTTCTTTGTATTATTTAAGTTTACAAGCTTCTCTCCTTCTTTATTACATAGTGAAAAAGAATATAGATTTACAAAAAAACATTGGTTATATTTATGTTCCTTTTGGCGTTCTTCTTGGAATGCGGTTTAGGCCAGTCAATCAAAACAACTTATTCCCCGATCGAACGATCCGTAACGGTAAGGATGGTGCGATGGCGGGGAAACAGATTTGTAGACCAATCTCTTTCAATTCGACTGACTGTTCCCATTTCCTATTGACTCCCATATCTAATGGTCCACATTACAGGACTGCATATTGTGATAAACGCTTCTGCTTCGATTAATTCATGGCGGCGTATCAAGCGTTAATATTAAATGAAAAGGAATTAATTTTATCGTTGAAATTTTCTCATAACAAAAATATCTTGTGAGCGTTATTTCCCAAATTTTTTTATTTCCATCTGTCAAACGTCGGCCAAAGATGTTATTTATGCAAACAATATTTTTTTCGATTTCTTTTTTCCATATCAAAAATTTGTATAATCGACGAAGTGATTAGGATTAGATTAGTGATTAGGATTCTACTCGTCCTTTGAAATTTTCAGTCTTCCGATACAGTTCATCGACACTGACGGGATACTTCACATTGTAGGCCCAATTTGAAAAAATGGGGAAAAAAATACACATCCATATATCTTATGCATGTAGAGCACACATTGAATTACAGATAGATCGGAGAAATTGTATTATCTAAAATTCTCAACGTCTTTCAAAATTTTTCTAGTGCTTCTAGGGAATACCATAAATGATCGTGCAGGAATCAATAGCCAGACATTTCCTTTTGAAACATCGTTCTTCTCTCTAACTTTCTCGTAATACCATCTTTTATACCGTGCTCGTTAGGTGATCGATAATAACCAGAAAGAGAAATAGGAAGACAACATTTTTAAAGGTCATGACGACGAACCATCTCGATTCCCATGTAGTATTGTTTTATAAAGCTCGAACGGTGGTAGGAGGCTAGGAAATATCTCCCTTCAAAGGATCCAAAGGTAAGCTGCTTCGTTAAGAGGATATAATCGATTGCATTCAGAAGGTTGGTCGAAGAGACGTCCGACGGTACACACAGATCGTGGGTCAAAGTGGAATGTTTTCTCTAATGGGGAAATATTCCTTCGTAAAAAAGAAGATTTCATTCCGGAATCCTCTTTCATTCCATCTTGTTCCATCTTCAGACGTATGCAACGCAGTCGAGAAGGGAAAATAAGGATCTATAATAACGTTGTCCGTGTCTTTTAATATCGAACTAATGTTAATTTGGATAGCAATTGGCTAGAAAATTATATGTACCGTAATAATGTTTATTTCAATGCCGTTTGGGTGATTGGGAACGATAAAGAAAATTTCAGGACGATTCACAAGGATACCAAAAAGGAAGTTCCGCAAATCAATTTTGAAGAAAATGGTGATACAGGGGATGAAGAAGGCGAAGGTGAGGATAAAGGTGAGTCACATTTCGATAGAGGTCGAATTTCTTGAAAAATAATGTCAAAAATGATAATGTTAATATATCAAAGTGAATATTCGAGCAACTTTAAATTGCTCTGCCCGCATAATTCATAGTTATTGGAATTAAACGATTTACACGGTGGTATTGAAAAAAATTGATCCTTAAAAAATTTCGATCTCTTTGATATTTTATTTTTGTTAAACATACTTAAAAATCATCCGAAGATATTAAAAACGTTCAATTAATGTTTTAATATACTTTTTAAGATTCCTAACTATTTATCACAATATTTGTGTGTATATTCAGAATTTTATTTCTATCAGAAAAATACGTCAAATTTCTTTCAAACTCTCTGAAACAGACTTTCGCTTCAAGCAAGCGGAAAGTATGATAATTACAAAAAGAAAACTAATACGGTTATTCACGAAAACATACGATACCGGATCGATTGTCGATACGTATCTCTCGAAGATTCTCCATTTGTCTCTTTGTACTCCCGTTCTCATTGAATCATGTATCTCTATTCTAATTGATTAACTGACATTAAAGCCAGCAATTCATCTAGTATCAGCCAAGAAAATCAACCCACATGTTAGACTCGTCAATAGGTAGTTTTAGAGTCAATAGGGAGAGCAAACACGGTATAACATCATGGAAGAGGCAAGAGCTGCACTATAGTCGGCTCTATATACGATCATACGATTAAATCATAATAATGTATAAACAAACATACCATAAATCCGGTAACTCTAATTATATTTTCTTTTCTGTTCAATATTATACAATAACATATCGAAGAAGAATTGCACAGTGTGAAATATAGTGTAAAATAATGATCAAAAACTATCCAACTTTCTATCGTATCTTATAAAACGGTGTATTCTAGTATTAAACACGAAATTATGTAATAAGATCTGTAATGTAGAGTCTCGAATATGGATCATATATATGTAGATAGAAATTATGCGTTAAATATGCAGTGTACGTTTATCTCACCGTGTCATCGTTATACCGTCAGTTTATATTATTATTCAACATAATTAAAAAGAGAAAAAATGTTTGGTTCAATATTCCATATTGTTTGTCAGAATATTCACGTCATTTTTTAAACATAATGTGTATTGGACGTCTATCAGAAATATAAGTATTTGGGCGAGTTAATTTATTACGTAGCAGAAATACCTTTCCATTGTAATTTAATGAAAATGCATGTAGACATTACGTTCTTCCATAGGTGTCGTCAAGTACCTTCGGCTTAAACGATTTGTTATTAACCCTCTCCATGCACCAGTGCTCATGTGTTCACTCATGCGCACTAGGCCATGTGGGCGGGAATACGTGCGCGGTACTGTGGCCGTGCGTTCGTGTATCTCCTCCATTATTTGGAGAAGAAGGAAAGTATTTTTTCATTTCTTTTCCTCTCATCAAACGAAGCAAACAATTCGATAATAGCATTGTATTAACAGTGTAATTCAATTACCCATTTAGCGGTATTAATTAATTTGCAGATCGATGTTTAACGATTAATTTAGTTCTTTCAAACGAACGAATACTTTTTCCGAAAAATTTATTTCCCATTGGAAAATTTCAAGGAATGATCCAAGTATACTTCGAGTTATCAAATTCTTCGTATATTATGTTCCAAACTAAATAGTTCCACGGAAAATATTATCTTTGTCGATTCGTTCCTTTCTCATTACCTATAACCGAGTACAGCAACGACATCATTATATTTCTAGTAACATAATATTTCTTATTTACTTAGTATTTTTCTAATATTTTACTCGAATGGTTAAATATCTTAATAAGACTACATATAGTAATCATTTATATAGTACTTCCCCGAGAATAGTAAAGATCTGTGATACTTCTTTCTATTCATTGTTATTCGATCAACCGATCCGTATTGCGCAAAATATAATTTATAAATATCGTAGAAAAACAGCTTTTGCATGAGATTGATACAGTATTCTGAGTTCTACTTTCTCGTTAAGGTCATGAATGATTCTTGATAACATTAACACAATTAATTAATAATTACACAATTAATAATTAACACAATTCGATTTTTACAATCTGAAATGATCGAAAAGATAAGTGTATGGAGACTGAAGAACAATCAAATGGAAAAAAAAACATTCAAACGGAACAAAGGAAGATAAAAGCAAAAAGAAATATCCCCTTTACTGTAAGATTGATCAAAAATTATTGGTAACATAGTGAGAAAGTTATCGGAGATGACATATCTTATCAATTTATGAAAAACAGTTGGAACCAAAATAAATGATGGAGAAGAAAAACCTTGGTGATTCGATACTTGAAGTGATTACATTTTTCAATGGCAGTACAGGCTGTTTATTATAAATCTAGGCAAGTTCCTGAGAGATCAAGAATAAAATATAAGTTTAAAACCTACAATATTGGGATATATCATCTATATCATTTTTAACAACATGCTGTCGATAAAATAAATCATATTTGAATTTTTTTATTCCGATCTATAAATCTCAAAGCAATACATAGGGCTAATTGTTTCTATTCATCCAGTCTTATAGGACATAATTATTAACGGACGGAAATAAAACTATTTTTACTACTCCTTCGTAAGTTCATTACATTTTGTTGATAATTACTTTAGCGATAAACTTATATATTTTTTCTTGTATATGTTACGTTAATGAAAGGAATCTTCCTTATTTTTTCATATACCATCTCCATATATATATATATCACTATGTACTAATATCTAATAATATTTATTTACTTATTTATTTATATATTCGTCTACATATTGATGAAGTATCTATATCTATTTGTGAATTATCAGGCATATGATTTAAAATATAATAATAAAGAAAATTAAAAGATAAAATCTAATCAAATCAAAAATTTATATAAAAAAAAGAAGATATTAAGAAAAAAAGCGGAGGAAGATGTATCTGGAAAGTGTACCATCCGATATCGATTTCATATTTTCATATATTTCCCTTGTATTGATATGTGTAAACTCGGCTATAGATAAATGTTTCGTCCCTCTTTCTTAAACAAATTTTTGTTTTAATTTATTAAACAGGTGAGGGTTAAAAAATAAATTTAAAGTGAAGGAAGAAAAATTAAAATTAAGTACATACATTCTTATATGATACTATATAAGAAAATAATTCTAGAATTTCAATTCACATTATTAATTATCCTGAAAACGGATAATAAATAGATAATTCATATAAATCATATTTCAACATAGGTCTTTGGAGAGAGATAATAATAATAGGTTCAGTATGAAAATACTTGACGATAAGTATGTGAGGACGTATTATGCACCTGCAGATCATTATACCTCGAAACATTCATTAACATGAGAATTCGTGCTATGCAGCAAATTAATTGGTCCAAATCCCTATATTACTACAGATGTATGTTACATATTATGAATATTATTTAAGTCCGTGTCTTGAATATTGTGATAACCAATTTGGAACCATGATTTTAACGTTTCTTCTTTCATGAATTATACTAAATAATTATTAAAACTGGTATAACGTTGACCTGGTCACGCAAACGTACAGTGAATATTCGACGCATAATTTAAAAGTGTTCCCTGGCTAAAACTAATATCCTGAACAACGGCGAAGCTATTGATCGTCCCTACGTGTTGCATCATTTTGCAAAGTATATCTCCCTCAGGTGCATTTCAAGTTTTTTTGATCCATGTTCCGCGTGAAACGCCGGACGACCCTTCAATAAATCTGTCTGTCGATAAATTAATATTCATCAAGAAATTCATTTCCAAATCCAATTAAGCCTTTCCGAGTCGTTCAATCGCGTTATAGGAAATTTTAATTGTCTTACGTAAATGGCGTCCAAATAAAATATGTTAAAGAGATGAAGTTGATATTAGGAAAGAAAAGTGACAAATGATTTTCTATGAATCCATATTCTTTCCTAATGCGTTATAAAAAAAAGGCAGATGTGTAAAAAAGAGATTGTTATCATCAGTAATAGAAAAAGAACAGAAAGTAATATTACAAAAAAAATTGTCAAACAATATTCTTCGCTCGAAATTAACACTTAAAAATAAATATTTTTAACGACAAATAATGGAAGAAACATATTAGCCAATTTTCAGAATTCTATAATTGATTTCCAATATCAAAATGTAAAGAGAAGGAGGGGAAAAAAGAAACGAAAGAAACTCATTTCCTCGTAACGTATGACCATCTTGGTTCTTTAGCTATATTGATTAACCTACATCAAGTATAATAAACCTGCGCAGAGCGCCATAGTGTTCGATCGATTACGAAACTGCTGGCGACGTGCGGGGTACAAGTACCGCCGTTCGGTGGACGGCGATGCGGCTGCAGGTCATTCCTTTGGTGGTTGTCGAACTAGTAATACGCGAGCGAGTGTGGTACAACAAATATTCGTTCGTGCATACTTCATACGTCCCAGAGATCAGTTATATAAGCAATTCAGGCAGTTGAAGCAATTTCTTCATTCTTACTAGTCATTTGTATAAGCTATCAATATAAGGTAAATTTGTTAGTAATCGTAAGTTCGTGATTTATTATAAAATTTCAATTTTGTATTATGGAAATGAAACTGATTTTCGTGATCAATACAATCTAAATTAATATTTGTTGCCTTTCGGAAAAGGTACTTTATATCACATGTAAGGATGTAACAAAATTTATTTTTGAGGATAATACAATTAGATGAACAATTGAATGGCTTCCGTAAGTCTTAACTAATCTACGAATTTTATATTGTTTCAGAGATACACTTAACCAACCGAGGACGAAAGCAGTTCCAAGAGCCTGGATGTATTGCAAAGGAGCCGAATTCACTTATACTGGAATTTTAAATTCCAAAGAAGATACAAAAAGTTCAACAACGCTCCACCAGATAATAAAACATTGCACATCCAAAGTGAAACACATTTCCGTTGACACTTTCTGTTCCTCCGTACATACGACGATACGTCCTACATGGATAGTACAAATGCCAGACCATCAAAGAGATTAATATATGGAAACATTTTCATTTTTACATTTATGTTTAAATGGAAAATCAATCAATGCTGTGTTTATTGAATGGTAAGATACTTTAGAGATAAGATTAATTTTTCATTCTAAAATGTAATGTGGAATATAAAATCTATACGATATCTATATATTTTATAATAATTTATTAATATTTTCGTAGATTACATGCAGTCGAAGAAAGTATTTTTAGTTATAAGTGAATTTATCACAAATATTCCAAATGGAATGAAACCCAAATTGGAGTAATTATCCGGTAATTTCTATAATATACAAATGAAATTTTTTAAGAAATCTTATACAAATGGCTACTGCTGAATTTAAAGTATATTGATGGAATAATAGAATGGCTAGTGATAATGGTGTTTCAACGGTTTTTATTGCTTATAAAGCTCGTCGTTCGGACGTATGAGAGCTAGGGCTTATTTCGCGTATGACACACACTTGCGTATTACTGGATCGAAAATCACGGGAGGAATGACTTCCCCTGGTTAAGTTAATCCCACGTCGTTTTGTTAGAAGACCAAGTTTCCTAGATTTTAATTTTCTAGTTTGGGGATGAAACATTTCCCCTCTCGTGTAACTATATTTTTAATTTATTTTCCCATCTCCTGTAGACATATTTTTATTTTTTGCACTTGAATGACTTTTTGCACTTATAAAATTATTTCATAAAACTTGGCATCTTCTAATGAAATTGACAATTAAGTTTCTCTTCTTTAATTGCAATATTCACGTAAAACTGTAATTATTTATAATATAATTCGTTATTATTAATAATTTTTATCTTAATAATTTCAAATTATTTTAATAATAATATCAGAAACAATAAGTATTGTAATTATCAACATTAATTTCTTTCAATTTAATCGTAATATCATATACGAAATATGTTATGTTTCTTCTTTCGTAAGTTCAAGTTGAACTTAAAAATAGTATTCTGATATTATTTGGTATTACTGATATTACAATTTTCTTACTATGTAATTCGTATTGTAAAATATTCTGTTGTTAAAAAATTTTTTCGTAGGAAGTTACATCTACTTCCATTTTCCTTAAAAGCACTCTCTTCAAATAGCACCTTCTTATCTTGTAAACATACATATGTTGCTTAAGTTACCCTAGAATTCATTTCCGTTATTGCACGATAATAAAAACAAGTATTCGGAGAAAATCTCTTGTCGTATTTCTTTGTTTCCTAATATCATCATCTTCTCTTTCACGTATTTCCTATTCGAGAGAACCACAGAGTTAGTAAGTGATTTGGGCGGTGATTGAACCGCTACTTATTGGGAATACCGTGTCTCACTGGAATTTTCTATTGAAATGGTGTTGTTATCCTGGGAATACTGTTAAATCATGCGTTTATCATTCACGGTACGTCCATCTATCGTGTCATCGTTATACCAACAGCTTAAATAATTATTCAACATAATTTAAAGGGGGAAGAAGTATATTGTTCAATGTTCCAAATTGTTTGTCAGAATATCCAGGTCAAGTTATTAAAAATAATCAGTAACGGAGGTTTTTCAGAAATACAAGTATTTGGACGAGTTCATTTATTACGTAGTTGAAATACATTTCGATTGGGATTTAATGAAAATGCATGTACACGTTGCGTTCTTCCATACGTATCGTCAAGTACTTTCGGCTTAAACGATTTGTTATAACCCCTCTCCATGCACTAGTGCTCGTTTGTTCACTCATGCGCACTAGGTCATGTGGGCGGGAATACGCACGCGGTACTGTGAGCGTGCGTCCGTATATCTCCTCCCTTATTTTGATAAAAAGGAATGTGTTTTTTCATTTATTTTCCTCTCGTCAAACTAAGCCAAATCCTGTTCGATTGACCTTATTAATTTTTCAGGAAACGAATAATAAATAAGTAATTCGTATAAATCATGTTTCAACATAGGTCTCATTTCTTGAGAAATAATGTCAATATATCAAAGAGAAGACTCGAGTACCTTTAAATTGCTACTTCCTAATGCATAACAGTTATTAGAATTAAAGGATATTCACGTTAGCATGAAAAAATAGTAATCCTTTTAATATTTCGACCTCTTTATATTTTATTCTGGTTAAACCAACTACAGAATCTTGTATCTCTATTCTAAGAGATCATGTATCTTTATTCTAAGAGATCATGTATCTTTATTACAACTGACTGACAAGCCAGCATTTCAACTTGTATCAGAGAAAAAAATCAACCAACATGTTGGACTCGTCAATAGGCAGTATCATAGGAAGAGCAAACACGGTACAATATCATGGAAGAGGCAATAGCTGCACAAAGGTTCGCTCTACATACGATCATACGATTAAATCGCGTAAATGTATGAACAAACATGTCCTAAAACAGGTAACTCTAATTATATTTTCTTTTCTGTTCAATATAATACAATAATATACCCAAGAGGAAGTGCGCAGTGTAAAATATAGTGGAAAATAATAATCAAAGACTATACAACTTTCTATCGTATATTATAAAACGTAGTTATAACATATTATTATATACGAAATTGTATAATACGATCTATACTGTAGCGTCTCGAATATAGCTCATCTATATCTATACAGAATTATGCGATTATCTAAAACATGATAAAAGAAAAAAAATCCTATGAAAATAAATTCTTGCGTCAATATTAAACGATATAAAACTCAAATATGGTTAATCTATCCGAGTGCATATTTTCTAAAATGATATAAATGATTTCCATTATCGTGACTGACTGGGAGCAATTATATTATTCTGCATCATCCCTCTTCAGAAACTCCTAGAAACTTGTTTGAACGAGAATATGGGCTCAATTCAGAATAAACGGCTATTCAACCACCGCATATAGGTAGTAAGCTCTCTAAATGGTGGAGCGAGCATTGTTTCCACTAATTATTTTTCGTATATTAACGAGGGTATCATCCCTAGTAATTCCTTCCAAACGTTCCCGATAATTTCGGATCCTTACTACAGTAAAGTGGACATATTTTTTTAGGTAGATGCATTCATTTCCATTTTAATTCTTTTCTCTTCTTTTGATTCTCCCCATTCCTTTCAGTCACTTTACTTCGTAAAAATTTAATTTTACATAACTTCTTTTGAAGGAGGGAATTTTTTTTGGTATGTAATTATTCATACATACATATTTTTCGTGACGAAATGTGTTGGCATTACGTAGAAAGTAGGATTAAAAACTGTATTTGGAAGGAAAGTAAATTTCAAGAAAAGGCTGTCTTTCTACAACATTTGTAACTTATATTTTGATGTAATAATAGATACAATAATAGTAAGTATAATAATAATGATATTAATAAGTATAATTAACCTCGATTATATTGAGGGAATAATTATGTCCTTGTTAAATTACATATTCGCTTATTGAGAAATTGAGACTTTCCAGCAATATATTCGAAAAATACGAATATCATATTAATAGAAATACAATAAAGTTATTGCTATACTCAGTTCTACGCAATGAAAAATAACCGATTGAAGAAATATAACATTTTGCTTCGAGTTAATTAACAGAAAAACGCAGTGCACGAATTATTGTATAACTAAAAGTATAATTTATAACTTTTTAAATTCTCCAATCAGGAGTAAATCTTTAGGAAAATGTAGACGATATAATCCTACGAATCTACCTAAGAACTGAATCATTCACACGGTATACAGCTCTGTAAAAGACCTAATAGGATATTTAAATGATGCATCTAAGTAGAGAACTAAATTATACAAGTCATCGTATGATTAAATTGTCCGCTTGGGTTGACGAGATGAAAACAAATGAAAAAATACCTTTCTCCTTTCCATGATACGAGAAGAGAAATAACCACACTCCCTCATAGGATCACACAATCATCTCATCCACTTGAAAACGTTAACACAGGCGCGAATATACACACATCGATGAAGAGAGATAATAATAATACGTTCAGTGTGAACGTATTTGAAGCTAAGTATGGGAAAACGTATTACTTGAAAATCATTTACCTCGAATGAATCTTTCCATGAGAATTCGAGCTCCCCAACAACGGTAGAGCTTTTTATCGTCCCTACGTGTTGAATCATTTTGCAAAATATACCACCCTCAGGTTCATTTCAAGTCTCTATGATCCACGTTCCTCGTGCAACGTCGGACGACCCTTCAATAAATCTATCTGTCGATAAATCTATCTTCACCGAGAAATTCATTTCCTCCCAATCCATATCCAATTAAGCCTTTCCGAATCGTTCAATCGCGTAATAGGAAATTTTGATTGACTTACGTAAATGGTGTCGAAATAAAATACGTAAAAGAGATAAAGATGATATTCGGGAAAAAAGTGACGAATGATTTTGTATTAATCCATATTCTTTACTAATGCGTTTTAAAAAAAGACATATGTGTAAAAAAGAGATTGTTATATTAAGTAATCGAAAAAGAACAGAAAGTAGTATACCAAAAAAAAATTGTCAAACAGTATTCTTTGCACCAAATTAATTCTCATTCATAAATATTTTTAACGCCAAAAACAAGAAGAAACATATTTGCCAATTTTCAGAATTCTTTAATTAATTTCTAATTTCAAATTGTAAAGAAAAGGATGGGAATAAAGAGACGACAGAAGAACATAGAAGAGCAAGAAGAAGAATAATGATACATCCAATTAAAAGAGATCAATAGAGAAATTCATTTCCTCGTAACTTATGAGCATCTTGGTTCTTTCTATATATTGATTAATCTACATCAAGTGTAATAACCCTGTGCAAAGGGCGCTATCGTGTTCGCTGGGTTAAGAATCCAAAGCGTTGTGCGGGGTATAAATACCGTCGTTCGGAGGACGGCGATGAAGCTGCAGGTCATTCCTTGGGTGATTGTCGAACTAGTAATACGCGAGCGAGTGTGGTACAACAAATATTCGTTCGTGCATACTTCATACGTTTAAGAGATCCGTTATACAAGTAATTCAGGCGGTGGAAACAATTTCTTCATTCTTATTGGTCATTTGCTTATACTATCAATGTAAAGTAAATTTGTTAGTAGTCATGAGTTTGTGATTTATTATAAAATTTCAAGTATACATTATGGAAATGATACTGATTTTCGTGATCAATGCTATCTAAATAATTGTTTGTTGCATTTCGGAAAAGGTACTTTATATCGCTTAAAAGGATGAAACAAAATTTATTTTTGAGGACAGTACAATTAGATGTACAATTGAACGACTTCCGTAACTCTTAACTAATCTACGAATCTTATAATGTTTCAGGGATATACTAAACCAACGGAAGACGAAAGCAGTTCCAATAGCCTGGATGTATTGCAAAGGAGCCGAATTGACTTATATTTGAATTGTAATTCCAAAGAAGAACAACGCTCCACCAGATAATATAACATTGCACATCCAAAGTGAAACACATTTTCATTGACACTTTCTGTTCTTCCGTACATCCGACTATACGTCCTATATGGATAGTACAAATCAAGCCAGACCATCAACGAGATTAATATATGGAAACATTTTCCTTTTTACATTTATGCTTAAATGGAAAATCAATCAATGCTGTGTTTATTGAATGGTAAGATATTTTAGACATAAGATAAATTTTTCATTCTAAAATGTAATGTGGACTATACAATCTATATCGTATCTATATACCTTATAATAATTTATTGAATATCTTCGAAGATTTTATACAGTCGAAGAAAGTATTTTTATTTACAAGTGAATTTATCACAAATATTCGAAATGGTATTAAACCCAAATTGGAGTAATTATCCGGTAATTTCTATAATATGGAAATGTTACTTTCTAATAAATCTTATGCAAATAGCTACTGCTAAATTTTGAAGAAGATTGATGGAATAATGGAATGACTAGAGATAATGGTGTTTAAACCGTCTTTGTTATTTGTAAAGCTGTTCTTTCGGAAGTATGGTAGCTAGGGATTATTTCGCGTATGACACACACTTGCGTATTACTGGGTCGAAAATCACGGAAGGAATGACTTCCCCTGGATTAGTTAATCCCACGTCGTCTCGTTAGAAGACCAAGATTCCTAGATATTAATTTTCTAGTTTGGGGATGAATAATTTCCCCTCGCCTGTAACTATGTAGTTATATTTTTATTTCCTTTATGCACTTGAAAAATTATTTCATAAAACTTGAAATCTTCTAACGAAATTGACAGTTACTTTTCTCTTTTTTAATTGCAATATGCAAGTAAAACTGTAATTATATATAATATAAGTAATTATTATTAATGATTTTTGTATTAATAATTTCAAATTATTTTAATAATAACATCAAAAATAATAATTATTGTAATTATCAACGTTAATTTCTAGAAAGTAATGGTAATATCATATACGAAATATGTAATGTTTCTTCTTTCGTAAGTTTAAGTCATACTTAAAAATAGTGTTCTAATATTATTTCATATTACGGGTATTACAATTTTCATACTATATAATTCTTATTATAAAATATTTGGTTGTTAAAACATTTTTTCGTCGGAAGTTACATCTACTTCAATATTCCTTAAATACATTTTGTTCAAATATCACCTTCTTATCTCGTAAACAAATATATATTGTTTAAGTTATCCTAGAATTCATTTCCATTATTGCACGATAATAGAAAAAATGTATTCGGAGAAAATCTCTTGTCATATTTCTTTATTTCCTCATCTCACCATCCTCTGTTTCACGTATTTCCTCTTCGAGAGAACCACACAGTTAGAGAGTGATTTGGGCGGATCGAGTGTTTGCACTGCTACTGTTTGGGAAATCCGTGTTTCACTGAAGTTTCCTATTGAAATTGTGCTGTTAGCTCGGGAGACTTAAATTTTGCGTTAAATATTCAGGGTACGTTCATCTCACCGTGTGTATATATATAATATTTATGAAAAACGCTAATAAAATATTACGAATATTTTTTAACTACATGTCGTGAATATGATGACAAACAATTTGAAACATGGGATTCAACATTTCTCCTTTTTTAATTATAGCGAACTGTTACTTAATTTATATCGATGGAATAACGATGATGCGAACGTGGACTTTTTATTTCACGTATAATTTAAAAGTATACTCCTGCTATCGTTATTATTTCCAAAAATTTTGAATCTTTTAATCGTCCCTGTATGTTAAATTATTTTGTATGATAAACCTCCCTCAGTTTCATTTCCATTCCCCTTCGATCCATGACCCGCATGGAACATCGTACGATCCCTTAAAAAATCATTCTACGTACAATCGCGTATACCCTCCAACTAAAGCCGCTTACGTTTGGACCCTTTGGAAGAAGTAAATCCCTCCCATTTCCTCGTACTACCTTCCGACGCTTTTTAAACTAACGCCCTAATGGTCTTTCCAAACTTCGTCGTCAAGCACAAATGTTTTTTCTTCTTTTTCCTCTTCCTAGGTATTCCCAATCACATAATGCATACATGAACTATCGCTAACGATGTTCCTTCCTTGGTTAAAATTCTATCTGCATCTTGAACCGCTCTTCTAATTACACGATCCAATGCACTCTATTATAAAAGATGAAATTAATATAGAAAATTGGATAAGATACATGACAAGTTAATTATATCTGATCTCTTCGTACCTCGTTTATTAAAATTCAATATTGATGTCGATGGTTGCTAGAGTAATGCTCTACCAGTAGCAACATGTTTACTTCTATACGTCGGATAATATGGTGCCTCTCTCATCAACTTGAGTTCCATATCGTTTACAAGTTTTTTAATAAATTCGTGAGCAGCGTCAGCTACCTCCGCCCCTTTTACGATCTGACACATTAAATGACGAATGACATGTAACGCAAAATTCTATGAAAAAATATTGAAATTTTTATTCATATATTATTATTCACCTCCTCTCTTTCATCGAACATCTTGCTTCCCATATCAAATATTCTTCTTTACAAAGGTGAAAAATATATGGGTTCTTGAATTATACACATTAATATAATACATATATGCCAGCTAGAGTTAAGAGACTTAATGTCCAACTCATTAATAGAAATATTCTCGTCGCTATCATAAAATCTGCGTAAAAATTCAATAAATTATTATAAAACATCCCTATGATACAGATTTTATATTCGACAGTACATTTAAGAACAACAAACTTGTACCTTATCTCTAAAATTCGATAAACAAACCATTGACTGATTTTCCACTGAAATATAAGAAGAAACAGAAAAACGTTTTCATATCATAATCTGATTGATTGCATTTGTACTATCCATGTAGGAGTTATCGCCGGATATAAGGAAGAACAGGCCAAAGTAAATATGTTTCACTTCGGATATAGAATACTTCATTAACACGAGGTAGTGAAATTTCGTATATCTTGTTTGGAATTATAATTCAAATATCCGTCAACTCGGGCCTTTGTAATACTTGCAAGCTATTGGAACTTTTCCTGCTTCCGCCTTCGTTTCCTTTAGTATATCTCTGAAACAATTTAAAATTCGTAGATTAGTTCAGACTTACGATAGACATTCAATTGTTCATCTAATAGTATGCATGTATAGTTATCGAAGGCAAATCGGATTACGCCATTTTAAGTGATGTAAAGTATCTTTTCCGAAAAGCAACAAACAATAATTAAGATGGTATTGATCACGAGAATCAGTTTTATTTCCATAATATATAATTGAAATTTTATAATAAATTACATACTAATGCCTACAGATAAATTCACCTTACATTGATAACAGAAACACAAGACTAGTGAAAACGAAGAAATTGTTTCCACCGCTTGAACTCCTTGTAAAACTACCCTTTGGAACGTATGAAGTACACACGTAACAAATATTTCTTGTACGACACTCGCTCACGTATTTCTAGTTCGACAAATTCCGAAGGAATGACGCACAGCTTTATCGCCATATTCTTACAGGCAATTCATACCCCACAAATCGCTTTGGGTAGTTTACCTAACGACCATGAGGGAACCCTCTGCACAGGGTTTTATGTAGGTTAATCAATATTTCCTATCATACGATTGAAAGAACCGAAAAGGTCATAAGCTCTGAGGAAATGAATTTCTCTATTGATATTTATTGATTCGATGAATAATTATTCCTTTTTTCTATGTTCTTCTTTCGTTCCTACTTTTTACAGTCTGAAATTAGAAGTGAACTAAAGAATTTTGAAAATTTCTTCCTGTTCTTGAGGTTAAAAGTATATATCAATAAAAATTAATTTTGAGTAAAAAATATTGTTTGACAATTTTTTTCGTAATATTATTTTCTATTCTTCTTCTATTACTTAAGTTAACACTGTCTTTTTTTACACATCTCTCTTTTTTTATGACGTTGTAATGAAGATTGTATTCAGGGAAGACAATTTTTTTTTTCGTGATATTACCTTTTTCCTACGTATTTCATTTGAACACGACTTACGTAAGTCGATTAAAATTTCCTATTACGCGATCTAACGAGCCGAAAGAGCCTAATGGGACATGGATTAAGGGGAAATTGATTTCTCGACGAATATTTTTCCCTTCTTAATTATCATATGGTATAATCGACTTTGTATATCTGCGTATTTCAACATGGTCTTTTGCTTCAACTTTATCGATCGCTCCCTACAAAAGATTAATACTGATTAAAAAAAAAAAAATTAGTTTTCTTGTTGATATTATCTCATAATAAAAATATCTTGTGAACGTAATTATACATTTTTTGATTGCTATCTGTCAAAATCGACCAAAAATGTTTCTCATGCAAAAAATATTGTTTTCCCTATTTCTTTTGGTCATATTAAAAATAATATCATTGGTGAATTTCTCAGCATGAGAAGTATTTGCTTTTTCGTTATGATCCATTATATATTTCATTATGATCGTTTCAAATTCTTCACCTGTCATGGAGTGCCAATCATTTAAATTTCGAAGTTGTCGGATGTTATCATCGGAAGCGTTGTGCATTAACATTTTTACTTTTTTGTTACAGTTCTTAGCCAGTGATATGACGCCTTATATTTTAACTCGAATATAAAAAAAGGAAGAAAAGAAAATGTATATCCATATATCTTATGTTTGGATAATGAAATACATAGTATCGATCGGCAGTATTCTATTATCTAAAGTCATCAATAGTTTCCAAAACGTTTTAGAGCTTCCTTGTCATATTATCAATCGACGTGCTGGGTTTGGAAAGAAGGCTTTTTTCAAACCCAGCACGCTTCCTGTTCAAACATCGTCCTAGTCTTTACGTGAACCGTAGTATTGATTTCCACACCATCTTCATTACATGATCGAAATTAACCAGCAAGAAAACAAAACATTTATAAAGGCAGTGACAAAAATCCTTGACGAGGTTAATATGGCATTGTTTTATAAAGCTACATTCGAAGGGTTATAGGAGGAAAAGGAATATATCTAATTGAAAGGATCCAAACTTTAAGAATTTAAAAAAAGGCTTTATTTAGAGGATGTAATCGAATGTGTTGAGTGATATTTGTCAAAGAACAGTTCGCTGTTGCAAACGGAATCTGGATTAAAATGGAATTGAAATGGTATTCAGCAAGGTTTATCTTTGAAAATGATTAATTCTGCATGTACGATTAAAAAATTCACCGTTTTTCGGGATATTAATGTTAGCCAGGGAACTCTTTTAAATTATACGTCGAATATTCAGTGTACGTTTGCGTCATCATATCAACGTTATACCGGCTTAAATAATTATTTAAACCATTTGTTAAACTAATTATTAAAGTGATTGTCATAGTCAGTTCAAATAATTACTTAATATAATTGAAAAGAGGAGAATTCTTTAGTTCAATCTTCCAAATTGGTTATCATGATATTCACGATATGCACTTAAATAATGTTTATAATATTTAATGTACGTGTTCAATAATATAGGGATTTCGACCAACTAATTTGCTGCTTATCTCGCATTCTCGTTTTAATGATTCATTCGAGGTATAATGATCTGCAGGTGCGTAATATTTTCCCCTATATATATCGTCAAGTACCTTCATATTGAACGTGTTATTATTATTATATTCGTGTTATTATTATCTCTCTCCATCTGGGTGCGTACTTTTGCGCATGCGTGAGCTTATTCAAATGGACGGGATGATTGTGCGATTCTATGGGCGCGTGTGCGTATAACTTCTCGCGTATCTTGAAAATATGCCAGGTATTTTTTCATTTGTTTTCCTCTAATCAAACCAAGCATACATTTCGATAATACGATAACCTGTGTAATTTAGTTATCTACTTAGATGCATGACTTAATTAACCTGTTAGGTATTTTCCAGAGCGATGTACCACGTAACTGATTCAGTTCTTATATAGGAACGTCTACATTTTCATAAAAATTTACTCCCTGTTGGAGAATTATAAAAATTATCAAATCATACTTCTATTTATTCAATATTCCGTATACTGTGTTCTTTTTTTTTCCATGCACAACATTTTTTTTTATATCTTTTATTCCATTTGATTTCCCCTATCGATCACTCTTTATACTAATAAATTTCGATCATTTTACTTTGTAAGAATCGAATTATTTTGCTATTTACTAATCCACATTTATTCTTTTTTCGAGAACAGGACGTTGGCATTCCATAGAAAATAAAACTCGGAAGATTATATTCAAAATGGAAGATAATCTTATGGAAAAGCTATCTTCTTACAACACTTTTATGATATGCTTTAAGTCGGATGGTTGATCGAATAACGATAGCTTGAACAAATTATAATAGATTTCTACTATGTCGATAAGTAATGACTAACCAAGTATTACGTCAGTGTTATCTGTCCGCTCATTGAGAAGTTAAATCATTCCGATGATAAATTCGGAAAATTCAAATATTATGTTACGTAAAATATAATAAATCACTGCTATACACAGTTACACGTAAAAAGAAATAAACGACTGCAGAAATATAATATTTCCATAGGAACTAACTAGTTTAGAACATAATATATCAAGTATTTGATAAGAAGAAGTACGATTGGATCATTCATTTAAGTTTTCCAATAAGAGGTAAATTTTTAGGAAAATGCAGTCGTTCGAATGAAAGAACTGAAACAGGCGTGGTACATCGATCTGCAGAAGACTTAATTAAATGTGCAGGTAATTAGATAATGGATTTAAAATCTAATTGAGTTATACAGCCAGTCGTATCGTCCAATTGTCTGTATGGTTTGATAAGGGGAAAACAAATGAAAAAATATTTTTCCTATCTACAAAATCAGACTGGAAATATACGCTCAAAGGAGCGAGCACTCATTTCTTCCACTTGAACTGGCATATTCAAGCGCGCATAAGAGCACTCACGGATGGAGAGAAATAATAACGAATCGTTTAATTCGAAGGTACGCGACGATACATATGGGAAATTGTAATACGCAAATGCATTTTCATCAATTGCCTATTAAAACGTATTAACAAGAGAATTCTGGCTACGCAGTAAATAAATTTGTTGATATTACAATATTACTCTAAAACGTAAATTAATATTCTGAATATTTTTTAAGTACACGATGCGAATGTTATGACAAACAATTAAGAAAATTAATTCAACATTTCTTCTACTTTCAATTTAATCGAATGTAAATGAAATATTATGAATATTTTCTCAGTACACGATACGAATGTTAGGACAAACAATTAAGAAAATTAATTCAACATTTCATCTACTTTCAATTTAATCGAATGATTACTTAATTTAATTTGATGGAGTAACCATGACGAGGTGACGTAAACTTGGAACAAATCGATAAATCTTTTGTACATCTACAGGTTTAATCATTCCAAAAGTTAAACCTATCTTAAATTCATTTCGGTATTTTTAAACGTGAACATAATATTTACAATCACCTTCCACTTCTTCATCCCCTGTATCACCTTTTTCTTCTTCTTCATCTTCGACATGGATTCGCAAATCTTTTTTGGAATAATGTTAATCGCCTTAATATTTTCTTTGCCGTTCCTAATCTCACTCATGGCATTGAAATAAATATTATTACGGTATATATAACTTTCTAACTAAATGCTATCCAAATTAACATTAGTTCGATATCCAAGAACACTGTTAACGTTAGGATTGATCTCCATTTTCCCTTTTCGACTGCTTTGAATTCTTTTGAGGGTGGAACAAGATGTAATCAAAAAACATTCCGCGAAGAAATCTTCTTTCTTACAAAGGAATATACCCTCATTAAAGTAAAAATTTCACTTTGACCCACGATCCGCACGAACCATTGGATGTCCCTTCGAAGGACCTTTCCGGACTCAATCGATTATACCCTCTGACCGAAGCCGCTTACCTTCTGATCCTTTCAAAGGAGTATATTCCCTAGCCTCGTACCACCATTCGAGAGTAGCATAGTGAAACAGAACTATTTCGATTTCGAGAAAGTTCTTCGTCGTGACCATTATAAGTTTTGTCTTCCTATTTTTCTTTCTGTTTAATATCGAACATCTGACGAACACGTTATACAAGGTATTACGGATAAGTTAGAGTCACCGTCTTTATTTCAAAAGGAAGTGCCTTGCTATTGTTTTCAGCATGATGATTTTTGTTATTCCCTAGAAACATTAAAAAAATTTTGAAAAACGTGGATAAACTTAACTAATACAATATAAATCGAACGAAACGTTTCTTTTTCTCATTTTTTCAAATTCGACCTATAACATAAAACAGCACGTCACTTTGGATGAATTTTAAGGACAAACTGAAAGTTTCAAAAGACGATTAGATAATTCTCATAACGATCATTTCGCCGATTATACAATTTTTATTATGAAAAAAGAAATTGGAAGAAAGAATTGTTTGCATAAATAACATTTTTGGCCAAAGTTAGTCAGGTGGTAATTAAAAATGTCGGCAATAATGTTCACAAGATATTTTTATTATGAAAAAATGACAACGAAAAATTTATTCCTTTTCATTTAATATTATCCCTTGGTAGAGTGCGATGAATTAATCAAAACAAAAGCAATCATTGCAATATGTAATTATGCTATATGGTGGATTATTTCTTATGGTAATTAATTGGAGAGGGCAGTAGTAAGGCGAATTAAAAGAGATTGGTCGACAAATCCGTTTCCCCCACTACTATAATTTCCGGTTCTTTCGACGGCGGGATAGGAATTTGTAATTGTCCGGCGTAAAACGCATTCAAATGGATTACGCGAAAAGGAAAATAAATAATACGAATGATTTAATGTAATACATATTCATTATCACTATGTAATAAAAAAAGAAAGAAGCTTGTTAACTTAATTAATACAAAGAGAATAGAACGTAATATTACGAAACAAATTTTAAGGAATATTTCTTGCTGCAAATTAATACTTATAGATGAATATTTTTAACGATAGAAGCGGGAAAAAATTAATAGCCGATTAGCAAAATTATTTATATAATTTCTATATGTAAATTTTAAAGAAAAAAGCGTTAAAATAGAGAAAGGAATGGAAGGTAAAAAAAAAATTATTGTCCAATTAATGGGAGTACATTGTAAAATTTATTTCCTCCCGTACCGCGTCTTTTCGGCTCTTTCTATCAGGTAATACGTGGTATTGATTATCTGCATAGAATGTAATAACCCTTTCCATCGCGCATGGCTTCAGAAATTACCTCAGTCATCTAACATGGCGATTTGCGAAGGGAACTCGCTTGCAGAAGTCATCCTTTCGATAATTGTTGAACGAGTAATACGTAAGTAAGTGCTTAATTATCACGTATATACTTCATACGTCGCAAATTCTAACTGACAAGCAATTCAAACGGTAGAATTTCTTCCTTCTTTCTTGTCTTTTGTTCCTTGTCGATATAAAGTAAATTTATCTGTATTCGTTAGTAATTTATTATAAAATTTCAATACTATATTACGAAAATGAAACTGATTTTTATGATCAATAACATCCTAATTATTATTTTCTTGTTTCTCGTAGGATGTACTTTATATCGCAAAAAATGGCGTGGCCCGATTTACCTTTGATGACTGGACAATTTCAATGAACAATTGAACGTCTACCCTAAGTCTTCACCAATCTAAGAATTTTAATTTATTTCAGAGATATACAAGACTAAACGAAGATGAAAGCAGTTCCAAGAGCCCAGAATTATTGCAGAGGAGCCTAGTTGACCGATATCTGAATTATAATTACGTTCAAAGAAGATACATGGATTTCTACGTTCAACGTGATAATTAAACATTCGACATCTGAAATGAAACACACGTACATCGGTACTTCTTGTTTTTCCTTACATCAGACGATATGTCCTATTTGGATAAGACAAATATCCGACCGTCAACCAGATTAGGAAAGGAAAACGTTTTTCTCTTCAGTCTTATGTTTAAATGGTAAATCAATCAGTGCTGTGTTTATCAAATATTAAGATATTTTAGAGATAAGATATAGATATTTTATTCTAAAGTGTAATATGGAATATAAATTCTATATCATAGGTACATTTTATGAAAATTTATTGAATTTTTACACAGATTTTATCATGGCGACGAGAGTATTTCTATCGATGAGTGGGTTATTAGGTCTCTTACCTTAAGCAATTTTAAAGGTATTATTTCAATATAAATCAAGAATCCGTATAATTTTCAACTGCTGTAATAAAGAATATTCGATATAGGAAACAAAATGCTTGATGTAGGAGAGGAGGTAAATAATAATAAATGAACAAAATTTCCTCTATTTTTTTTTATAGAATTGTGCGTTACTTGTTATTCGTCATTTAATGTGTCAGATGGTAAAAACGGCGGAGGAAGCTGATGCTGCTTACGAGTTTATTACAAATCTTGCCAATAATCTGAAACCCAAGTTGGTGAGAGAGGAAGCTAATTATCTGGTGTATGAAAGCAACATGTTACTATTGCTAGAACAATACTATAACAACCATCGACTTCAATATTGAATTTAAATAAACGAGGTACGAAGAGATCAGATATAAGTAACTCGTCACGTATCTTATCCAATTTTCTATGTTAATTTCATCTGTTATAATACAGCGCATTGGATCGTGAATGCAGAAGAGTGGTTTAAAAAGCAGTTGGAAATTCTAACCAAGGAAGAAACATCGTTAGCTATTGTTCATGTATGCGTTATCTGATTGAGAATACTTAAGAAGAGGAAAAAGAAGAAAAAACATTTGTGCTTGACGACGAAGCTTGGAAAGACCAATATGGCGCTGTTTTATGAAGCTTGGAACAGCGGTAAGAGGAAATGGGAGAGATTTACATTTTTCAAAGGATCCAAACGTGAGCGGCTTTAGCTGGAGCGTATATTCGATTGAACTCGGAAAGATTTATTGAAAGGTCCTCCGAAGTTTCCCATGAGGCAAGAATCAAAGGGGACTTGACATGAAACTGCGGGATGTATATAATACAGAATAATTTAACAGACAGGAATAACCAAAAGATTCACCGTTTTTGGAAATAATGACTAGCAGTGGAATACTTTTAAATTAAACGTGAAATAGGAAGTCCACGTTCACGTCATCGTTATTCCATTGATTTAAATTAAGTGATCATCCGATATAATTAAAACGAGAGAAACGTTGAATTTTATATTCCAATTTGTTTGTCATGATATTCACATCTATTTAAAAAATATTCGTAATATTTAATTAGCGTTTTCCATAAATTTTGAAATTGGACGAAGTAATTTGGTCAGTAGCGCGAATTGCCCATTTAATTCGTTCTGAAAAGGATTTAGTAACAATGAATGTCCGTGATACGTTCTCCGTTACTTATCATTAAGTACCTTCCTTTTAAATCTTTCGTTATTAACTCTCTTCATCTGCGTGCGCATCTATCTGCGTCAGTCGAGTGGCCGGGATGGAGTATGCTGTTCTGTGTTCGTGGGTGCGTCTAACTGCTGGCTTATGTTGAATATAAGGAAATAATTCTTTCATTTGCTTTTCTTTCATCAGACCAAGCAGATAATTGAAGTTTAGCTGTACCATTTAATTACCTATGTAGATTCATTGTTTGACAATACAGTTACATATTGTGCAGAGTTATGGACTATATTCTTAGACATCAATTGATTTGGAACATAATATAGGAAATTTAAGATAACTAGAATTATAACGGGGTTATTATTTTGCATTCTCCAATAGGAGGTAATTTTCTAAAAAAATGTATTCGTTCATATGGAAGAATCCATTCTTCCTACTACATCGATCTGCAGAAGACTTAATCAGGGAATTAAATCGTTCAGCTAAATGGATAATTGAATTATTCCGCTAGTCGTTTTATGGAATTGTCTGCTTTGTTTGATGAAAGGAAGACTAATGAAGAAATACCTTTCTTCTTTTCAAAATAAGGGAGCAAGTGTACGTTGACACGCGCACTCATTCCCGCCCACTTGACTCGCGTACGTAAACGCGTACGTGCACGGATGGAGGTAATAATAAATCGTTTAATATGATAAGGCTGGACAGTAGCTATGAGAGAAGGTATTGCGTACGCGCAGATCGTTAAATTCCGATCAATACTCGTTAACAGGGGAATTTGTAGACATGGAGGATCGTATATTTTTGCAAAAAAATTAATATTTTGTACTTTATAGTTTTTTACGATGTCTATGATAAGTGTTGAATCAATTCTTTTTCAACATTATCATCCCTCGCATTATGTACGAAATCTCTCCGTTTTTTGTTGGATGTCGTCACTATCACTTCTATCGTTTTCTTTCGGATTAATATTCATTTTTTCTAACCGTGTAAATGTCTACCTGGAATTCCTCTTCGGTATTACTTACAGCACGAAACTCACTCGTGTTTGGAAATTTTGCGATTCTCTTAATAAAAAAGAAGTAAATAAGTAAACGGATTGGTAGTCTCAAATTGTATATTACGACATCACGGAATGATACATAACAATAATATAATACTTTCCTGGTTTCCTGACTAATTAGTCGAGGGATCTATTTATACTACTCGAAGTTTCAATAGGAAGTGAGCTCAGCTTTGAAAATCTCTTTCCCCAGTTTTATGAATACTTGTTTACTTCATCAAATATCACTATATCGTACGAGGCATACTCATGTACTATTACAAACAAATCCTTCTTATCGCTCTCTTTAAGCACATTAGATAAGCGTCCAGACCGCTGTGAACGTACTTCTTTTTCATAAGTATACAATAATCACTATTGTAGTAATTAATTATATTATAAATAATTACAGTTTTATGATTATTTCAGTTAAAGAAGATCAGAATAATTGTCAATTTCATTGAAAGATTCCCAGATTCATGAGATTATTTTGCGTGTACATTAATTATATATTACTGTTACTACATAATTACAGTAGAGGGGAAATTTCTCATCCCTTGCGTTCTAATTAGAGAATTAAAATCCAGAAAGTTTGGTTTTCTAATTTGAAAATGTCACCTTCAACTGTAATTATTATTACTTACATTATGATATAATGCATTATTATTAATGATTATTTCAATTATTAACGTTATATCGAATTAATTGCTATGAAAGTATTTAAATTAACTCACGTACGAAAATTCTTGTTTCCTCTTTCGTAAATCCAAGTTATATTTAAAAATAGTGTTCCATTACTATTGGATATGGACGATACTACTATTTTCGTATTACGAAATTCCTTTTGTGAAATCTTCTCTTGTAAAATATTTCTTCGTCGGAAGGTATATCTTCTTTGGTATTCTTTGAAAACATTGCATCCAATGTTATCTTTCCTTCTTGTAAACACATACCTATTGCTTAAGTTAACAAAGACATCCTTTTCTTTATTACGCAATAGTAATAAAATATATTGCTTCGAATAAAATCCTGTCTCATATTTATTTTTTTTTCGTAATATTACTTTCTTTCCTTTTTCTTCTTCGAGAGAACCTCAGAATTATTTAATGATATATTGCAAAGAATTTAATGTATATTGAAGAACCATTGTTTCCACCGCAACTTTTTGAGAAATACATATTTTTCTGAAGTTTTCTATTGAAATGACACAATAAAAAAAATCAAAAGATCGTTCAATTACTAAGTTACATGAAAAGAATATCAGTCGATCTTACGAAAGAGAACGTGGGTTGTGTTTTCACGACAATATGAGCCCTTCTCTGTTTCGCTGTAGGAGAATAATAACAAGAAGTTGTATATATAGCGAAATTCGATGAAGTAAACAAGCGATCGTAAAACTGGAGAAAGAGATTTTCAAAGCTGAAATCAGTTCGTACTGAAGCTTCGAGTAGTATAAATAGATCCCTCGAATAATTAGTCAGAAAACTAGGAAAGTATTATGTTATTATTATGTATCATTCCGTGATTTCGTAAAATGCAATTATCTCCATATTTGTTTTTTTTTTATTAGAAGATCGGCTAGATGTCCAAATACGCACACGTCTCATGATATAAGATATAAGCGGTGAATAAGAATTTCAAATAGGCGTTTATACAGCCACGTTAGAAAAAATAAATATTAATCCGGAAGAAAACGATAGAAGTGATAGTTATATCATCTAGCAAAAAAACAAGAGATCTCATCGATGAAAGAGATGCAAATGTAAAAAATTTTCTTCAAAACTTATCATAGATTTCGTAGAAAATAATAAAGGATAAAATTTTGGTCTGTTTATAACAAAATATGTTCTTTAATATCTACGAATTCATATAAACCAAGCATCTCTATAATACATTATGTGCTTTTAAAATTATGATATATATTTTCAGATGTGAACTACGTTTGCTCGATAAAGTACCATCGATTTGCTGAGAGCTAACGTCCGAAAGGGTTCAGGGCAGTTATGGTTATTACGTTTTACGCACATTAATTGCTCAGACGAACGGAAAGGTCGAAAATGAAATTAATTAAGGGGTATTGAGATTCTCTTTTATTAAGGAACAATATCTTTTAATTCGGCATATTACTTTTTTTTTCTTTTTTTTTTTCTTTTTCCTTCACAGCTTATAATTTGAAATTAATTAAAGAATATTGACTATTGACAATTAATTTTTTTTATTTATCTACTTAAAAATGACTATCAATAAGAATTAATTTCTCCTTTGTTTATCTCTTGAAACTATCATTTCTTTTCCTGTATTACGCAATAATAAGGAATATGAATTCAGAGAGAATCTTTCTCCATATTCATTTTTTTTCCGTTACATCGTCTTTTTCTCTACGTATTTCATTTGAATGCGCTTTACGCAGGTCGATTAAAATTTTTTGTTAATCGGCCGAAAAGGATATGTGTTCGGAGGAAACGAATTTCTCGACCAATCCCTTTTAATTCGACGTAACATTATTCGTTCGAATAGTGGTACGATTAGACCTTTTTCATGAATACACCTTTTTCAAAGAATCCATGGATGGGGAGTTTTAGCTAGGTTCAAGTCGAAAGGACCGTTGAAGGATTGTCAGACGTTCCATGTGGAACATGAATCAAAGTGAAATTAAGATGGAACTGAAAGTTTATCATCTATCATAAGTAAACCTACGAGAACGATATAAAGACTCACCGCTTTTCCAGATAACAATACTAGCCCGAGAATATTTTTAAATTATACGAGAAATGTTAAGGCCATGTTTACGTCATAGTTATTTCATCAATTTAAATTGAGTAGTATATCCCAATAGAAGAAATTTTGAGTTCAGTGTTTCAAATTATTCTTCATATAGTATTCACGATATGTACTAGAAAAATATTTATAATACTTAGTGTACGTTTTTTAGTAATATCGAAATTTGAACGAATTAATTTGCTGTGTAATCCCAACTCTCTTGTTAGTAAGTTTTGATTGGGTCTTACTGAAAATGCATGTACGTATCGTTAATTACTCTCGGATTAAAAGATTTGTTATTGCCTCTCTCCATGCACGTGTGCTCTTGTGTACGCTTTTGTGCACTGACATGTGGACGGGAATACGTGTGTCTTTCTATCTGCGTGTGAACGGACACATGTTGTCTCATTTTGAAAATAAGAATTAAGATCAGAATCATTTGTTTTCATAGAATTTTGATTTCTTTTGCAAGAAATTTGTTCCTCGATCTATATAAATTCAGATAAAACAAATACCACTACATATATTCCTTGGTGTACCAAAGTGAGACTATGTAATATGTTACACTATATACCACGTTTGTGCGACGTTAATACCGCCCTGTTGCTGCTACCAAACGTTCGAAAGGACGCCGAGTATAAAAGGTAAATACGGAATAATATCAAAATAGAAATCATTCTGTGCTTTTCATCTTTTTACCGAAAGAACGAAGAATTGATATGCTTTTGCTTGATTTTTGATAAACTGAATATTATTATTATTATAGTAATAATTATAATATTTCAAGTTAATGTTTTAGATATAATAGAATCGACAAATGAATTATTTTCATAATCGTAATATTTAAACGATAGTATATTCGCTTAAACATTACGAAGATCGTAACGTGCGAATAACATAAAATAATTTTCAGCTAAAATTTAAATAATTTATGATTTTCATATTGGAATAGTTGCATCTGAGTTTCATCGCTGCGTGTAATATCAATAAAAACGAACATTGGAATGACTTTGACGGTTACCCTCACTTTTTAAAGGTGAAAACTTCAAACTTAATACTTTTGATAATTTTAAACTCATTTAAACGATATAAATGTACGACGAGTTAAACTATCCACTATTTAAGCAGTAGTAGATTCCGTTAAACATTACACGCCACGAAACACCGACGGAATATCAGATAATTTTTATTTATTCTCTGTTGGACTCGAATTTTGAAATGGCCGTTGTTGGCAACATGTACAGTCAATAAATGATTAGTTTGGACGGTTACCGAATTAGTTTTCCTTTGTACTCCGACGAATAAACATCGAAGCTCTCTCGCTGCCACCCGCAAAGAATGAAAGTTACATTCACGTAGGTGTATATAAGAAAATATATTATATAAGTTTTTCTTTAAGGTAATTGTAAAAAAATGTAATGAACTAACGAAAATATTTGTATCTCTCTCTATGAGTAAACGTAATTAAGCTAGGAATAGATGTACATAGTAGCCATTAATATTTTTCTGTAATGATTTCTTGAATTCTGCGCTCGACTCTTTTCGATGTGTATGTAAGGAACATCAACTTTTCGCAATGTGTGTGGTAACATCGCATCGGAAACTAAATCTTGCGAATAAAAGGAAATATCCGTTTAACACTTTATATCATTTCTACCCTCTTTATTCCTTGAAAGTAAAGCATTATTATTCTTTACAAGATTTAAATTTATTCAAGATATTTTGGGTAGTTGCCGAGAGGTGCATAGTACACAATGAAGCATAAATCCTTCGCTTTCTATTTTGTCTTTATGTAAATTTTCGTACTTCCTTTATCGATTCGATCGTGTGGAACAATTATTACGTGACAAGGAACAATTATCACTATCATCCACGAACAAAAAATTGTAAATAAGTACATGGCTATGTACTGATATAAACAATATTGCGATTTGGACGAAGTAATTTGCTGCGTAGCGCGAATTACCCTGTTGATACGTTTCAATAGGGATTTAATGATAGCGAATATACCTATTATTTTCTCCCTTACTTATCGTCGAGTACCGTCGTTTTAAACCTTCGTTATCTCTCTCCATCTGCGTGTGATGTGGTGCGCGCTTATCTGCGCAAGTCAAGTGGCCGGGAATGAGTGCGCGGTCTTGTGTGCGTGTGTACGCACACCTGTTGTCTCATTTTCAAAAAAAAAAAGAAAAAGAAAAGGAATTTTCTAATTTGTTTTCCTCTCAACAAAGCGACTAGACAATTGAATAATACGATAAGCTATATAATTCAATTACTTTATTATTATTATTTAACTGCATCATTTAACTAGCCAGTTAAGTCTTTTGCAAAGCAATGCACCACGTAACTGATTCAATTCTTTCATACGAGCGAGTAGATTTTTCTGAAAATTTATTTCCGAGCGAAGAACAAAAGAATGAGCTAATTATGCACTATATACAAGGTTGCGTATATTGTATTGCGCTATATGGCGTATGTTATGCCCTAAACTAGTTAGTTCTTATGAAAAAATTATATTTCTGCAATCATTTATTATTTATTACGTATAACCGAGTGTAGCAGTGATTTTATTGTATTTCTAGTAAAATAATATTTGTATTTTGCGAATGCATTATCCGAATGATTTAATTTCTCGATAAGCACAGATATAATATAATACTGATATAATAGAGTGCCTAACGTAATAGAGATCTATCATACTTTTTTTTATTTATCGTTACTCGACTAACTGATCGACGTGGCGCTAAGCATAACTTATAAATGTTATAGGAAATAGCTCTCCATGAAATAATCTTTCCTTCTGAATAGAATCTTCTGAATCCTATTGTCTAGGCAATGTCATTGTGTTTTTCACGAAAAATAAATAAATATCAATAAATAAATGCGAAAAAATATTCACTCCCCAAAAAGGAGATAAGCAAAATTAAATTTTTACAAAGTAAAATAATCGAAAAGATATAGTTATGGAGAATGATCGATAGGAGGAATCAAAAGCAGAGATGGACTCAAAAAGAGAAAAGAACGAAAAAACAAAAAAAAATTCACCATTTACGATAGTTTCGTTTCAAAATTATTGGCAGCATTGTAATGAGATAACCGTGGATGACATAATATCTCGATAATGAATGAAAAATAATGACAGAAATAAATGATAGGAAAACCTTGATTTGATACTTGAATTTATTGTATTCATTGAAACGGATTAAAGATGTTGGTACTGAATCTAGTAGTCTTCCATGCAAGTTCTTGGAAGATTCAAGAGAGGGAAAATCCAAAAGAATACATAAGCCCCCGATCAGGCGGCATAATGATATTTCTATGGTACATATCACTTTAAACAAGATGCTCTCGTTAAAATAAATCATATTACTATTTTTTTTTGTTTCGATCTATCAATCTGAATGCATTTGTCAAGGATAATTTTTTTTCTACAGTCAGTTGCGTAAAACGTAATTAATAATACAGGGATGTAGAGCTATTTTTGTAGTTGCCTTTAAGTTTATTACATACTGTTAAAATTTACATTAGCGATAATTTCGTATAACACTTATTCTTATATACAGACTTTATGTGTATGTGTGTTTAAACATACACACACAAACACACATATAACATAATAGTATAACAATTAAATACATTTGTATACATACATATTAATATAATTGTCAACATATATATTTAATATATTATGATAAACTATTTATCTCGGCGTATGCATCTCTAAGTATATAAATCAATTTACGATTAAAAAGAAAATTAAACCATAAAATAAATTAAAAAAAGGAATTTTAATTAAAAAGAAAAGAACAAAAGAAAAAAGCAAATAAATAGGTATTCAGAATTCATTCAAGAAATGAAAATTTATGCTTATTTATCTTTCTTCCGAGCAGGATTAATAAATTTTTGAGAGAATTTCTGAAAAATTAAGAGAAAAGTAAATATAAATCAAAAATCCAGTTTACATATACCGCAAACATAGAGAATATGAAATTGTAATACTTTCTGAATACATATTTGTTTGCTTTTTTTTTCAGGCTACTTTGTAACAATTATTTTTCTTTTTAACCCTTTGCACTTTTTAACCCTTTGAATTATTTTCATAACCGTAATATTTAAACGATAGTATATTCGCTTAAACATTACGAATATCGTAACGCGCGAATAACATAAAATAATTTTAAGCTAAAATTTAAATAATTTATGATTTTCATATTGGAATACTTGCATCTGAGTTTCGTAGCTGCGTGTGATGCCAATAAAAACGAACATTGGAATGACTGACGCTTCCCTCTCACTTTTTAAAGGTGAAAACTTCAAACTTAATACTTTTGATAATTTTAAACTCATTTAAACGATATAAATGAACGACGAGTTAAACTATTCACTGTTTAAGCAATAGTAGATTTCGCTAAACATTACATGCTATGGAACACAGACGGTATATCAAACAATTTTAATTTATTTTCTATTAGACTTAAATTTAAAAATGGCAGTTGTTGGTAGCGTGTAAAATCAACAAATGAATGACTTGGACTTTTAGATTTGGAGTTACCAGATCAGTTCTTTGTACTCCGACGAATAAACATCGAAGTTCTTTCGCTGCCGCCTGCAAAGAATGAAGAAAATTACATTCACCTACGTGTACATAAGAAAAAATTGAATAAGTTTTTCTTTAAGGTAATTGTAAAAAAATGTAATGAATTAGCGAAAATGGCTGTGCCTCCCTCTATGAATAAACGTAATTAAGCAAATTATTATTATTAAAGATTTTGGAAGGTACAATTCATGATAACTCTTAAGACGTAGTATCCTATCACTATTGATCGAATGAAATACACTTTTGTAATAACCCTAATTAATTAAAATAGGAGACTGTTAAATGTTAACATCCAAACGTGTTTTTATATTATTGCAAATATTTTACTAAGTTTCCTTAATAAAACACCAACGTATGCACCATTAGGATCAAAAGTGTTAAAGTTCTCTGGTTTTATGCAACATGATATGGGAAGCCAATCGCCGTGATCATTGTCTCCATATCAGTGAGACTACAAAATGATCCAATTAGAAAACTAAAGCAGAATTTTCACAAATTTTATTATTATAATTATTACTCGTTAATGAAGAAAATGAAAAATTACTTACAGTAGTTTGCCAGGAATGGATGTATATAGCAGCCATTATTATTTTTCTCTAATAATTTCCTTCTGTTCTGCAATTGACTCTTTTCGACTTGCATATGGAATATCAACTTTCAACAATCTGTGGTAACACCGCATCAAAAACCTTTTTCCTTCTATTTCTCTTTATACAAATTTCTATATTTCCTCCGTCGATTCGATCGTGTGAAACAATTACTACGTGAAAAGGGACAATTATCACAATCATCTACGAACAAAAATTAGAAATAAGTACGTACACATATACTGATATAAACGAAGATCGATATAATTATTTCGATAGATCTGTCTTACTAATTTTTCCGAGAAGCTCCATTATATGAATACTGATGTCAATAACGATAATATCAATAGTATATATCACATATATGAACATTCAAATATTTTTAATTTACTCCTTCCGAATAGTTCTATTGGAACTATTACAATGGAATGATTTTCATATTGACATTAATAAATATTGATCCTGAAAAAATTTTGATGCCTTAAATATCTTTTTTTGTTAAACATACTTCAGTCTTCCGAAAATATAAAAAATATTCAATTAATCTTTTAATATACCTAATCAGCGTCCAAATTATTTATGCAAAAATTTGAGTCCATTTTCAAAATTTTATTTTTATCAGAAAAAATGTCAGAATCTCCTTAAAACATTCTGAAATGAACTTTAGATTCACGCAAACTGATAGTATAATAATTGAAAACGAAAACTAATAGGTCTCATCGCAAAAGTAAAGGAAATCGGTTCGGTTGCGGATATGTGTCTCCGGAAGACACGTCGTCTCTACGTTCGTCTCTTTGTATTCTTATCATGGAATCATGCATCTCTATTCTAATTGATTAGCTGACCGGCAAACAAGCAATTACTAGTTTCAGACAAGCAATTCACCTAGTTTGTTAGACTCTTCAACAGGTAGTATCATTGAAATAGCAAATACGGAATAATATCACGGAATAGCAAACAGATGCGCAACAGTTGGCTCTATATACGATTATACGATTGGATCGTATAAATGTCTAAAAAGAAATATCCTAATTCCGATAACCCCTAATTAGCCTTTCTCCTCGGTTTAATATTACACAATAATTCAAAATTATGCAACAAGTAAAAGATAATTCACACGTAAAATATAGTATCTAATAATAATAAAAATAAGTTAACTATAGCATGAAGAAATAATAAGAAACTACGCAATTTTCTATAATCTACTATAAAACAATATATCGTAGTATTGGATATGAAGTTGTATAAAATAATGCATAACGTAGCGTCTCTAATATAACTTATAGATAGGATATAAAATTAACCTATTGTCCATAGCATGCATTATAAAGAACAAAATCTTATGAAAATTAATCTTCGCGTTAGATACTATAAAATTTAAATAAGATGCAACTTACCAAGAAAATAATGAATAATATTAGCGAAACCCATTATCGAATCCAAATATGCAGCCAATGTTCAGGTACTACGGTTTAATTGTTAATTATCTTTTCTTTCTTAAAGTTTGGTCTGGACACGATGTTGCCTCGATTAAAAATAAATTATTCCAAGTTTTCGATTAACTTTTAATTATTTTCTTTTTTTTCGCCAATTTTGTCCTCATATTCCGAAGAAGTAAATGTTTATCAATAATTTGATTACAAATGATGTATCCTAAACAAATATAAGAAAATGTGAATTCGATATCAACTGATCCACTTTCCTAATACACACTCGTTCGCTTCTTTTTTTCTTGAATTTAAATATCTATTTTCACGTTCTTATCTTTCAATTTTCTTTTTCAACTTACATCTATTTACTTCCTTCTTAATTAATAAGACAGCGCAGATAATTCACGAAATAATAGATAAAAATATAAATATATGCGCTCGTAGTTTGCCTCTAATATATACATCGTAAGTAAGGCATTATAGAAAAAACAGATGCATAAGTGAACATATATATAAATATAAATCGATACATATATGAAATAATGGATGTATCGAATGTTCCTTTCGACTGAAAAGAATAGAGAAAATTCCATTAAGAAACGTTGTAGATAAAAGAGAAAATATTTAAATTAATTTTAAACAGAAAGTAATGAACTTACTAAGTAATAGGGAATATAATTGTGCTTCCATTGATAATCAGAACTTTTACAACTATCTGTAAAAAAACAAGTAGTACTTAATGAAGCATTACGATTCATAGATCCAAACACCCTTTTATAACAACCCGATAATTAGAAAAGGAGTCTCAAATTTAACATTCAAAGTGATATTTATATTATTCCAAATATTTCACTAAATTTTCGTTCAAATAACTCGAATTATAATATTTTGTTTAATATTATACAATAATATACCCAAGAAAACCTGCACGGTGTAATGTATAGTGTAAAATAATAATAAGATATACAACTTTCTATAGTATATTATAAAACCATATGATGGTATATTATAAAGTATAGTATAATATAAGCAGTATAGCATTGAACACAAAATTGTATAAAATACAGTATAAAACGTTAATATTAAACGGTATAAAATTCAAATAACATTTTACTAACCGATAGTGTGTTCTGCAGAATCTTCTAGATACTATCCACTATTTTCACTGGTCAGGAGCTTATATATTATTCTGATTCGTTTCTGTTTGGAATATTATTTGGACACTCGCAGGAACTTGCTGGTAGCACGATTCGAAACGGAATAAACGGTTTATTCAACTTCCGCGGATGGCTAGCAACATCTCTTATATCGACTCGAGCATGCGCTGTTTCGTTTAACCTTCTCTTTTCTATATATTCACGAAGCTAATATCCCCGATTATCTCTTCATAATGTTAGCAATAATTTTGGATCGATACTACCGTTTACGGGAACTTTCCTTTTTGCTTTTATTTCTTTTTTTTCTTTTTGATTCTTTTTTCCCCATTTGATTCCACATGTGATTCACTATGTAAAAATCGAATTGCGTTTATCTACTTCCCGAGTAGGAAAATTTTTTTGACATTTAATTATTCATATTTATTTATTTTGTGCGAAGAGAATGTTGACATTGACCGAATTGAAATCTATTGACCGAATTACGATGGCTAGAAAGAAGTATAATAGATCTTTACTAAGCTGCAGGAAAATTATAACAGTGTTAGATTCTATGTGCGCCTATTCAGAGAAAAATCGCTGTGCTCGGTTATACGTAATAAAAATAAACAGTTCTCAAATAAAAATTGACAAATAAAATATCTTCCTAGGAATTGATTAATTTGGAACATAATATATGAAATGTTAGATAACTAGAGGTATTATGGACCATTGTTTTCAGTTCTTCCATCAGGAGCAAATTTCTAGGAAAATGTATTCGTTCGAACGGAATAATTAAATCAACGACGCGTATATGGTTCTGCAAAAGATGTAACCGAGTAATTAAATGAAGGATTTAGGTAGATAATTGAGCATGTACAGAGCATTTTATCATCCAGATGTTTGTGTGGTTTGATAGGGGGAAAACAAATGAAAAAATACCTTTCCTGTTCTTTTCAAATCAGACAGATGTACGCTTATAGACCGCGCACTTGTTCCTGACCGCTTGATGTATCCAAGCGCGGAGAAGAGCACTCATGAACGGAGAGAAATAATGATGAATCGTTTAATACGATGGTGCTTGATGATAGCTAGGAGACGATTACGTCAGTGCAGATCGTTAAGTTCCGATCAAAACCCGTTAACAAGAGAATTTGGAGACAGGGAGGATCATATATTTTTGCGAAAAAATCATAATTTTGTCCTTTATAATTTTCTACGATGTCTATGATAAATGTTGAATGAATTCTCTTTCCATATTATCATCCCTCGCAGTATATATGAGATCTCTCCGTTTTTTTTGCTTGATGTCATCACTATCACTTCTCTCGTTTTCTTCCCTATTAATATTCATTTTTTCTAATCGTATAAATGTCTACTTGAAATTCCTCTTCGGTATTACTTATGATACGAAACTCACTCGTGTTTGGAAATTTTGCCATTCTCTTAATAAATAAAAGAAATAAGTAAGTGAACGGATTGGTAGTCTCAAATTGTATATTACGAAATCACGAAAGGATATAAACCAAAAGAATATTACTTTTCTGATTTTTTGACTTATTAGTCCAGTTATCTATCTATTCCACTAGAAGTTTCAATGCGAAGTGAGTTTAGCTTCGAAAATCTCTCCTCAGTTTTATGATTGCTTGTTTACTCCATCAAATATCACTGCATCGTACGAGGCGTATTCGCGTGCCATTGCAGAGAAGCCCTCGGACCGTTGTGACCGTACTTCTTTTTTGTAAAACCGACTGATATTCTTTTCATATATCCTGGTAATTTGACCATTTCTTGATTAACTAATTGTGTGGTTCTCTTGGAGGGAAAATACGTGAAAGGTAAGAAAGTAATATTAGGAAGCAAAGAAATATGACGAAAGATTTTCTCCGAATACATGTTTTTTATTATTGTATAATAACAGAAAGAGTTCTTCGATAGTTGGAGCAATATGCATTTGTTTACAAAAAAAGATCGTAATATTTTGAGAAAATGTTTTCAAGTAATATGGAAGTAGATATAAATTTCGACGAAAAGATTTTCTTACGACAGAATTGTTGACGATAAGAATTACGTAGTATTTACATGGTACGAAAATTGTGATACCATTAGTAACTAATAATATTAGAATACTATTTTTAAGTATAAGTTGGACTTACGAAAGAAGAAACATTGCGAATTTCGTATATGAATATCCGATTAATTTCATAGGAATTAGTCTTGATAATTACAATAATTATTATTATAATAATTAATTATATTACAAGTAATTATAGTTTTATGTGCTTATTTTAATTAAAAAAGAGACGAATTATTATTAGATTCTATTATAAGATATATATAAGATTCTCATTAGGATATTCCAAGATACATGAGATAATTTCCTTTGAACAAAGAGTATATATAATAACATAATAAAGTATATATAATTACATAATTATAGAAAAGGGGAAATTTTTTATCCCCATGCGTTCTAGTTAGAGAATTAGAATCTAGAAAGCGTGGTCTCACGGGACGGCATGAGATTAACTTCGCCAGGGGAAGTCATTCCTTCTGTGATTTTCGATCCAGTAATACGCAAATGTGTGTCATACGCGAAATAATCCCTAGCTATTATACGTCCCAGAGAACAGCTTTACAAGTAATACAAACGGTTTAAACACGATTAGATTTAGTAGAAAATTTCATTTCTATATTATAAAAATGAAATTGATTCTGTTGATTCATAACATTTTAATTATTATTTTGTTGCGTTTAGGAGTAGTTGCTGTAGCATTTAAAAGGCTTCATCTGATTTATTTTCGATAGTTATATGATTGAAATGAACGAATGACTTTGATAAGTCTTAACAAATCTACGAATTTGGATCTATTTTAGAGATATACGAATCAAATTATATGGAAAATTGGATAATATACGTGACAAGTTACTTATATCTCATCTCGTTTATTAAAATCCAATATCAAGATCGATGATTGGTATAATAATGCGCTAGCAATGGCGTCACGTTGTCTCCATACACCATGCTTCTCTCGCCAACTTGGGTTTCATATCACGTGAAAGATTTGAAAAGAATTCTCTTAGAAATAGAAATACTTTCGTCGACTTCATAAAATCTATGTAAAAATTCATTAAATTATTAGAAAATATACCTATGGTATAGATTTTATATTAAATAATGAAGATATCTTACCACTCGATAAACACACCATTGATTGATTTACAATTTAGATATAAGGCTACAGAGGAAAGTGTTCTCGTATCCTATTTGGATTGATGGTCGGGCGTTTTCACTATCCCTGTTGGACGTATCGTCGAATGTACGGAAGAACAGGAACTGACAATGTAAATATATGTCACTTGGGACGTCGAATGTTTAATTATCACATTGAGCGTAATTGAAGTTTGTGTATCTTCTTTGGAAGGAATTACAACTAGCAATCGATTAGGCTCCATTGCAATATTTCTGGTCTATAGTAACTGCTTTCTCCTCCGTTTCGTCTCGTATATCTCCGAAATAATTAAAAATTCGTAGATTAGTTAAGACTTCTGATACACATTCATTCATTTTAATTGTATAATTACCAGAAATATATCAGATGATTCCTTTTAAATCGTACAGCGGCTTCTTCTAAACGCATTTTAATTAATAATTAAAATGGTATGGGTAAAGAGAATTATTTTCATTTCTATAATATATAATTGGAATTATGTAATAAATTGTATACAAATGGCCACTTATAAATTTATCCAATAGCGATGATATAAACGAATGTTGCGATGGAAACAATGATTCCTCGAGATTCATTAAATAAGTGTGAGGTTCTCCCGGAGAAGAAATAGTGAGAATATTGAAATCGTACTAACAGATTGATAGGTTGTGAAAATATTCTTTAGGACGTCTGAATTATATACAGATAGCAATTATTTTTAGTATGTAAATATATGGTATTCACTTACATGATATTCTTTGAAAAGTTAACGAAGGAGTGATTTCTATAGACGAGAATCATTCCTAAACTTCCTAAATTTCAATTCTCTAGCTAACAATGTTCTTTCTCTGTTCGTTAGGTAATTTGATAAAGTAAACAACCGATCCTAAAACTGGAGTAAGAGATTTTTAAAGCTGACACCAGTCCGTAATGAAGCTTCGAGTAGATAAGTAGATCCCTGGACTAATCAGTCCGAAAATCAGAAAAATAATATTCTTTGGGTATATATCGTTTGGTCGTTTCGTAACATACAATTAGAGGTAGAAAGAAATTTTCAACGCATTCATTTACTCATTTTTTTTTTTTTTTATTAGGACAATGACAAAGTCTACAAACACGACTACATTACATGATATAAGATATAAATAGTGAAGAGCAATTTCAAAAAGACAAGTATAAATCCAGAAAAGAACGGTAACAGTGATAGTGATACCACCGAATATGAAAACAGGAAAAATTTCATAGATGATGATAAGGATGAAAATCCTGCAAAGCTTATCACAGATATCGTAGAAAATTATAAGGGATAATATTTTGTAATGAAATATGCTTTTCAATATCTACAAATTCATATAAATTAAATATCATTACAATATATTCGTTAGTTCCACGGTCACGATATATTATATTACGTAAGTCAATGGACCACGATTACGCAAAAAATTACCATCTATTTGCTGACAGATAACATCCGAGAGGGTGCCGAACAAACAGAGTTTTTACATTCTATGCATCTTTATTGCTTTCACAGACGAAAAGCTAGAAGATGAAATTAATTAAGACTTCTCTAACGATCTCTTTTAATTTGACATATTATGATTTCTGTTTTACTACCATATCCATATTCCATAACAGAATATCGTTACAAATGCTTCTGCTTTATTTTTATTGATCTCACCCTACCAAATATTCACATTCCATGAAACGAAATTAATTCTCTTATTAATATTCTCTCATAACAAAAATATCTTGCGGGCGTTAATATACATATTTTTAATTCCTATGTGACAAAATCAGCCAAAGATGTTGTTCATGTAAACAATATCTTCTTTGGTCATAATACAAATAATATGGTGTGCGAAGTGACCAGAACGAGGAGTATCTGCTTTTTTATTATGATCCTAATATATAGTACCTTACAGGAACAAATACATTTATAAGAGAATATTTTCAAAGAATCCTACGTCAAAAACATATTCATCATCTATTATGGAATGTCAAGAAATTGACGTTCGAAGTTGTTCACCAGTGTTATCATCTAAAAAGATTGTGCTTTAATATTTTTAGATCCTTGTTACAGTTTTTAGGCAATGACATGCCGCTTTATATTATAACTCGAATTTAAAAAAAGGAAGAACAGAAAAATACATATCCATATATCTTATGTGCGGACACTGAATTATATAATAACGATCGGCGGCATTTTACTATCAACGATTATCGACGGTTTCCTAAACATATTTGCTATTTCTTAGCTGTAGTAATAATCAACGTGCTGGGTTCGAAAGGAAGGCATTTCCTTTACAAACGTGATCCGCATAATTATGTTCCATAGCGTCTTCATTACGTGGTTGCAATTAACAAGGAAGAAGAGGAAGAAGAGGAAGAAGAGGACAAACATTTATAATGGTGTTGACGACGATCCTCAAAGTATTGCCTCAAGGTAATCGTCAATTAAAATAGCGCTGTATTACAAAGCTTCATTCATATGGTGATACGAGGATATGGAATATACGTTATTGAAAGGATTCAAAGGTAAGTGGCTTTAGATAGAGGATATAATGGAGTGTTATGGGAAAGATTTATCGTAGGTTTGTTTGCCGTTGCAAAGGGAATCTGGATTCAAATGGAACTGAAATGGTACTCAGGCAGCTTTATCATTGAAAATGATCAAAGCTGTGTATACGATCAAAGTATTCATTGTTCTTCGGGATAATAACGTTAGCCCGGACACGCTTTTAAATTATGCGTTAATATGTAGAGTACGTTTATCTCACCGTGTCATCGTTATACCGTCAGTTTATATTATTATTCAATATAATTAAAAAGAGAAGAAGTGTTTGGTTCAATGTTCCAAATTATTTGTCAGAATATTCACGTCATGTACTTAAAAATAATGTATAATGTACGTTTTTCAGAAATATAGGTATTTGGACGAACTAAATTATTACGTAGCGCAAATATCTTACGATTGAGATTTAATGAAAATGCATGTATGCGTTACGTTCTTCCATACGTATCGTCGTGTACGTTCGTGTTAAACAATTTGTTATTATCTTTCTCCACACACTGATGCTCTTATATTCTCTCATCCGCGCTAGAGCATGTAAGTGGGAATATGTCCGCGGTTCTGTGGGTGTGCGTGCGTATATCTCCTCGCTTATTTTGACGAAAGGTATTTTTTCGAAAGAAGAAAGGTATTTTGTCGTTCGTTCTCCTCTTATTAAACTAAGCAGCCAATGCGATAATACGATTAGCAGTGTACTTCAATTAGCTATTTAGCTGCATTAATTAATTAGCAGATCGATGTACCACAACTAATTTAGTTCTTTCATACGAAGGAATACTTTTTCCGAAAAATTAATTCCCGACAGGAAAATTTCAAAGAACGATCCACTTATACTGCCAATTATCTGATATTTCATATATTCCAAACTAATTAGTTCCTCGGAAAATGTTACCTTAATCGAATCGTTCATTTCTCATTACGTATAACTCAGTATAGCAACGACATCATTATATATCTAGTAACATAATATTTCTAATTTATTCAGCATTTTCCTAATGTTTTACTCGGATGATTAAATATCTCAATAAGCGTACATATAATAAACATTTACATAATATTTCCCCCAACATAGTAAAGATCTATTATACTCCTTTCTAGCCATCGTTATTCGGTCAACCGATTTACATCGCACAAATCATCAGTTATAAATATTGTAGGAAGAGATTTTCCCTGAGATTACCATTCCTTTTAAATACAATATTCTGAATTCTACTTTCTTGGTAATGTCAACATTCTCTTCGCACAAAATAAATAAATATGAATAATTAAATGCCAAATAAATTAAATGCAAAAATAAAATGCCAAAAAATGAAAAATAAAATGCCAAAAAAATTTTCCTCAACTGAAAGTAGATAAACGCAATTCGATTTTTACATCGTGAAATGATCGAAAAGATACGAGTATGGAGAATCACATGGGGAATCAAATGGAGAAAACAGAATCAAGAAGAGAAAACAGAGATAAAAGCAAACAGAAATCTTCCTTTTACGGTAATATCGATCCAAAATTGTTGGTAACATTGTGAAGAGATAATTGGGGATCGTGAATATATGAAAAAGAGGGGATTAAACGAAACAGCGCATGCTCGAGTCAATATAAAAGATGTTAGGAGCCGTCCGCGGAAGTTGAATAAACTATTTATTCTGTTTCGAATCGTCCTACAAGCAACTTCCTGGAGGTTTCAAGAGAGGGACGATTTAGAATAATATGTAAGTTCCTGTCCATCGCGATAATGTTACTTATCTGGAAGGTTATAAAAAACGCGCTATCGGTTAGTGAAATCCTATTTAAATTTTATGCTACTTAATATTAACGCATTATACTATATTTTATACAATTTTGTGTTCAATACTACGATATACCGTTTTATAATATACTATAGAAAGATGTATAGTTTATTATCTTCTTGCACTATATATTATATCTAGCAATTTGTCTTGGGTATATTATTGTATAATATTAACCAGAGGAAATACTATAATTTGCGTTATTTGAACTAAAGCTTAGTGAATTGTTTGGAATAATATAAATATCCCTTGGAATGTTAATATTTGAGTCTCCTTTTCTAATTATCGGCTTGTTGTAAAACTGTGTTTCGATCTATCAATCGTAATGCATTATTAAGTACTAATTGTTTTCTTACAGATAGTCCTGCAAGGCGTAATTATTAATGGAGTTAAAACTATTTGTGCTAGTACTTGGTAAGTTCATTACATTCTGTTAAAAATTAGTTTATATATTTTCTCTTTTCTTTTGAATGAAATTTATGAATGAAATTTTCTCTATTCTTTTCAGATGGTAGACTGATTCGATATATACGTAAATACATGCATATACACACACACACACACACACACACACATATATATATATATTTCACCGCACTGTGTACTTTGTACGTATTAAAGTCCAATGTTCATATCTATATTTATTTATATATTTGTCTATAAACTGATATACTCTTTATATATTTCTGAGAATCATATGGATATAGATAAATGTATAAATAAATAAGCTCATAATTTGCCTTCAATACGTATAACATAAGCAATGCGTTGTAAAATATATATACATATATATATATGCATATATATACACATATGTGTATACATATATGTCATACGAACATCAGTAAACCACGGATGTAAAATTAAAGAGAAAATTGAAAAATAAGTCAAAATAAAAAATCAAGTTAATATTAAAGAAGAAAAGAGACATCGAGAAAAGAAGCAAGCTTATATGTACTAGGTAAGTGGACTCATTCTCAATTTCATATTTTCCTATATTTGTTTATATTGGCATAGATGGATCCTCCATTTTTGATAAATACGTGCTTCTTCTAAATATGGAGACAAGATTTAACAAAAAAACAAGAAACTAAAAGCTATTCGACGAAACTTAGAGCAATTAACATTTAATCGATACGGTAAAGAGTCCAAAGCGACGAAACTCCAAGAAAGAAAAGATGATTAGCATACAAACCGTAGTATCTGAAAATTGGCCGCATATTTGAAATCGATTTTGGGAATCACCCGATACATTTTTCAAGTTCTTGATAAGTAGAATCATACTTGAATTTTATAATATTTAATGCGAGGATCCATTATCATAAGATTCTGTTCCACATTGCATGCTATACACAATAGTATAATTTTTTATATCTATCTATGAGTTTATATTACTGTCGTTATGTTATGCCCTATTTTATACAAGTTCAATTCCAATACTACGATAATATGTTTTATGGTAGATTATAGAAAATTGCATAGTTTCTTACTATTTTTTCATGCTATGGTTAACTGATCTTTATTATTATTAGTTACTATATTTTACCAGTGATTGATATTTTACTTGTTGCATAATTTTGAATTATGGTATAAAATTAAACTGAAAAGAAAGCGTAATTAGGGTTTTCGGGTATTTCTTTTTAGACTTTTATACGAACCAATCGAATAATCGTTTATGGATCCAACTGTTGCACACGTCTTGGATATTTCGTGATATTTTTCCGTATTTGGTATTTCGGTGATACTATCGATTGACGAGTCAAACATATCAGTTGAGTTGCATGTCTGAAACCAGTTATATTGCTTCTTTGCCGGTCAGTTAACCAATTAGAATAGAGATACATGATTCCATGTTTTTCTAACTATAGGGTTGTTATAAAAGTGTGTTTCAATCTATGAATCGTAATGCCTCATTAAGTACTACCTGTTTTCTTACAAATAGTTCTAAAAGTTCTAATTACAAATGGAAGCACAATTATATTCCCTATTACTTAGTAAGTTCATTATATTCTGTTTAAAATTAATGTATATATTTTCTCTTTTATCTACTACGTTTCTGAATGGAATTTTCTTTATTCTTTTCAGTCGAAAGGCGAATTCGATACATTCATTATTACATATATGTATCGACTTATATCTACATATATGTACACTTGTGTATCTATGTATTTTACAATGCCTTACTTATGCTATATATTTTATAGGCCAATTACGAACTTATTTACTTATCTATTTATCTATTATCTCGTCGATTATATGTGACATTTTAAAAATTAAGAAGGATATAAATAGATGTAAGTTGAAAAAGAAAATAGAAAGATAAGAAAGTGAAAAAAGAAATTTAAATTACGGAAGAAAAGAAGCGAACGAGTGTGTACTAGGAAAGTGAATCAGTTGATACGGAATTCATATTTTCATATATTGGTTTAGAATGCATCATTAGAAACTCAATTTTTGATAAACATTTACTTCTTCCGAATATGAAGACAAAATTCAACAAAAAAAAAAAAAAAAATTAAAAGCTAATCGACAAAACTTGAAGCAATTTATTTTTAATCGAGGTAACATCGTGTCTAAGTAGTAAATATTTATCAAAAATTGAATTTCTAACGATGCATCCTAAACAAATATATGAAAATATGAATTCGATATCAACTGATTCACTTTTCTAGTACACACTCGTTCGTTTCTATTCTCCTTTAATTTAAATTTCTTTTTTCACTTTCTTATCTTTCAATTTCCTTTATCAACTTACATCTATTTATATCCTTCTTAATTTTTAAAATGGCACATATAATTGACGAAAGAATAGATAAATAGATAAGTAAATAAGTTCGTAATTGGCCTATAAAATATATAGCATAAGTAAGGCATTGTAAAATACATAGATACACAAGTGTACATATATGTAGATATAAGTCCATACATATATGTAATAACGGATGTATCGAATTCGCCTTTCGACTGAAAAGAATAAAGAAAATTCCATTCAGAAACGTATATCAATTTTACAATGACTTACTTATGTTATACGTAATGAAGGCCATCTACGAACTTATTTATTTATATATTTATTTATTATTTCGTGAATTATCCTTGCCCTTTCTTAAATTAAGATGGATATAAATAGATGTAAGTTGAAAAAGAAAATTGAAAGATAAGAAAGTGAAAAAAGAAATTTAAATTCAAGAAGAAAAGAAGCGAACGAGTGTGTACTAGGAAAGTGAATCAGTTGGTATTGAATTCATATTTTCATATATTTGTTTAGGATGCATCATCAGAAATTCAATTTTTGATAAATATTTACTTCTTCCGAATATGTAGACAAAATTCAACGAAAAAAAAAAAGGAAAAAATTAAAAGCTAATCGACAAAACTGGGAGTAATTTATTTTTAATCGAGGCAACATCGTGTCCAGACAAAACTCTAAGAAAGAAAAGATGATTAGTATATAAACCGTAGTACCTGAACATTGGCTGCATAACTGGATTCGATAATGGGATTCGCTAGTATTTTTCTTTATGTTCTTGATAAGTTGCACCTTATTTAAATTTCTGAATAACTAACGCGAAGATTCATTTTCATCAGATTGTGTTCTTTATATTGTATGTTATAGACAATAGGATAATTTTATATATGTGTCTATGAGTTTATATTAGTAACGTTATGTTATGCCCTATTTTACACAAGTTCATATCCAATACTACGATATATTGTTTTATAGTAGATTATAAAAAATTGCGTAGTTTCTTACTATTTTTTCATGCTATGGTTAACTTATTTTTACTATTATTAGATATTATATTTTACCAGTGATTGATATTTTACTTGTTGCATAATTTTGAATTATTGTTTAAAATTAAACCGAGGAGAAAGCGTAATTAGGATTATCGGAATTAGGATACTTCATTTTAGACATTTATACGAACCAATCGGATAATCGTATATGGAGCCAACTGTTGCACATGTGCTTGATATTTCGCGAAATTATTCCGTATTTCCTGTCTCAATGATACTACCTGTTGACGAGTCCAACAAACTAAGTGGTTTGCCAGGAATAGAATATACTCGTCGTAGCCATTAATATCCCTCTTTAATACTTGTCTGAAACTAGTAATTGCTTGTTTGCCGGGCAGCTAATCAATTAGAATAGAGATGCATGAGTCCATGATAAGAATACAAAGAGACGAACGTAGAGACGAGTTGTCTACGAGAGACACATATCCGCAACCGAACCGGTTTCGTTTGCTTTTGCGATCAAACCAATTAGTTTTTATTTTTCATCCATTTGCTTGAAACGAAAGTTCATTTCAGAATGTTTTAAGGAGATTCTGACATTTTTTCTGATAAAAATAAAATTCTGAATATGGATCCTAATTTTTAAATAAATAATTAGGATGCTGAGAAAATATAATAAAAGATTAATTGAACATTTTTGTTATTTTCAGAAAACTCTGAAGTGTGTTTAACAGAATAAAATATCAAGAGGATAGAAATATACACGTCCAGGAGAGTCGAGCACATAATTCAAGGAACCATTTAAGGGGAATATTAATGACTACGACGAGTATATTCTATTCCTGGCAATCTGCTGTAAGTAATTTTTCATTTTCTTGATTAGCGGCGAGTAATAATTATAATAGAAAAATTTGTGAAAATTCTGCTTTAAATTTCTAATTTGATCGTACCATATTCTTATTGCTTTGGAGACAATGGCCATAGAAATTGGTTTCCCATATCAAGTTGCATAAAACCAGAGAACTGTAACACTTGTGATCCTAATGATATATACGTCCGTGTATTATAAAGGAAACTTCTTTATATAATTATAATTATATTATATTTTATTTTATATAATTTTCTACTAATAGAAACAAAAAGCAATGAAGTGTTGTAAAAGAAGAAAACTTGTCATAAATATCTAATCTATATATCAATCTATCGTAATCATTGGAATGCATTACAAGATGTTGATCCTCAATCTTGTAGGCATCTATGCAAATTCTAGGAAGACTCAAATGAAAAACAATATGCAATGAACTTAAAAATGACTAACGAAGATAGTTCTATTTCCTTCTATTAATAATTACGTCTTTTGCAACTGACTGTATAAAAAAATTACCCTTGACTAAACATTCAGGTTGATGGATCGAAATAAAAAAATTCAAATATGAGAGCATCTTGTTTAAATTGATACGTATGATGCACATTCGATTATCGCGGCTGATCGGGGGCTTATATATTATTTTGGATTTTCTTTCATTTGAGTCTTGCGAGAATTTATATTGAAGCCTACAAGATTGAGGATCAACATCTTGTAATGCATTCCAATAAATACGATAGATTAATATATAGATAGATTTAACGCGATAGATTAAAATATTTAATAAATTTATTTCTACTATTTTTCCTACTCATTTTTTCTACTCTTTTTATTATTAAATCCAAACTATCGTAGATAATAATTTTTTTTTATTATTATGATACTTTTCTTTTTGATTATTTCTCTGCCTTTGTTTCCTCCTATGAATCATTCTGCATATTCATATCCTTTCGATCATTTTACTTTGTAATATCTAATTATGTCTATCCCCTTTTGGGGGAGTGACCTTTTTTTGGTATTTGGTTATTCAAATTTATTTATTTTTCGTAAAGAGAATATTGACATTACCAAGAAAGTAGAATCAGAAGATTCTATTGAGAAGGAAAGATTATTTCATGGCAAGGCTATCTTCCTAAAACATTTATAATTTATGCTTTGAGCCATGTCGATCGGTAAGTCGAAAAGTAAGATAGATTTCTACTATGTTAGGCGATGCATCATATCAATGTTATATTATACGCTTACTGAGAACATAAATCATTTGAATAATGCATTTGGGAATTACAAATATTATTTTACTATATAAAATATATTTTACTAAATATAGAATATACCATAAAGATAAACTTTTCTCAATTCCATCTCAATTCTACTTTGATTTATGTTCCACATGCAATGTCAACGGACATCCCCTCAACGGCCGTTTCGATTCGAATCGATTATTCCCTCTAGCTAAAGCTCCTCATCTATAGATCATTTGGAAAAGATATATTTCGTCTAGTCGTACGGCTATTCAAACGAATGATATTATGTCGAATTAAAAGGAATTGATCGAGAAATTCATTTCCTCCCAACCCGTATATTTTTCCGAATTTTTAGCCCTTTCGGGAAATTTTAACAGGAAATTTAAATTGGCTTGCGTAAAGCGCATTCAAATGAGATACGTAATAGAGAAAAAGATGATACAACGAAAAAAAAAAGAAATGAATATGGCGAAAGATTTTCTCTGAATCTGTATACCTTATTATCGAGTAATAAACGAAAAGAAATGATAGTTTCAAGAGCTAAAAAAAAGGAGAAATTAATTCTTATTGATAATCAATTTTAAGCAAACAAATAAAAACAAAATTAATAGTCAACATTCATTAGTTTATTTCAGATTATAAAGTGTAAAGAAAGAGAGAAAAAAAAAAGAGAGAAAAGTAACATGTCGAATTCAAAGATATTTGTTCAATAATAAAAGAGAAGTTCATTTCCCCTTAATTAACTTCATTTTCGACCTTTCCGTCCGAGTAAGCAATTAATGTGCGTATAACGTAATAATCATTTCTACACTGAGTCCTTTCGGTCGTTACCTCTCAACAAATCGATGGAACTTTATTCGCGCAGACGTGGTCCAACGACTCACATCAGAGTATATATTTTAAAAGTACTTATTAGTTTTTACGAAATCTATGATTAGTTTTCAAGCAATTCTTTTACAACATTTTCATCACTTTCATCAATGAGATCTCTTCGTTTCCTTGCTAGATGATATAACTATCCCTACTGTTGTATTCTTCCGAATTCATATTTATTTTTTCTAACGTGACTGTATGAATGCCTATCTGACATTCTTCTTCACTACTTATATCTTATATCATGAGACTTGTGCGTATTTGGGCACTTTGCCTTTCTCTTAATAAAAGAAAGAAAGAAAGAAAAAAAGAAAAAAAGAAGAAAAAAAAAATAGATAAATAAATAAAATGGAGATAATTGCATTTTACGAAATCACGAAATGATACATAACAAAAAAATAATACTTTCCTGGTTTTTTGATTAATTAGTCGAGGGACCTATTTATACTACTACAAGTTTTAATAAGAACTCGTTTCAGCTTTGACAATCTCTTTCTCCAGTTTTAGGATCGGTTGTTTGCTTCATCAAATATCACTATATATACAAGTTCTTCTTACAACCCTCCTTCAGCGGATCAGAGAAGAGCTCAGACTGTGGTGAAAGCATTTCTCATGTTCGGAAGTTATATCTACTTCCATTTTGCTTGAAAACATTTTTTCCAAATATTACCTTCTTTTCTTGTAAACAAATGAATATTGCTCAAGTTATCGAAAAATTCATTTTCGTTATTGCATAATGATAAAAAACTTGTATTCGGACAATATCTTTCTTCGTATTTCTTTCTCAACTAATATTACCTTCTCTTTCACGTATTTCACCTCCGAGAGAACAATTGAATTCGTTACTAACGAAATAATCAAATTACGAGGACGTACGAAAACAATCGGTTTTATGAAGAAGAAGTACGTTCACAACGATCTGGATGCTTATCCAGCCTGCTTAAAGAGAGCGATGAAAAGGATTTGTTTGTAATAGTACATGAGTATGCCTCGTACGATATAGTGATATTTGATGAAGTAAACAAGTATTCATAAAACTCAGGAAAGAGATTTTCAAAGCTGAGCTCACTTCGTATTGAAACTTCGAGTAGTATAAATAGATCCCTCGACTAAATTAGTCAGGAAACCAGGAAAGTATTATATTATTGTTATGTATCATTTCGTGATTTGGTAATATACAATTTCAGACTACCAACCCGTTTACTTACTTATTTCTTTTTCATTAAGAGAAAATCCAAAATTTCCAAACACGAGTGAGTTTCGTGCTATAAGTAATACCGAAGAGAAATTCCATTTACACGGTTAGAAAAAATGAATATTAATTCGGAAGAAAACGATAGAAGTGACAGTGATGACATCCAACAAGAAAACGGAGAGATCTCATACATAACGCGAGGGATGATAATGTTGGAAAAGAATTGATTCAACATTTATCATAGACATCGTGAAAAATTATAAAGGACAAAATTTTGCTCTTTTTTGCAAAAATATATGATCCTTCATGTCTACAAATTTCCCTGTTAACGAGTATTGATCGGAATTTAACGATTTACGCGTACGCAATACCTTCCCTCGTACCTATCGTCAAGCACCATGATATTAAACGATGCATTGTTATTCCTCTCCGTGCGCGCTTTTCAAGTGCTGCTCAAGTGGACGGGAATAAGTGGGCGTTTCTACGTACATCACTTCTCTTATTTTAAAAACAAGAAAGGTATTTTTTCATGAGTTTCCCTCTCATCAAACGAAGCAGACAATTCGATAATAAGATTAGCGGTATAATTCAATTATCCATTTAGCTGTATCATGCAGTTATCTGGATAATTTGGACGTCAATGTACCACGACTGATTTAATTTTTCTATATGAACCGAAACATTTTCCTAGAAATTTACTCCCTATTGAAGAATGCAAAAAAATAATCCTAATTATCTAATATTTCGTATATTATGTTCCAAATCAATTTGTTCCAAAGAAAATAATCCACTACTCTGCAAAATAAGTAATCGTGCTATCAAACGATAAATCTAAATAGGTAATGGAATTATAGAGCTAATCTCCAATTATATGAAGGTAAAATAGGGGTTGTCCGCATACACGCACACAGGACCGCTCACTCATCCCCGGCTACTCGAACCGCCGCAGATAGTCGTGCACTAGAGCACCCGCAGATTGAGGGAGATAATACCGAAAGGTTTAAAACGAAGGTATTTCTCGATAAGTATGGGAGAACGTATTAAAAACAGATACTTTGTGTTACCGAATTCTTCGTCCAAATTTCAATATTTAAGAAAACCGCTGATTAAATATTACGAATATTCTTTAAGTACATGTCGTGAATGTTATGAGAAATAATATCAAATACAGAATTCAGCATTTCTCCTTTCTTAATAATATCGAATGCTTACTTAATTTGCATCGATGGAATAAAAATCACGTGAACGTGGATTTTCAATTTCACGTATAATTTAAAAGTATTTCCCTGTTAACGTTATTACTTCCAAAAACGGTGAATCCTTTGATCGTCCCTGTATGTTAAATTATTATGTATGATATACTTCCCTCAGTTTCATTTCAATTCCCATTTGATCCTGGCCCTGCGTGGAACGTCGACAAATCGATCTGAGTACCGTCGCTTATAGCCTACAGCTAAAGCCGCTCACGTTTGGATCCTTTGAAGAAGGTAAATCCCTCCCATTTCCTCGTACCACAGTTCCAAGCTTTATAAAACAATGCCATATTGATTTTTCCAAATTTCGTCGGAAAAACACAAATGTTCTTTTTCCTTTTGCATTTCCTAGGTATTCTGAATCACATAATGAACGCAAGAGGAGTAGCTAATGATGTTCCATCTTCATTTCGAATTTCCACCTTCTTGGACCACTCTTCTGCTTTCACGATTCAATGCACTATATTATAAAATACGAAATTAATATAGAAAAGTGGATAAGATACGTGGCTAGTTACTTACATCTGATATTTTCGTACCTCGTGTATTAAAATTCAATATTGATGTCGATGGTTGCTACAGTAATGCTCTAGCAATAGAAACATGTTGTTTCCATAAACCAGATAATTAGGTGATTCTCTCACTAACTTGCCTACGAGATCATTTGGAAGATTTGTAATAAATTCGTGAGCAGCATCAGCTTCATCCTCTGCTTTTATGATCTGACACATTAAATTACGAATGACATGTAACGCAAAATTCTTTGAAAAAATATTAAAACTTTTATTTCTATATTATTATTTACCTCCTCTCTTTCATGGAGCATCTTGCTTCCCATATATATAATATTTTTCATTACATTAGTTAATAAATATATAGCTTCTTGATTTATATACAATAATACAATATGAAGGATAGATACAGTTAAGAGACCTAATGTCCCTCTCATCAATAGAAATACTCGCGTCGTCATCATAAAATCTGTGTGAAAATTTAGTAACTGATTATAAAACGTACCTATGATACAGATCTTTTATTTCATATTATACTTTCGAATAAAAAATTTATATCTTATCTCCAAAATATCTTACCATTCGATAAATAGAACATTGATTGATCGACCATTTAAATATAAGATTAAAAAGGAAAACGTTTTCATTTCCTGATCTGTTTGATGGTCAGATATTCATGCTATCCATAAATGACCTATCGTCGGATATGCGGAAGAGCAAGGACTGCCAAAATAAATGTGTTTCATTTCGGATCCGGAATATTTAATTATCATGCAGCGTAGTTGAAATTCACATATTTTCTTTGGAAGTAATTACAATTCAGATAGCAGTCAATTCTGCAGCTTTGCAATATTTCTAAGCTATTGAAACTGCTTTCGCCTTCGTTTAACCTGGTATATTTCTGAAATAATTTAAAATTTGTAGATTAGTGAAGACAGGATAGACGTTCAATTGTTCATTGAAATTGTCGAGTCATCATAGGTAAATCGGGTCACGCGCTTCTTAGCGATATAAAGTACCTTCTCCGAGAAGCAACAAAATAATAATTAGGATGATATTGATGAAGAAAATTAGTTTCATTTCCATAATATAGAATTGGAATGTTATAACAAATCACATATTAACGACTCCTGACAAGTTTACCTTATATCGATAACGAACAACAGATTAATGAAAACGAAAAAATTGTACCGATTGGATTGTTTGTAAGTTTCCTTTGGGACGAATGAAGTATTATATAGGCGTATAGATGCTATTATCTGTCACTTACTTGCGTATTACTCGATCAAAAATTATTGAAAGGATGATTTCCGCAGAGGAGTTCCTCCACCAGACTGCCTCGTCGGATGACCGAGCTGATCTCCAAGGCAGGGCTCGATGGTAGGGGCCATTACATTTTATGCAAGGTAATCAATACCGCGTATTACGCAACAGAAAGAACCGAAATGTCGTGGGTCAGAGGGAAGTAAATTTCACTATGAACTCGCATTAACTGGACAAATTATTTTCTTTTTTTTGTTTCTGGTTTCTTTTTCATTCCTGTTCTTTACAATTTACAATTTTGAAATTGACTGAAGAATATTTATAATCGACTATTGTTATTTTTCCCATTTTTATCGTTTAAAATATTTAGAAATAAATGTTAATATCGAGCAAGAAATATTGCTTGAAAATTTGTTTCTTAATATTACTAATTCTCTTTGCGTTATTTAAGTTAACAAGCTTCTCTCTTTCTTTATTACACAGTGCCAAAAAATATGGATTCAGAGAAAATCATTCGCTATATTTATTTCCCTTTTCGCGTAATTCATTTGAATAGGCTTTACGCAGTTCAATCGACACCTCCTATTCCGCGGTCGAAAGAGCTGAATATGATGTGAGTGGGGAGAAACGGATTTGTCCACCAATCCCTTTTAAGCCGACTTACTGTTGCCCTTTGCTGTTAACTACCGTATGAAATAATCCATATTGCATAAATGCATATTGTAATAACGCTTTCGTTTCAATTAATTCATCGCCCCCTATTAATGATTAATATTAAATGAAAAGGAATTAATTTTATTGCTGAAATTTTCTCATAATTACAATATCTTGTGAACGTTATTACCCACATTTTGAATTTCCATTTGTGAAACGTCGACCAAAAATTTATTTATTCAAATAATATTTTTTTCCAATTTCTCTTTGCATAATAAAAATTATATAATCGGCGAAGTAATCAACATGAGAAGTATCTAATCGTTCTTTGAAATTGTCAATTTTTTCTTAAAATTCTTCGACAGTGACATGATACTTTACATTATACGTCGAATTTTAAAAAATGAGAAAAAAAGTACAAATCTATATATCTCATGCATGGAGAACACACATTGAATTATGCGTAATCGGTCAGTGATATTGCATTATCTAAAATTATCGACCTCTTCCAAAACTCTTCTAGTGCTTCTAGGGAATACTATATATCATCTGAGCATCATATCATCATAGCATTTCCTTTTGAAACATGGACCTTGTCTCTAACTCATCCGTAATATTTTGTTCTATACCTTATTCGTCAGGTGTTTGAAATTAAACAAACAAAAAATAGGAAGAAAAAATTTATATTGGCCTTGATAACGAATCTTCTCGAAATCGATATAGTACTGTTTTACTATGCTGCTTTCGAATGGTGGTACGGGGCTAGGGAATCATCCCTTCAAAGGATCAATAGGGAAGCGGCTTCAGTAAGAGGATATAATCGATTGCGTTGGGAAAGGTTTTTCGAAGGAACGTCCAACGGTTCATACGGATCATGGGTCAAAGTTGAATTTTTGCTCTAATGCGGGAACGTTCCTTCGTAGAAAAGTAAGTTTCCTCGCCGATTCTCTTTGGATTCTATTTTTTTGCAACTTCAGAAGGATTCAATGCAGTCGGGAAGGGTAAATAAAAATCAGTAATAACGTTGACCGTATTTTTGGATATCGAACTAATATTAATTTCGGCAATTAGTTAGAAAATTATATATATCGTAATAATATTTATTTCAATTTCGAGATTAGGAACGATAAGGAAAACCTTAGGGCGATTAATAGTGATTCCGAAAAAGATGTTCTGCGAATCATTATTGAAGAAGAAGAAGAGGATGAAGATGAAGAAGAAGGAGATACAGGGGATGAAGTAGTAGAGGGTGAGTGTAAATATTAGTAGTCCACGCTCGCTCACGTTTCAATCGACGATACACTTTATCTCGACAACGATGATTCCATAATAAATTTAATTCTAATCAAAACGATGTTTGTCCTTGGCCGAACATTGATTTTGCAAAATTTCGATTTGAATTCTAAAATTTCTAAGAAGGTGTATCGTATGAAAGAAGTTAAATGGATCAACGTGACCTATCGGGAATAATAGAAATAATAAGGAAAAAACAGAAAATGATATCGAGTGTAGAAACGATTATGAGAATGGAAGTTTTAATCATTGATTGAAGATTGAGCTCAGAATAATCGAATTTGAATTAAGGCAGGTTTGAATGATTAAAATATCAAAATGATTGAACCTGTAGGGACGCTTAAAGGATTTACGGATTTGTTTCATGTTTACGTCACCTTGTCATAGTTACTCCATTAAATTAAATTGAGTAATCAGTCGACTAATTGAAAGTAGAAGAAATGTTGAATTAATTTTCTGAATCGCGTAACATCGTGTACTTAAAATATAATCAAAATATTTAATTTACGTTTAAGAGTAATTTTGTAATTTTAAAGAATCGAATTAATTTGCTACATAGCCAGGATTCTTTTGTTAGTACGTTTTAATAGGAATTTAATGAAAATGCATCTGCGTATAACGATCTCCCATACGTATCGTCAAGTACCTTCGTATTAAAGGATTTGGTACTATTTCTGTCCGTCCGTGTGTGCTCTTGTGCGCGCTTGAATGCGCCATTTCGAGCCGAGGGAAATGAGTGTGCGGTCCTGTGAGCGCACATTTCCTATCTGATTTTGCAAATAGGAAAGGTATTTTTTCATTTGCTTTCCCCTTTTCAAACCATGCAGACTATTCGACGATACGCCTGGCTGTATAACTCAATTATCTTTTTAAATCCATCACTTAATTACGTGCACATTTAATTAAGTCTTCTGCAGATCGATGTGCCACGACTGTCTCAGTTCTTTCATCGGAACGACATTCATTTTCCTAAAAATTTACCTCCTGTTGGACAACTGAAATGGATGGTCCAATTGTACTTCTTCTTACCAAATACTTCTTATATTATGTTCTAAACTAGTTTGTTCCTATGGAAATATTATATTTCTGCAATCGTTTATTTCTTTTTACGTGTAACTGAGTATAGCAGTGATTTATCATATCTTTCGTAACATAATATTTGAATTTTCCGAATTATCATCGGAATGATTTAATTTTTCAATGAGCGCACATATAATTATCTTCCCTTTTAAATACAATTTCAGAATTTTACGGAAATATTAAAAATGTTCAGTGAATCTTTTAGTATACTTTCTAAGCGTTCTAATTACTTATTTAAATATTTGAGTCAACAATCAGAATTTTATTTTTGTCAGAAAAATATGTCAGAATCTCCTTCAAACTCAGAAATGAACTGTTGCTTCAAACAAGCGAAAGGTATGATATTTAAAAAAAGAAAACTAATAATATTAATCACGAAAACAAACGATACCAATTCGATTGCTGATATGTATCACAAAGGTTCGCTCTATATACGATCATACGATTAAATCGCGTAAACATGTCCTAAATCAGGTAACTCTAATTATATTTTCTTTTCTGTTCAATATTATACACTAATATACCCAAGAGTAAGTGCACAGTATGAAATATAGTGGAAAATAATAATCATATACTATACAACTTTCTATCGTATATTATAAAATGTAGTTATAACATATTATTATATACGAAATTGTATAATACGATCTATACTTTAGCGTCTCGAATATAGCTCATCTATATCTATACAGAATTATGCGATTATCTAAAACATGATAAAAGAAAAAAAATCCTATGAAAATAAATCCTTGCGTCAATATTGAACGATATAACACACTCCCTCATAGGATCGCACAATCATCTCGTCCACTTGAAAACGCTAACGCAGGCGCGAATGTACACACATGGATGAAGAGAGATAATAATAATACGTTCAGTATGAACGTATTTGAAGCTAAGTATGGGAAAACGTATTACTTGCAAATCATTTACCTCGAATGAATCTTTGCATGAGAATTCGAGCTCCCGAACAACGGTAGAGCTTTTTATCGTCCCTACGTGTGGAATCATTTTGCAAAATATACCACCCTCAGGTTCATTTCAATTCTCTATGATCCACGTTCCCCGTGCAACGTCGGACGACCCTTCAATAAATCTATCTGTCGATAAATCTATCTTCATCGAGAAATTCATTTCCCCCCAATCCATATCCAATTAAGCTTTTCCGAGTCGTTCAATCGCGTAATAGGAAATTTTGATTGACTTACGTAAATGGTGACCAAATAAAATACGTAGAAGAGATAAAGATGATATTAGGAAAAAAAAGTGACAAATGATTTTGTATGAATCAATACTCTTTACTAATGCATTATAAAAAAACACAGATGTGTAAAAAAGAGATTGTTATCTTCAATAATAGAAAAAGAACAGAAAGTGATATAACAAAAAAAATTGTCAAACAATATTCTTTGCTCCAGATTAATTCTTATTCATAAATATTTTTAACGACAAAAACAGGAAGAAACATAATTGGCAATTTTCAGAATTCTTTAATTAATTTCTAATTGCAAATTGTAAAGAGAAGGAGGGGAGAAAACAAACGACAGAAGAGCATAGAAGAAAAAGGATAATGATACACCCAATTAATAGAGATCAATAGAGAAATTCATTTCCTCGTAACTTATGAGCATCTTGGTTCTTTCTATATATTGATTAACCTACATCAAGTGTAATAACCCTGTGCAAAGGGCGCTATCGTGTTCGCTGGGTTAAGAATCCAAAGCGTTGTGCGGGGTATAAATACCGTCGTTCGGAGGACGGCGATGAAGCTATAGGTCATTCATTCGGTAGTTGTCGAACTAGTAATACGCGAGCGAGTGTGGTACAACAAATATTCGTTCGTGCATACTTCATACGTCCCAGAGATCCGTTATACAAGTAATTCAGGCGTTTGAAGCAATTTCTTCATTCTTACTAGTCATTTGTTTAAGCTATCAATACAAGGTAGATTTGTTAGTAATCGTAAGTTCGTGATTTATTATAAAATTTCAATTTTGTATTATGGAAATGAAACTGATTTTCGTGATCAATACAATCTAAATTAATATTTGTTGCCTTTCGGAAAAGGTACTTTATATCACATGTAAGGATGTAACAAAATTTATTTTTGAGTACAATACAATTAGATGAACAATTGAATGGTTTCCGTAAGTCTTAACTAATCTACGAATCTTATATTGTTTCAGAGATATACTAAACCAACCGAAGACGAAAACAGTTCCGATAGCCTGGAGGTATTGCAAAGGAGCCGAATTGATTTATATTTGAATTGTAATTCCAAAAAAGATAAAAAAATTTCAACAACGCTCCACCAGATAATATAACATTGCACATCCAAAGTGAAAAGCAATCACATTGATTCTATCTATTCTTACGTACATACGACGATACGATTGTACAACATGGATAGTACAAATGCCAGAAAAACAATAAGATTACTATATGAACACATTTTCCTTTTTAAAATTGCTTATAAATGGAAAAACAATCAACGCTGTGTTTATTTAATGATAAGATATTTTAGAGATATGATAAATTTTTTATTCTAAAATGTAATGTCGAATATAAAGTCTATAACATATTTATTTATTTTATAATAATTTATTGAATATTTTCGTAGATTATATGCAGTCGAAGAAAGTATTATTATTTATAAGTGAATTTATCTCATATATTCTAAATGGTACGAATCCCAAATGGGAGTAATTATCCGATAAGTACTATAATATGGAAATGAAATCTTTTAATAAATCTTATACAAATATAATGTCAAATTTAATGAATATTAATGGAATAATAGAATGATTAGTGATAAAGATGATAGCTAGGGATTATTTCGCGTATGAGACACACTTGCGTATTACTGGGTCGCAAATCCCGGAAGGAATGACTTAACCTAGTTTAATTAGCCACATGTTAGCTGGATAGAAGACCAAGCTTCCTAAAATCTAATTATCTAACTAGAACGCATGGGGATAAATAATTTCCCCACTCCTATAGTTATGTAATTATATGTATATATACTCTATGTTCATGCGAAATTATCTGTGTAATATATCATGGAATTTCCTAATGAGAATCTTACAATAATTCGTCTATTTTTTAATTGAAATAATCACATAAAACTGTAATTATTTATAATATAATTAATTATTATAATAATAATTATTGTAATTATGAAGACTAATTCTTATGAAGTTAATCGGATATTAATATAGGAAATTCGCACTGTTATTTTTTTTGTAAGTCTGACTTATGCTTAATAGTATTCTATTATCAGTATTCTATTATTCATAATGATATTATGGATATTATAGTATTCTATTACCAGTATTCTATTATTCCTAATGATTCTATATAGTATTCTATTATTCATAATGATATCACTATAAATTTTCGTGCTACGTATATACTATGTAATTCTTATAGTAAAATCATCTCTCTTAAAAAATTTTTTCGTCGGAAGTTATATCTACTGCCATATTGCATGAAAACATTTTCTCCAAATATTATTTCCTTTTCTTGTAAACAAATGCATATTGCTCAAGTTATCGAAGATAGCATTTTCGCTATTCCATAATAATAAAAAACGAATTCGGAGAAAATCTTTCGTCACATTTATGGTTTCCTAATATTACCTTCCCCTCTTTACCGTATTTTCCCTTCGAGAGAACCACTCGGTTAGTTAATCAAGAAATGGTCAAATTACCAAGTTATATGAAAAGAATGTCAGTCGATTTTATGAAAAAGAAGTACGTTCACAACGGTCTGAGGGCTTCTATAAACCACTTAAAGAGAGAGATAAGGACTTGTCTGCAATTGTACGCGAGTACGCTTCGTACGATGCAATGATATTTGATGGAGTAAACAAGCAATCATGAAACTGAGGGGAGATTTGCGAAGCTGAACTCGTGTCGTATTGAAATTTCTAGTGAAACAGATAGTTCCCTACACTAATAAGCCAAAAAATCAGAAACGTAATATTCCTTTGGTATATATCGTTTCGTGATTTCGTAATATACAATTTCAGTCTTCCAACCTGTTTACTTACTCATTTCTTTTTCATTAAGAGAATGGCAAAATTTCCAAACACGAGTAAGTTTCGTGCCATAAGTAATATCGAAGGAGAATTTTGGCTACAAGACAAACATTAAAACAGACATCTTAGAAAAAAAAAATATTAATCGGGAAGAAAACGATAGGAGTGATAGTCATTACATCTAACAAAAAAACGGAAAGACCTCACGGATAATGCGAGGGATGATAATGTTGGAAAAGAATAGATTCAACATTTATCACAGACATCATAGAAAATTATAATGGACAAAATTGCGATTTTTCTGCAAAAATATATGATTCTCCATGCCTACAAATTCCCTTGTTAAGGGGTATTGATCGGCATTTAACGATTTGCTCGTTGAGGAATACGTTCTCTCCTACCTATCGTTTAGCACTTTCATATTGAACGATTTATTACTAACTCTCTCCGTGCACATGCGCGTATACGTGTTCCAGTCAAGTGGACGGAAATGAGTGCGCGTGTTTGCGTACATCTCCTCTCTTATTTCGAAAACAAGGATGGTATTTTTTCATTAGTTCTCCCTCATCAAACCAAGCAGACAATGCGATAATAGGATTAACGGTATAATTCAATTATCTATTTAGCTGTATGATTTCATTTGTCTTTTGCGGATCGATATACCACGGCTGATATGATTCTTCCATATGAACGGATAAATTGTTCCGGAAAGTTACTCCCTATTGGAGAATGCAAAACAATAATACCATTACACTTCTAATTATCTAATCTAACGTATATAAGGTTCCAAATCAATTGGTTCCTTAGAAAATAGGCTATTGTTCTGCAAAATATGTAAGCTTGTTATCAAACAATGAATCTAAATAGGTTATTGAATTATACAGCCAATCTCCTATTGTTTGCTTGGTTTGATGACAAGAAAACAAATGAAAAAATACCTTCCTTATTATCAAAATAAGGCAGGAGTTCTACGTACACACGCACACTCAATGCAAGCCACTCGATCTGATGCCGATAGACGCGCACCAGAGCACACGTACATGGAGAGAGATAATGGAGAAAGGTTTAAACGAAGGTACTTGAGGATAAATATGGGAGAACGTATTACGGACATCCACTATCACGAAATTCCTTTCGTAATATACTAAATGGGTAATTAGCGTTACGCACCAAATTATTTCATCCAAATATCAATATTTAAGAAAAACTCTAATTAAGTATTACGAATATTTTTTATGTATATGTCGTGAATATTTCGGCAAACAGTTTGAAATATAGAATTCAATACTTCTACCTTTTTAATTATATCGAATGGTTATTTAATTTAAATCGATGGAACAACAATGACGTGACGTGGACTTTCTATTTCACGTTTAATTTAAAAGTATTCCCCTGCTAATGGTATTACTTTGAAAAAAGATGAATCTTTTGATCGTCCCTGTCTGTTCAATTATTTTATATGATAAACGTCCCTCAGTTTCATTTTAATTCCCCTGTGATCCTTGCCCCGCGTGGAACGTCGGACGGCTCATCGACAAATCTTTTTGAGCACAATCGCTTATACCCTCCAACTGAAGCAGCTCACGGTTAGATGCTTTGAAGAAGGAAGGTCCCTCCCATTTCCCCGTACGAGGGTTCCAAGTTTTATAAAACAGCGCCATATTGGTCTTTCGAAACTTCGTCGTCAAGCACGTATGTATTTTCTTCTTTTTCCTCTTCCTAGGTATTCACAATCACATAATGCATACATGAACAATAGCTAACGATGTTCCTTCCTTTGTTAGAATTTTCAACTGCCTCTTGAAACACTCTTCTGCTTCAATATGCTCGAATAATGTTCCACTATAGAAATATTCTAGTCGCCATGATAAAATCTCTGTAAAAATTCAATAAATTATTCTACAATATACTTATGATACAGATTTTATATTCCATATTATACTTTAAAATAAAAAAATTATATATTATCTCTAAAATATCTTAACATTCGATAAAGACAGCACTGTTTGATTTACCATTGAAATATAAGACTGAAGAGGTAAACGTTTCCATTTCCTACGCTCGTTGACGTTCCGACATTTCTACTATCCAAGTAGAACGAATCGTCGGATTTGAGGAAAAACAGGATGTACCAATGGAAGAGCGTTTCATTTTGGATGTCAAATGTTTAATGATCGTATTAAGCTTAGTTGAAATCCATATATCTTCTTTGGACGTAATTACAATCCAGATATCGTTCAATTCTGATCCTCTGCAATACTTCTGAACTATTGGAATTGCTTTTGCCTTCATTTAGTCTGGTATATCTCTGACATAATTTAAATTTCGTAAATTAGTTACGACTTAGGATAGACATTCAATTGTTCATTTAAATATGCAGCCATCGAAGGTAAATTGGGTTAGGCCCATTTAAGTCAGATAAAGTATCTTCTCCGAAAAGCAACAAAATAATAATTAGGATGGCATTGATCACGAAAATCAGTTTCATTACCACAATAGAAATGAAATTTTATAATAAATTATATACTAATGACTACTGATAAATTTACTTTATATCGATAACGAACAAAAGACTAGGGAGAATGAAGAAATTGTTAGTACTGTTTGAACTGCTTGTAAGTTTCTTTTGAAACGTAAGAAATATATACGCGATCATTCTATCATTTACTTGCGTATTACTCCTTCAAAAATTATTGAGAAGATGACTTCTGCAGAATTTCTTCCGCAAATCGCCATCTTGGATGACCTAGCTAATTTCCGAGGCGTGGCTCGGTGGAAAGAGATTTACATTCTATGCAGTTAATCAATACCACGTATTATGTCAAAGAAAGAGCCGAAATGTCGTGGGTGGGAAGTAAGTAAGCAAAACTTCTCAATGATACTCCCATTAACTGGAGAAATTATTTTCCTTTTTTTGTTTCTGGTCTTTTCTTTGTTTCATACCTTCTGTTCTTTAGAATTTGCAACTAGAAATTAACTAAAGAATTTTGATAATCGGCTATTAATATTTTTCCCAGTTTTATCGTTTAAAATATTTAAAAATATATATTAATATCAAACAAGAAATATTGCTTGTAAATTTGTTTAGTAATATTACCTTCTGTTTTCTTTGTATTATTTAAGTTAACAAGCATCTGTCTTTCTTTATTACATAATGACAAAGAATATAGATTTACCGAAAATCATTCGTCATATATATTTTCCTTTTCGCATTATTGATTTGAATACGTTTTACGCCAGTCAATCAAAACTTCTTATTCCGCGGTCGAATGTTCCGTAAGAGATGAGAGTAGGGGGAAACAGGTTTGTGGGCCAATCTCTTTCAATTCGACTGACTGTTGCCATTTCCTATTGACTCCCATATCTAATGTTCCACATTACAGAACTGCATATTGTGATAAACGCATCTGCTTCGATCAATTCATCGCGCTGTATCAAGCGTTAATATTAAATGAAACGGAATTAATTTTATCGTTGAAATTTTCTCATAACAAAAATATCTTGTGAGCGTTATTTCCCAAATTTTTTTATTTCCATCTGTCAAACGTCGGCCAAAGATGTTATTTATGCTTACAATATTTTTTTTTCGATTTCTTTTTTCCATAATAAAAATTTGTATAATCGGCGAAGTGATCAGGATGAGAAGTATTTAGTCGTCCTTTGAAATTTTCAGTCTTTCGATACAGTTCATCGACACTGACGGGATACTTCACATTGTAGGCCCAATTTGAAAAAATGGGGGAAAAACTACATATCCATATATCTTATGCATGTAGAGCACACATTGAATTACAGATAGGTCGGAGAAATTTTATTATCTAAAATTCTCAACGTCTTTCAAAATTTCTCTAGTGCTTGTAGGGAATACCATAAATGATCTTGCAGGTATCAATAGCAAGACATTTCCTTTTGAAACATCGTTCTTCTCTCTAACTTACTCGTAATACCATCTTTTATACCGTGCTCGTTAGGTGATCGATAATAACCAGAGAGAGAAATAGGAAGACAACATTTTTAAAGGTCATGACGACGAACCTTCTCGATTCCGATGTAGTATTGTTTTACAAAGCTCGAACGGTGGTAGGGGGCTAGGAAATATCTCCCTTCAAAGGATCCAAAGGTAAGCTGCTTCGTTAAGAGGATATAATCGATTGCGTTCAGAAGGTTGGTCGAAGAGACGTCCGACGGTACACACAGATCGTGGGTCAAAGTGGAATGTTTTCTCTAATGGGGAAATATTCCTTCGTAGAAAAGAAGATTTCATTCCGGAATCTTCTTTCATTTCATCTTGTTCCATCTTCAGAAGGATGCAACGCAGTCGAGAAGGGAAAATAAGGATCTACAATAACGTTGACCGTGTCTTTGTATATCGAACTAATGTTAATTTGGATAGCAATTGGCTAGAAAATTATATGTACCGTAATAATGTTTATTTCAATGCCGTTCGGGTGTTTGGGAACGATAAAGAAAATCTCACGGCGATTCTCAAAGATACCAAAAAGGAAGTTCTGCGAATCAATTTTGAAGAAAATGGTGATACAGGGGATGAAGAAGGCGAAGGTGACGATATAGGTGAGTCGCATTTCGATATAGGTCGAATTTCTTGGAAAATAATGTCAAAAATGATTATGTTAATATATCAAAGTGAATATTCGAGCAATTTTAAATTGCTCTGTCCGCATATTTCATAGTTATTAGAATTAAACGATTTACACGGTGGTATTGAAAAAAAGTGATCCTTAAAAAATTTCGATCTCTTTGATTTTTTATTTTTGTTAAACATACTTCAAAATCATCCGAAGATATTAAAAACGTTCAATTAATCTTTTAATATACTTTTTAAGATTCCTAACTATTTATCACAATATTTGAGTTTATATTCAGGATTTTATTTCTAACAGGAAAATACGTCAAATCTCTTTCAAACCCTCTGAAACAGACTTTCGCTTCAAGCAAGCGGAAAGTATGATAATTACAAAAAGAAAACTAATACGATTATTCACGAAAACATACGATACCGGTTCGATTGTCGATATGTATCTCTCGAAGATTCTCCATTTGTCTCTTTGTACTCCCGTTCTCCTTGAGTCATGTATCTCTATTCTAATTGATTAACTGACATTAAAGCCTGCAATTCAACTAGTATCAGCCAAGAAAATCAACCCACATGTTAGACTCGTCAATAGGTAGTATTAGAGTCAATAGGGAGAGCAAGCACGATATAACATCATGGAAGAGGCAACAGCTGCGGTCGGCTCTATATACGATCATACGATTAAATCGTAAAAATGTATAAACAAACATACCATAAATCCGGTAGCTCTAATTATATTTTCTTTTCTGTTCGATATTATACAATAACATATCGAAGAAGAATTGCACAGTGTGAAATGTAGTGTAAAATAATAATCAAAAACTATCCAACTTTCTATTGTATCTTATAAAACGGTATATCCTAGTGTTAAACACGAAATTATATAATAAGATCTGTAATGTAGCGTCTCGAATATAGATCATATATATGTATATAGAATTATGCGATTCTCTAAAACATGGTAAATGAAAAAAATCCTATGAAAATAAATTCTTGGGTCAACATTAAACGATATAAAATTGAAATATCGTTTATCTATCCGAGAGCATATTTTCTAAAATGATATAAATGATTTCCATTATCGTGACTGACTGCGAGCTTTTATATCATTCTGAACCATCTCTCTTCAGAAACTCCAAGAAACTTGTTTGAACGAGAATATGGGTTCAATTCAGAATAAACGGCTATTCAACCACCGCATATAGGTAGTAAGCTCTCTAAATGGTGGAGCGAGCATTGTTTCCACTAATTATTTTTCGTATATTAAGGAGGGTATCATCCCTAGTAATTCTATCCAAATGTTCCCAATATTTTCGGATACTTGCTGCAGTAAAGGGGATATTTTTTTTAGATACATTTCTCTTTTTGATTCTTTTTTCTTCTTTTGATTCTCCCCATTCCTTTCAGTCACTTTACTTTGTAAAAATTTAATTTTACATAACTTCCTTTGGAAATTTTTGTGGAAATTTTTTTTGGTACGTAATTATTCATTCATACATATTTATCATGACGAAATGTGTTGGCATTACGTAGAAAGCAGGATTTAAGAAACTATATTTGGAAGGAAACTAAATTTCAAGAAAATGCTGCCTTTCTACAGCATTTATAACTTATATTTTGATATAATAATAGATACAATAATAATAAGTATAATAATAATAATATTAATAAGTATAATAATTATAATAAGTAAAATATACCATCCTCAGGTTCATTTCAAGTCTCTATGTCGACTATTCAATAAATCTACCTGTCGATAAATCTATATTCATAGAGAAATTCATTTCCCCACAATCCATATGAAATGAAGCATTTCCGCTGCGTTTAATCGCGTAATAGGAAATTCTGATTGACTTACGTAAATGGTGTCGAAATAAAATACGTAAAAGAGATAAAGATGATATTCGGGAAAAAAAGTGACGAATGATTTTGTATTAATCCATATTCTTTACTAATGCGTTTTAAAAAAAGACAGATGTGTAAAAAAGAGATTGTTATATTAAGTAATCGAAAAAGAACAGAAAGTAGTATACCAAAAAAAAATTGTCAAACAGTATTCTTTGCACCAAATTAATTCTCATTCATAAATATTTTTAACGACAAAAACAAGAAGAAACATATTTGCCAATTTTCAGAATTCTTTAATTAATTTCTAATTTCAAATTGTAAAGAAAAGGATGGGAATAAAGAGACGACAGAAGAACATAGAAGAGCAAGAAGAAGAATAATGATACATCCAATTAAAAGAGATCAATAGAGAAATTCATTTCCTCGTAACTTATGAGCATCTTGGTTCTTTCTGTATATTGATTAATCTACATCAAGTGTAATAACCCTGTGCAAAGGGCGCTATCGTGTTCGCTGGGTTAAGAATCCAAAGCGTTGTGCGGGGTATAAATACCGTCGTTCGGAGGACGGCGATGAAGCTGCAGGTCATTCCTTGGGTGATTGTCGAACTAGTAATACGCGAGCGATTGTGGTACAACAAATATTTGTTCGTGCATACTTCATACGTTTAAGAGATCCGTTTTACAAGTAATTCAGGCGGTGGAAACAATTTCTTCATTCTTACTGGTCATTTGCTTATACTATCAATGTAAAGTAAATTTGTTAGTAGTCATGAGTTTGTGATTTATTATAAAATTTCAAGTATACATTATGGAAATGATACTGATTTTCGTGATCAATGCTATCTAAATAATTGTTTGTTGCATTTCGGAAAAGGTACTTTATATCGCTTAAAAGGATGAAACAAAATTTATTTTTGAGGACAGTACAATTAGATGTACAATTGAACGACTTCCGTAACTCTTAACTAATCTACGAATCTTATAATGTTTCAGGGATATACTAAACCAACGGAAGACGAAAGCAGTTCCAATAGCCTGGATGTATTGCAAAGGAGCCGAATTGACTTATATTTGAATTGTAATTCCAAAGAAGAACAACGCTCCACCAGATAATATAACATTGCATATCCAAAGTGAAACACATTTTCATTGACACTTTCTGTTCTTCCGTACATCCGACTATACGTCCTATATGGATAGTACAAATCAAGCCAGACCATCAACGAGATTAATATATGGAAACATTTTCCTTTTTACATTTATGCTTAAATGGAAAATCAATCAATGCTGTGTTTATTGAATGGTAAGATATTTTAGACATAAGATAAATTTTTCATTCTAAAATGTAATGTGGACTATACAATCTATATCGTATCTATATACCTTATAATAATTTATTGAATATCTTCGAAGATTTTATACAGTCGAAGAAAGTATTTTTATTTACAAGTGAATTTATCACAAATATTCGAAATGGTATTAAACCCAAATTGGAGTAATTATCCGGTAATTTCTATAATATGGAAATGTTATTTTCTAATAAATCTTATGCAAATAGCTACTGCTAAATTTTGAAGAAGATTGATGGAATAATGGAATGACTAGAGATAATGGTGTTTAAACCGTCTTTGTTATTTGTAAAGCTGTTCTTTCGGAAGTATGGTAGCTAGGGATTATTTCGCGTATGACACACACTTGCGTATTACTGGGTCGAAAATCACGGAAGGAATGACTTCCCCTGGATTAGTTAATCCCACGTCGTCTCGTTAGAAGACCAAGATTCCTAGATATTAATTTTCTAGTTTGGGGATGAATAATTTCCCCTCGCCTGTAACTATGTAGTTATATTTTTATTTCCTTTATGCACTTGAAAAATTATTTCATAAAACTTGAAATCTTCTAACGAAATTGACAGTTACTTTTCTCTTTTTTAATTGCAATATGCAAGTAAAACTGTAATTATATATAATATAAGTAATTATTATTAATGATTTTTGTATTAATAATTTCAAATTATTTTAATAATAACATCAAAAATAATAATTATTGTAATTATCAACGTTAATTTCTAGAAAGTAATGGTAATATCATATACGAAATATGTAATGTTTCTTCTTTCGTAAGTTTAAGTCATACTTAAAAATAGTGTTCTAATATTATTTCATATTACGGGTATTACAATTTTCATACTATATAATTCTTATTATAAAATATTTGGTTGTTAAAACATTTTTTCGTCGGAAGTTACATCTACTTCAATATTCCTTAAATACATTTTCTTCAAATATCACCTTCTTATCTCGTAAACAAATATATATTGTTTAAGTTATCCTAGAATTCATTTCCATTATTGCACGATAATAGAAAAAATGTATTCGGAGAAAATCTCTTGTCATATTTCTTTATTTCCTCATCTCACCATCCTCTGTTTCACGTATTTCCTCTTCGAGAGAACCACACAGTTAGAGAGTGATTTGGGCGGATCGAGTGTTTGCACTGCTACTGTTTGGGAAATCCGTGTTTCACTGAAGTTTCCTATTGAAATTGTGCTGTTAGCTCGGGAGACTTAAATTTTGCGTTAAATATTCAGGGTACGTTCATCTCACCGTGTGTATATATATAATATTTATGAAAAACGCTAATAAAATATTACGAATATTTTTTAACTACATGTCGTGAATATGATGACAAACAATTTGAAACATGGGATTCAACATTTCTCCTTTTTTAATTATAGCGAACTGTTACTTAATTTATATCGATGGAATAACGATGATGCGAACGTGGACTTTTTATTTCACGTATAATTTAAAAGTATACTCCTGCTATCGTTATTATTTCCAAAAATTTTGAATCTTTTAATCGTCCCTGTATGTTAAATTATTTTGTATGATAAACCTCCCTCAGTTTCATTTCCATTCCCCTTCGATCCATGACCCGCATGGAACATCGTACGATCCCTTAAAAAATCATTCTACGTACAATCGCGTATACCCTCCAACTAAAGCCGCTTACGTTTGGACCCTTTGGAAGAAGTAAATCCCTCCCATTTCCTCGTACTACCTTCCGACGCTTTTTAAACTAACGCCCTAATGGTCTTTCCAAACTTCGTCGTCAAGCACAAATGTTTTTTCTTCTTTTTCCTCTTCCTAGGTATTCCCAATCACATAATGCATACATGAACTATCGCTAACGATGTTCCTTCCTTGGTTAAAATTCTATCTGCATCTTGAACCGCTCTTCTAATTACACGATCCAATGCACTCTATTATAAAAGATGAAATTAATATAGAAAATTGGATAAGATACATGACAAGTTAATTATATCTGATCTCTTCGTACCTCGTTTATTAAAATTCAATATTGATGTCGATGGTTGCTAGAGTAATGCTCTACCAGTAGCAACATGTTTACTTCTATACGTCGGATAATATGGTGCCTCTCTCATCAACTTGAGTTCCATATCGTTTACAAGTTTTTTAATAAATTCGTGAGCAGCGTCAGCTACCTCCGCCCCTTTTACGATCTGACACATTAAATGACGAATGACATGTAACGCAAAATTCTATGAAAAAATATTGAAATTTTTATTCATATATTATTATTCACCTCCTCTCTTTCATCGAACATCTTGCTTCCCATATCAAATATTCTTCTTTACAAAGGTGAAAAATATATGGGTTCTTGAATTATACACATTAATATAATACATATATGCCAGCTAGAGTTAAGAGACTTAATGTCCAACTCATTAATAGAAATATTCTCGTCGCTATCATAAAATCTGCGTAAAAATTCAATAAATTATTATAAAACATCCCTATGATACAGATTTTATATTCGACAGTACATTTAAGAACAACAAACTTGTACCTTATCTCTAAAATTCGATAAACAAACCATTGACTGATTTTCCACTGAAATATAAGAAGAAACAGAAAAACGTTTTCATATCATAATCTGATTGATTGCATTTGTACTATCCATGTAGGAGTTATCGCCGGATATAAGGAAGAACAGGCCAAAGTAAATATGTTTCACTTCGGATATAGAATACTTCATTAACACGAGGTAGTGAAATTTCGTATATCTTGTTTGGAATTATAATTCAAATATCCGTCAACTCGGGCCTTTGTAATACTTGCAAGCTATTGGAACTTTTCCTGCTTCCGCCTTCGTTTCCTTTAGTATATCTCTGAAACAATTTAAAATTCGTAGATTAGTTCAGACTTACGATAGACATTCAATTGTTCATCTAATAGTATGCATGTATAGTTATCGAAGGCAAATCGGATTACGCCATTTTAAGTGATGTAAAGTATCTTTTCCGAAAAGCAACAAACAATAATTAAGATGGTATTGATCACGAGAATCAGTTTTATTTCCATAATATATAATTGAAATTTTATAATAAATTACATACTAATGCCTACAGATAAATTCACCTTACATTGATAACAGAAACACAAGACTAGTGAAAACGAAGAAATTGTTTCCACCGCTTGAACTCCTTGTAAAACTACCCTTTGGAACGTATGAAGTACACACGTAACAAATATTTCTTGTACGACACTCGCTCACGTATTTCTAGTTCGACAAATTCCGAAGGAATGACGCACAGCTTTATCGCCATATTCTTACAGGCAATTCATACCCCACAAATCGCTTTGGGTAGTTTACCTAACGACCATGAGGGAACCCTCTGCACAGGGTTTTATGTAGGTTAATCAATATTTCCTATCATACGATTGAAAGAACCGAAAAGGTCATAAGCTCTGAGGAAATGAATTTCTCTATTGATATTTATTGATTCGATGAATAATTATTCCTTTTTTCTATGTTCTTCTTTCGTTCCTACTTTTTACAGTCTGAAATTAGAAGTGAACTAAAGAATTTTGAAAATTTCTTCCTGTTCTTGAGGTTAAAAGTATATATCAATAAAAATTAATTTTGAGTAAAAAATATTGTTTGACAATTTTTTTCGTAATATTATTTTCTATTCTTCTTCTATTACTTAAGTTAACACTGTCTTTTTTTACACATCTCTCTTTTTTTATGACGTTGTAATGAAGATTGTATTCAGGGAAGACAATTTTTTTTTTCGTGATATTACCTTTTTCCTACGTATTTCATTTGAACACGACTTACGTAAGTCGATTAAAATTTCCTATTACGCGATCTAACGAGCCGAAAGAGCCTAATGGGACATGGATTAAGGGGAAATTGATTTCTCGACGAATATTTTTCCCTTCTTAATTATCATATGGTATAATCGACTTTGTATATCTGCGTATTTCAACATGGTCTTTTGCTTCAACTTTATCGATCTCTCCCTACAAAAGATTAATACTGATTAAAAAAAAAAAAATTAGTTTTCTTGTTGATATTATCTCATAATAAAAATATCTTGTGAACGTAATTATACATTTTTTGATTGCTATCTGTCAAAATCGACCAAAAATGTTTCTCATGCAAAAAATATTGTTTTCCCTATTTCTTTTGGTCATATTAAAAATAATATCATTGGTGAATTTCTCAGCATGAGAAGTATTTGCTTTTTCGTTATGATCCATTATATATTTCATTATGATCGTTTCAAATTCTTCACCTGTCATGGAGTGCCAATCATTTAAATTTCGAAGTTGTCGGATGTTATCATCGGAAGCGTTGTGCATTAACATTTTTACTTTTTTGTTACAGTTCTTAGCCAGTGATATGACGCCTTATATTTTAACTCGAATATAAAAAAAGGAAGAAAAGAAAATGTATATCCATATATCTTATGTTTGGATAATGAAATACATAGTATCGATCGGCAGTATTCTATTATCTAAAGTCATCAATAGTTTCCAAAACGTTTTAGAGCTTCCTTGTCATATTATCAATCGACGTGCTGGGTTTGGAAAGAAGGCTTTTTTCAAACCCAGCACGCTTCCTGTTCAAACATCGTCCTAGTCTTTACGTGAACCGTAGTATTGATTTCCACACCATCTTCATTACATGATCGAAATTAACCAGCAAGAAAACAAAACATTTATAAAGGCAGTGACAAAAATCCTTGACGAGGTTAATATGGCATTGTTTTATAAAGCTACATTCGAAGGGTTATAGGAGGAAAAGGAATATATCTAATTGAAAGGATCCAAACTTTAAGAATTTAAAAAAAGGCTTTATTTAGAGGATGTAATCGAATGTGTTGAGTGATATTTGTCAAAGAACAGTTCGCTGTTGCAAACGGAATCTGGATTAAAATGGAATTGAAATGGTATTCAGCAAGGTTTATCTTTGAAAATGATTAATTCTGCATGTACGATTAAAAAATTCACCGTTTTTCGGGATATTAATGTTAGCCAGGGAACTCTTTTAAATTATACGTCGAATATTCAGTGTACGTTTGCGTCATCATATCAACGTTATACCGGCTTAAATAATTATTTAAACCATTTGTTAAACTAATTATTAAAGTGATTGTCATAGTCAGTTCAAATAATTACTTAATATAATTGAAAAGAGGAGAATTCTTTAGTTCAATCTTCCAAATTGGTTATCATGATATTCACGATATGCACTTAAATAATGTTTATAATATTTAATGTACGTGTTCAATAATATAGGGATTTCGACCAACTAATTTGCTGCTTATCTCGCATTCTCGTTTTAATGATTCATTCGAGGTATAATGATCTGCAGGTGCGTAATATTTTCCCCTATATATATCGTCAAGTACCTTCATATTGAACGTGTTATTATTATTATATTCGTGTTATTATTATCTCTCTCCATCTGGGTGCGTACTTTTGCGCATGCGTGAGCTTATTCAAATGGACGGGATGATTGTGCGATTCTATGGGCGCGTGTGCGTATAACTTCTCGCGTATCTTGAAAATATGCCAGGTATTTTTTCATTTGTTTTCCTCTAATCAAACCAAGCATACATTTCGATAATACGATAACCTGTGTAATTTAGTTATCTACTTAGATGCATGACTTAATTAACCTGTTAGGTATTTTCCAGAGCGATGTACCACGTAACTGATTCAGTTCTTATATAGGAACGTCTACATTTTCATAAAAATTTACTCCCTGTTGGAGAATTATAAAAATTATCAAATCATACTTCTATTTATTCAATATTCCGTATACTGTGTTCTTTTTTTTTCCATGCACAACATTTTTTTTTATATCTTTTATTCCATTTGATTTCCCCTATCGATCACTCTTTATACTAATAAATTTCGATCATTTTACTTTGTAAGAATCGAATTATTTTGCTATTTACTAATCCACATTTATTCTTTTTTCGAGAACAGGACGTTGGCATTCCATAGAAAATAAAACTCGGAAGATTATATTCAAAATGGAAGATAATCTTATGGAAAAGCTATCTTCTTACAACACTTTTATGATATGCTTTAAGTCGGATGGTTGATCGAATAACGATAGCTTGAACAAATTATAATAGATTTCTACTATGTCGATAAGTAATGACTAACCAAGTATTACGTCAGTGTTATCTGTCCGCTCATTGAGAAGTTAAATCATTCCGATGATAAATTCGGAAAATTCAAATATTATGTTACGTAAAATATAATAAATCACTGCTATACACAGTTACACGTAAAAAGAAATAAACGACTGCAGAAATATAATATTTCCATAGGAACTAACTAGTTTAGAACATAATATATCAAGTATTTGATAAGAAGAAGTACGATTGGATCATTCATTTAAGTTTTCCAATAAGAGGTAAATTTTTAGGAAAATGCAGTCGTTCGAATGAAAGAACTGAAACAGGCGTGGTACATCGATCTGCAGAAGACTTAATTAAATGTGCAGGTAATTAGATAATGGATTTAAAATCTAATTGAGTTATACAGCCAGTCGTATCGTCCAATTGTCTGTATGGTTTGATAAGGGGAAAACAAATGAAAAAATATTTTTCCTATCTACAAAATCAGACTGGAAATATACGCTCAAAGGAGCGAGCACTCATTTCTTCCACTTGAACTGGCATATTCAAGCGCGCATAAGAGCACTCACGGATGGAGAGAAATAATAACGAATCGTTTAATTCGAAGGTACGCGACGATACATATGGGAAATTGTAATACGCAAATGCATTTTCATCAATTGCCTATTAAAACGTATTAACAAGAGAATTCTGGCTACGCAGTAAATAAATTTGTTGATATTACAATATTACTCTAAAACGTAAATTAATATTCTGAATATTTTTTAAGTACACGATGCGAATGTTATGACAAACAATTAAGAAAATTAATTCAACATTTCTTCTACTTTCAATTTAATCGAATGTAAATGAAATATTATGAATATTTTCTCAGTACACGATACGAATGTTAGGACAAACAATTAAGAAAATTAATTCAACATTTCATCTACTTTCAATTTAATCGAATGATTACTTAATTTAATTTGATGGAGTAACCATGACGAGGTGACGTAAACTTGGAACAAATCGATAAATCTTTTGTACATCTACAGGTTTAATCATTCCAAAAGTTAAACCTATCTTAAATTCATTTCGGTATTTTTAAACGTGAACATAATATTTACAATCACCTTCCACTTCTTCATCCCCTGTATCACCTTTTTCTTCTTCTTCATCTTCGACATGGATTCGCAAATCTTTTTTGGAATAATGTTAATCGCCTTAATATTTTCTTTGCCGTTCCTAATCTCACTCATGGCATTGAAATAAATATTATTACGGTATATATAACTTTCTAACTAAATGCTATCCAAATTAACATTAGTTCGATATCCAAGAACACTGTTAACGTTAGGATTGATCTCCATTTTCCCTTTTCGACTGCTTTGAATTCTTTTGAGGGTGGAACAAGATGTAATCAAAAAACATTCCGCGAAGAAATCTTCTTTCTTACAAAGGAATATACCCTCATTAAAGTAAAAATTTCACTTTGACCCACGATCCGCACGAACCATTGGATGTCCCTTCGAAGGACCTTTCCGGACTCAATCGATTATACCCTCTGACCGAAGCCGCTTACCTTCTGATCCTTTCAAAGGAGTATATTCCCTAGCCTCGTACCACCATTCGAGAGTAGCATAGTGAAACAGAACTATTTCGATTTCGAGAAAGTTCTTCGTCGTGACCATTATAAGTTTTGTCTTCCTATTTTTCTTTCTGTTTAATATCGATCATCTGACGAACACGTTATACAAGGTATTACGGATAAGTTAGAGTCACCGTCTTTATTTCAAAAGGAAGTGCCTTGCTATTGTTTTCAGCATGATGATTTTTGTTATTCCCTAGAAACATTAAAAAAATTTTGAAAAACGTGGATAAACTTAACTAATACAATATAAATCGAACGAAACGTTTCTTTTTCTCATTTTTTCAAATTCGACCTATAACATAAAACAGCACGTCACTTTGGATGAATTTTAAGGACAAACTGAAAGTTTCAAAAGACGATTAGATAATTCTCATAACGATCATTTCGCCGATTATACAATTTTTATTATGAAAAAAGAAATTGGAAGAAAGAATTGTTTGCATAAATAACATTTTTGGCCAAAGTTAGTCAGGTGGTAATTAAAAATGTCGGCAATAATGTTCACAAGATATTTTTATTATGAAAAAATGACAACGAAAAATTTATTCCTTTTCATTTAATATTATCCCTTGGTAGAGTGCGATGAATTAATCAAAACAAAAGCAATCATTGCAATATGTAATTATGCTATATGGTGGATTATTTCTTATGGTAATTAATTGGAGAGGGCAGTAGTAAGGCGAATTAAAAGAGATTGGTCGACAAATCCGTTTCCCCCACTACTATAATTTCCGGTTCTTTCGACGGCGGGATAGGAATTTGTAATTGTCCGGCGTAAAACGCATTCAAATGGATTACGCGAAAAGGAAAATAAATAATACGAATGATTTAATGTAATACATATTCATTATCACTATGTAATAAAAAAAGAAAGAAGCTTGTTAACTTAATTAATACAAAGAGAATAGAACGTAATATTACGAAACAAATTTTAAGGAATATTTCTTGCTGCAAATTAATACTTATAGATGAATATTTTTAACGATAGAAGCGGGAAAAAATTAATAGCCGATTAGCAAAATTATTTATATAATTTCTATATGTAAATTTTAAAGAAAAAAGCGTTAAAATAGAGAAAGGAATGGAAGGTAAAAAAAAAATTATTGTCCAATTAATGGGAGTACATTGTAAAATTTATTTCCTCCCGTACCGCGTCTTTTCGGCTCTTTCTATCAGGTAATACGTGGTATTGATTATCTGCATAGAATGTAATAACCCTTTCCATCGCGCATGGCTTCAGAAATTACCTCAGTCATCTAACATGGCGATTTGCGAAGGGAACTCGCTTGCAGAAGTCATCCTTTCGATAATTGTTGAACGAGTAATACGTAAGTAAGTGCTTAATTATCACGTATATACTTCATACGTCGCAAATTCTAACTGACAAGCAATTCAAACGGTAGAATTTCTTCCTTCTTTCTTGTCTTTTGTTCCTTGTCGATATAAAGTAAATTTATCTGTATTCGTTAGTAATTTATTATAAAATTTCAATACTATATTACGAAAATGAAACTGATTTTTATGATCAATAACATCCTAATTATTATTTTCTTGTTTCTCGTAGGATGTACTTTATATCGCAAAAAATGGCGTGGCCCGATTTACCTTTGATGACTGGACAATTTCAATGAACAATTGAACGTCTACCCTAAGTCTTCACCAATCTAAGAATTTTAATTTATTTCAGAGATATACAAGACTAAACGAAGATGAAAGCAGTTCCAAGAGCCCAGAATTATTGCAGAGGAGCCTAGTTGACCGATATCTGAATTATAATTACGTTCAAAGAAGATACATGGATTTCTACGTTCAACGTGATAATTAAACATTCGACATCTGAAATGAAACACACGTACATCGGTACTTCTTGTTTTTCCTTACATCAGACGATATGTCCTATTTGGATAAGACAAATATCCGACCGTCAACCAGATTAGGAAAGGAAAACGTTTTTCTCTTCAGTCTTATGTTTAAATGGTAAATCAATCAGTGCTGTGTTTATCAAATATTAAGATATTTTAGAGATAAGATATAGATATTTTATTCTAAAGTGTAATATGGAATATAAATTCTATATCATAGGTACATTTTATGAAAATTTATTGAATTTTTACACAGATTTTATCATGGCGACGAGAGTATTTCTATCGATGAGTGGGTTATTAGGTCTCTTACCTTAAGCAATTTTAAAGGTATTATTTCAATATAAATCAAGAATCCGTATAATTTTCAACTGCTGTAATAAAGAATATTCGATATAGGAAACAAAATGCTTGATGTAGGAGAGGAGGTAAATAATAATAAATGAACAAAATTTCCTCTATTTTTTTTTATAGAATTGTGCGTTACTTGTTATTCGTCATTTAATGTGTCAGATGGTAAAAACGGCGGAGGAAGCTGATGCTGCTTACGAGTTTATTACAAATCTTGCCAATAATCTGAAACCCAAGTTGGTGAGAGAGGAAGCTAATTATCTGGTGTATGAAAGCAACATGTTACTATTGCTAGAACAATACTATAACAACCATCGACTTCAATATTGAATTTAAATAAACGAGGTACGAAGAGATCAGATATAAGTAACTCGTCACGTATCTTATCCAATTTTCTATGTTAATTTCATCTGTTATAATACAGCGCATTGGATCGTGAATGCAGAAGAGTGGTTTAAAAAGCAGTTGGAAATTCTAACCAAGGAAGAAACATCGTTAGCTATTGTTCATGTATGCGTTATCTGATTGAGAATACTTAAGAAGAGGAAAAAGAAGAAAAAACATTTGTGCTTGACGACGAAGCTTGGAAAGACCAATATGGCGCTGTTTTATGAAGCTTGGAACAGCGGTAAGAGGAAATGGGAGAGATTTACATTTTTCAAAGGATCCAAACGTGAGCGGCTTTAGCTGGAGCGTATATTCGATTGAACTCGGAAAGATTTATTGAAAGGTCCTCCGAAGTTTCCCATGAGGCAAGAATCAAAGGGGACTTGACATGAAACTGCGGGATGTATATAATACAGAATAATTTAACAGACAGGAATAACCAAAAGATTCACCGTTTTTGGAAATAATGACTAGCAGTGGAATACTTTTAAATTAAACGTGAAATAGGAAGTCCACGTTCACGTCATCGTTATTCCATTGATTTAAATTAAGTAATCATCCGATATAATTAAAACGAGAGAAACGTTGAATTTTATATTCCAATTTGTTTGTCATGATATTCACATCTATTTAAAAAATATTCGTAATATTTAATTAGCGTTTTCCATAAATTTTGAAATTGGACGAAGTAATTTGGTCAGTAGCGCGAATTGCCCATTTAATTCGTTCTGAAAAGGATTTAGTAACAATGAATGTCCGTGATACGTTCTCCGTTACTTATCATTAAGTACCTTCCTTTTAAATCTTTCGTTATTAACTCTCTTCATCTGCGTGCGCATCTATCTGCGTCAGTCGAGTGGCCGGGATGGAGTATGCTGTTCTGTGTTCGTGGGTGCGTCTAACTGCTGGCTTATGTTGAATATAAGGAAATAATTCTTTCATTTGCTTTTCTTTCATCAGACCAAGCAGATAATTGAAGTTTAGCTGTACCATTTAATTACCTATGTAGATTCATTGTTTGACAATACAGTTACATATTGTGCAGAGTTATGGACTATATTCTTAGACATCAATTGATTTGGAACATAATATAGGAAATTTAAGATAACTAGAATTATAACGGGGTTATTATTTTGCATTCTCCAATAGGAGGTAATTTTCTAAAAAAATGTATTCGTTCATATGGAAGAATCCATTCTTCCTACTACATCGATCTGCAGAAGACTTAATCAGGGAATTAAATCGTTCAGCTAAATGGATAATTGAATTATTCCGCTAGTCGTTTTATGGAATTGTCTGCTTTGTTTGATGAAAGGAAGACTAATGAAGAAATACCTTTCTTCTTTTCAAAATAAGGGAGCAAGTGTACGTTGACACGCGCACTCATTCCCGCCCACTTGACTCGCGTACGTAAACGCGTACGTGCACGGATGGAGGTAATAATAAATCGTTTAATATGATAAGGCTGGACAGTAGCTATGAGAGAAGGTATTGCGTACGCGCAGATCGTTAAATTCCGATCAATACTCGTTAACAGGGGAATTTGTAGACATGGAGGATCGTATATTTTTGCAAAAAAATTAATATTTTGTACTTTATAGTTTTTTACGATGTCTATGATAAGTGTTGAATCAATTCTTTTTCAACATTATCATCCCTCGCATTATGTACGAAATCTCTCCGTTTTTTGTTGGATGTCGTCACTATCACTTCTATCGTTTTCTTTCGGATTAATATTCATTTTTTCTAACCGTGTAAATGTCTACCTGGAATTCCTCTTCGGTATTACTTACAGCACGAAACTCACTCGTGTTTGGAAATTTTGCGATTCTCTTAATAAAAAAGAAGTAAATAAGTAAACGGATTGGTAGTCTCAAATTGTATATTACGACATCACGGAATGATACATAACAATAATATAATACTTTCCTGGTTTCCTGACTAATTAGTCGAGGGATCTATTTATACTACTCGAAGTTTCAATAGGAAGTGAGCTCAGCTTTGAAAATCTCTTTCCCCAGTTTTATGAATACTTGTTTACTTCATCAAATATCACTATATCGTACGAGGCATACTCATGTACTATTACAAACAAATCCTTCTTATCGCTCTCTTTAAGCACATTAGATAAGCGTCCAGACCGCTGTGAACGTACTTCTTTTTCATAAGTATACAATAATCACTATTGTAGTAATTAATTATATTATAAATAATTACAGTTTTATGATTATTTCAGTTAAAGAAGATCAGAATAATTGTCAATTTCATTGAAAGATTCCCAGATTCATGAGATTATTTTGCGTGTACATTAATTATATATTACTGTTACTACATAATTACAGTAGAGGGGAAATTTCTCATCCCTTGCGTTCTAATTAGAGAATTAAAATCCAGAAAGTTTGGTTTTCTAATTTGAAAATGTCACCTTCAACTGTAATTATTATTACTTACATTATGATATAATGCATTATTATTAATGATTATTTCAATTATTAACGTTATATCGAATTAATTGCTATGAAAGTATTTAAATTAACTCACGTACGAAAATTCTTGTTTCCTCTTTCGTAAATCCAAGTTATACTTAAAAATAGTGTTCCATTACTATTGGATATGGACGATACTACTATTTTCGTATTACGTAATTCCTTTTGTGAAATCTTCTTTTCTAAAATATTTCTTCGTCGGAAGGTATATCTTCTTTGGTATTCTTTGAAAACATTGCATCCAATGTTATCTTTCCTTCTTGTAAACACATACCTATTGCTTAAGTTAACAAAGACATCCTTTTCTTTATTACGCAATAGTAATAAAATATATTGCTTCGAATAAAATCCTGTCTCATATTTATTTTTTTTTCGTAATATTACTTTCTTTCCTTTTTCTTCTTCGAGAGAACCTCAGAATTATTTAATGATATATTGCAAAGAATTTAATGTATATTGAAGAACCATTGTTTCCACCGCAACTTTTTGAGAAATACATATTTTTCTGAAGTTTTCTATTGAAATGACACAATAAAAAAAATCAAAAGATCGTTCAATTACTAAGTTACATGAAAAGAATATCAGTCGATCTTACGAAAGAGAACGTGGGTTGTGTTTTCACGACAATATGAGCCCTTCTCTGTTTCGCTGTAGGAGAATAATAACAAGAAGTTGTATATATAGCGAAATTCGATGAAGTAAACAAGCGATCGTAAAACTGGAGAAAGAGATTTTCAAAGCTGAAATCAGTTCGTACTGAAGCTTCGAGTAGTATAAATAGATCCCTCGAATAATTAGTCAGAAAACTAGGAAAGTATTATGTTATTATTATGTATCATTCCGTGATTTCGTAAAATGCAATTATCTCCATATTTGTTTTTTTTTTATTAGAAGATCGGCTAGATGTCCAAATACGCACACGTCTCATGATATAAGATATAAGCGGTGAATAAGAATTTCAAATAGGCGTTTATACAGCCACGTTAGAAAAAATAAATATTAATCCGGAAGAAAACGATAGAAGTGATAGTTATATCATCTAGCAAAAAAACAAGAGATCTCATCGATGAAAGAGATGCAAATGTAAAAAATTTTCTTCAAAACTTATCATAGATTTCGTAGAAAATAATAAAGGATAAAATTTTGGTCTGTTTATAACAAAATATGTTCTTTAATATCTACGAATTCATATAAACCAAGCATCTCTATAATACATTATGTGCTTTTAAAATTATGATATATATTTTCAGATGTGAACTACGTTTGCTCGATAAAGTACCATCGATTTGCTGAGAGCTAACGTCCGAAAGGGTTCAGGGCAGTTATGGTTATTACGTTTTACGCACATTAATTGCTCAGACGAACGGAAAGGTCGAAAATGAAATTAATTAAGGGGTATTGAGATTCTCTTTTATTAAGGAACAATATCTTTTAATTCGGCATATTACTTTTTTTTTCTTTTTTTTTTTCTTTTTCCTTCACAGCTTATAATTTGAAATTAATTAAAGAATATTGACTATTGACAATTAATTTTTTTTATTTATCTACTTAAAAATGACTATCAATAAGAATTAATTTCTCCTTTGTTTATCTCTTGAAACTATCATTTCTTTTCCTGTATTACGCAATAATAAGGAATATGAATTCAGAGAGAATCTTTCTCCATATTCATTTTTTTTCCGTTACATCGTCTTTTTCTCTACGTATTTCATTTGAATGCGCTTTACGCAGGTCGATTAAAATTTTTTGTTAATCGGCCGAAAAGGATATGTGTTCGGAGGAAACGAATTTCTCGACCAATCCCTTTTAATTCGACGTAACATTATTCGTTCGAATAGTGGTACGATTAGACCTTTTTCATGAATACACCTTTTTCAAAGAATCCATGGATGGGGAGTTTTAGCTAGGTTCAAGTCGAAAGGACCGTTGAAGGATTGTCAGACGTTCCATGTGGAACATGAATCAAAGTGAAATTAAGATGGAACTGAAAGTTTATCATCTATCATAAGTAAACCTACGAGAACGATATAAAGACTCACCGCTTTTCCAGATAACAATACTAGCCCGAGAATATTTTTAAATTATACGAGAAATGTTAAGGCCATGTTTACGTCATAGTTATTTCATCAATTTAAATTGAGTAGTATATCCCAATAGAAGAAATTTTGAGTTCAGTGTTTCAAATTATTCTTCATATAGTATTCACGATATGTACTAGAAAAATATTTATAATACTTAGTGTACGTTTTTTAGTAATATCGAAATTTGAACGAATTAATTTGCTGTGTAATCCCAACTCTCTTGTTAGTAAGTTTTGATTGGGTCTTACTGAAAATGCATGTACGTATCGTTAATTACTCTCGGATTAAAAGATTTGTTATTGCCTCTCTCCATGCACGTGTGCTCTTGTGTACGCTTTTGTGCACTGACATGTGGACGGGAATACGTGTGTCTTTCTATCTGCGTGTGAACGGACACATGTTGTCTCATTTTGAAAATAAGAATTAAGATCAGAATCATTTGTTTTCATAGAATTTTGATTTCTTTTGCAAGAAATTTGTTCCTCGATCTATATAAATTCAGATAAAACAAATACCACTACATATATTCCTTGGTGTACCAAAGTGAGACTATGTAATATGTTACACTATATACCACGTTTGTGCGACGTTAATACCGCCCTGTTGCTGCTACCAAACGTTCGAAAGGACGCCGAGTATAAAAGGTAAATACGGAATAATATCAAAATAGAAATCATTCTGTGCTTTTCATCTTTTTACCGAAAGAACGAAGAATTGATATGCTTTTGCTTGATTTTTGATAAACTGAATATTATTATTATTATAGTAATAATTATAATATTTCAAGTTAATGTTTTAGATATAATAGAATCGACAAATGAATTATTTTCATAATCGTAATATTTAAACGATAGTATATTCGCTTAAACATTACGAAGATCGTAACGTGCGAATAACATAAAATAATTTTCAGCTAAAATTTAAATAATTTATGATTTTCATATTGGAATAGTTGCATCTGAGTTTCATCGCTGCGTGTAATGTCAATAAAAACGAACATTGGAATGACTTTGACGGTTACCCTCACTTTTTAAAGGTGAAAACTTCAAACTTAATACTTTTGATAATTTTAAACTCATTTAAACGATATAAATGTACGACGAGTTAAACTATCCACTATTTAAGCAGTAGTAGATTCCGTTAAACATTACACGCCACGAAACACCGACGGAATATCAGATAATTTTTATTTATTCTCTGTTGGACTCGAATTTTGAAATGGCCGTTGTTGGCAACATGTACAGTCAATAAATGATTAGTTTGGACGGTTACCGAATTAGTTTTCCTTTGTACTCCGACGAATAAACATCGAAGCTCTCTCGCTGCCACCCGCAAAGAATGAAAGTTACATTCACGTAGGTGTATATAAGAAAATATATTATATAAGTTTTTCTTTAAGGTAATTGTAAAAAAATGTAATGAACTAACGAAAATATTTGTATCTCTCTCTATGAGTAAACGTAATTAAGCTAGGAATAGATGTACATAGTAGCCATTAATATTTTTCTGTAATGATTTCTTGAATTCTGCGCTCGACTCTTTTCGATGTGTATGTAAGGAACATCAACTTTTCGCAATGTGTGTGGTAACATCGCATCGGAAACTAAATCTTGCGAATAAAAGGAAATATCCGTTTAACACTTTATATCATTTCTACCCTCTTTATTCCTTGAAAGTAAAGCATTATTATTCTTTACAAGATTTAAATTTATTCAAGATATTTTGGGTAGTTGCCGAGAGGTGCATAGTACACAATGAAGCATAAATCCTTCGCTTTCTATTTTGTCTTTATGTAAATTTTCGTACTTCCTTTATCGATTCGATCGTGTGGAACAATTATTACGTGACAAGGAACAATTATCACTATCATCCACGAACAAAAAATTGTAAATAAGTACATGGCTATGTACTGATATAAACAATATTGCGATTTAGACGAAGTAATTTGCTGCGTAGCGCGAATTACCCTGTTGATACGTTTCAATAGGGATTTAATGATAGAGAATATACCTATTATTTTCTCCCTTACTTATCGTCGAGTACCGTCGTTTTAAACCTTCGTTATCTCTCTCCATCTGCGTGTGATGTGGTGCGCGCTTATCTGCGCAAGTCAAGTGGCCGGGAATGAGTGCGCGGTCTTGTGTGCGTGTGTACGCACACCTGTTGTCTCATTTTCAAAAAAAAAAAGAAAAAGAAAAGGAATTTTCTAATTTGTTTTCCTCTCAACAAAGCGACTAGACAATTGAATAATACGATAAGCTATATAATTCAATTACTTTATTATTATTATTTAACTGCATCATTTAACTAGCCAGTTAAGTCTTTTGCAAAGCAATGCACCACGTAACTGATTCAATTCTTTCATACGAGCGAGTAGATTTTTCTGAAAATTTATTTCCGAGCGAAGAACAAAAGAATGAGCTAATTATGCACTATATACAAGGTTGCGTATATTGTATTGCGCTATATGGCGTATGTTATGCCCTAAACTAGTTAGTTCTTATGAAAAAATTATATTTCTGCAATCATTTATTATTTATTACGTATAACCGAGTGTAGCAGTGATTTTATTGTATTTCTAGTAAAATAATATTTGTATTTTGCGAATGCATTATCCGAATGATTTAATTTCTCGATAAGCACAGATATAATATAATACTGATATAATAGAGTGCCTAACGTAATAGAGATCTATCATACTTTTTTTTATTTATCGTTACTCGACTAACTGATCGACGTGGCGCTAAGCATAACTTATAAATGTTATAGGAAATAGCTCTCCATGAAATAATCTTTCCTTCTGAATAGAATCTTCTGAATCCTATTGTCTAGGCAATGTCATTGTGTTTTTCACGAAAAATAAATAAATATCAATAAATAAATGCGAAAAAATATTCACTCCCCAAAAAGGAGATAAGCAAAATTAAATTTTTACAAAGTAAAATAATCGAAAAGATATAGTTATGGAGAATGATCGATAGGAGGAATCAAAAGCAGAGATGGACTCAAAAAGAGAAAAGAACGAAAAAACAAAAAAAAATTCACCATTTACGATAGTTTCGTTTCAAAATTATTGGCAGCATTGTAATGAGATAACCGTGGATGACATAATATCTCGATAATGAATGAAAAATAATGACAGAAATAAATGATAGGAAAACCTTGATTTGATACTTGAATTTATTGTATTCATTGAAACGGATTAAAGATGTTGGTACTGAATCTAGTAGTCTTCCATGCAAGTTCTTGGAAGATTCAAGAGAGGGAAAATCCAAAAGAATACATAAGCCCCCGATCAGGCGGCATAATGATATTTCTATGGTACATATCACTTTAAACAAGATGCTCTCGTTAAAATAAATCATATTACTATTTTTTTTTGTTTCGATCTATCAATCTGAATGCATTTGTCAAGGATAATTTTTTTTCTACAGTCAGTTGCGTAAAACGTAATTAATAATACAGGGATGTAGAGCTATTTTTGTAGTTGCCTTTAAGTTTATTACATACTGTTAAAATTTACATTAGCGATAATTTCGTATAACACTTATTCTTATATACAGACTTTATGTGTATGTGTGTTTAAACATACACACACAAACACACATATAACATAATAGTATAACAATTAAATACATTTGTATACATACATATTAATATAATTGTCAACATATATATTTAATATATTATGATAAACTATTTATCTCGGCGTATGCATCTCTAAGTATATAAATCAATTTACGATTAAAAAGAAAATTAAACCATAAAATAAATTAAAAAAAGGAATTTTAATTAAAAAGAAAAGAACAAAAGAAAAAAGCAAATAAATAGGTATTCAGAATTCATTCAAGAAATGAAAATTTATGCTTATTTATCTTTCTTCCGAGCAGGATTAATAAATTTTTGAGAGAATTTCTGAAAAATTAAGAGAAAAGTAAATATAAATCAAAAATCCAGTTTACATATACCGCAAACATAGAGAATATGAAATTGTAATACTTTCTGAATACATATTTGTTTGCTTTTTTTTTCAGGCTACTTTGTAACAATTATTTTTCTTTTTAACCCTTTGCACTTTTTAACCCTTTGAATTATTTTCATAACCGTAATATTTAAACGATAGTATATTCGCTTAAACATTACGAATATCGTAACGCGCGAATAACATAAAATAATTTTAAGCTAAAATTTAAATAATTTATGATTTTCATATTGGAATACTTGCATCTGAGTTTCGTAGCTGCGTGTGATGCCAATAAAAACGAACATTGGAATGACTGACGCTTCCCTCTCACTTTTTAAAGGTGAAAACTTCAAACTTAATACTTTTGATAATTTTAAACTCATTTAAACGATATAAATGAACGACGAGTTAAACTATTCACTGTTTAAGCAATAGTAGATTTCGCTAAACATTACATGCTATGGAACACAGACGGTATATCAAACAATTTTAATTTATTTTCTATTAGACTTAAATTTAAAAATGGCAGTTGTTGGTAGCGTGTAAAATCAACAAATGAATGACTTGGACTTTTAGATTTGGAGTTACCAGATCAGTTCTTTGTACTCCGACGAATAAACATCGAAGTTCTTTCGCTGCCGCCTGCAAAGAATGAAGAAAATTACATTCACCTACGTGTACATAAGAAAAAATTGAATAAGTTTTTCTTTAAGGTAATTGTAAAAAAATGTAATGAATTAGCGAAAATGGCTGTGCCTCCCTCTATGAATAAACGTAATTAAGCAAATTATTATTATTAAAGATTTTGGAAGGTACAATTCATGATAACTCTTAAGACGTAGTATCCTATCACTATTGATCGAATGAAATACACTTTTGTAATAACCCTAATTAATTAAAATAGGAGACTGTTAAATGTTAACATCCAAACGTGTTTTTATATTATTGCAAATATTTTACTAAGTTTCCTTAATAAAACACCAACGTATGCACCATTAGGATCAAAAGTGTTAAAGTTCTCTGGTTTTATGCAACATGATATGGGAAGCCAATCGCCGTGATCATTGTCTCCATATCAGTGAGACTACAAAATGATCCAATTAGAAAACTAAAGCAGAATTTTCACAAATTTTATTATTATAATTATTACTCGTTAATGAAGAAAATGAAAAATTACTTACAGTAGTTTGCCAGGAATGGATGTATATAGCAGCCATTATTATTTTTCTCTAATAATTTCCTTCTGTTCTGCAATTGACTCTTTTCGACTTGCATATGGAATATCAACTTTCAACAATCTGTGGTAACACCGCATCAAAAACCTTTTTCCTTCTATTTCTCTTTATACAAATTTCTATATTTCCTCCGTCGATTCGATCGTGTGAAACAATTACTACGTGAAAAGGGACAATTATCACAATCATCTACGAACAAAAATTAGAAATAAGTACGTACACATATACTGATATAAACGAAGATCGATATAATTATTTCGATAGATCTGTCTTACTAATTTTTCCGAGAAGCTCCATTATATGAATACTGATGTCAATAACGATAATATCAATAGTATATATCACATATATGAACATTCAAATATTTTTAATTTACTCCTTCCGAATAGTTCTATTGGAACTATTACAATGGAATGATTTTCATATTGACATTAATAAATATTGATCCTGAAAAAATTTTGATGCCTTAAATATCTTTTTTTGTTAAACATACTTCAGTCTTCCGAAAATATAAAAAATATTCAATTAATCTTTTAATATACCTAATCAGCGTCCAAATTATTTATGCAAAAATTTGAGTCCATTTTCAAAATTTTATTTTTATCAGAAAAAATGTCAGAATCTCCTTAAAACATTCTGAAATGAACTTTAGATTCACGCAAACTGATAGTATAATAATTGAAAACGAAAACTAATAGGTCTCATCGCAAAAGTAAAGGAAATCGGTTCGGTTGCGGATATGTGTCTCCGGAAGACACGTCGTCTCTACGTTCGTCTCTTTGTATTCTTATCATGGAATCATGCATCTCTATTCTAATTGATTAGCTGACCGGCAAACAAGCAATTACTAGTTTCAGACAAGCAATTCACCTAGTTTGTTAGACTCTTCAACAGGTAGTATCATTGAAATAGCAAATACGGAATAATATCACGGAATAGCAAACATATGCGCAACAGTTGGCTCTATATACGATTATACGATTGGATCGTATAAATGTCTAAAAAGAAATATCCTAATTCCGATAACCCCTAATTAGCCTTTCTCCTCGGTTTAATATTACACAATAATTCAAAATTATGCAACAAGTAAAAGATAATTCACACGTAAAATATAGTATCTAATAATAATAAAAATAAGTTAACTATAGCATGAAGAAATAATAAGAAACTACGCAATTTTCTATAATCTACTATAAAACAATATATCGTAGTATTGGATATGAAGTTGTATAAAATAATGCATAACGTAGCGTCTCTAATATAACTTATAGATAGGATATAAAATTAACCTATTGTCCATAGCATGCATTATAAAGAACAAAATCTTATGAAAATTAATCTTCGCGTTAGATACTATAAAATTTAAATAAGATGCAACTTACCAAGAAAATAATGAATAATATTAGCGAAACCCATTATCGAATCCAAATATGCAGCCAATGTTCAGGTACTACGGTTTAATTGTTAATTATCTTTTCTTTCTTAAAGTTTGGTCTGGACACGATGTTGCCTCGATTAAAAATAAATTATTCCAAGTTTTCGATTAACTTTTAATTATTTTCTTTTTTTTCGCCAATTTTGTCCTCATATTCCGAAGAAGTAAATGTTTATCAATAATTTGATTACAAATGATGTATCCTAAACAAATATATGAAAATGTGAATTCGATATCAACTGATCCACTTTCCTAATACACACTCGTTCGCTTCTTTTTTTCTTGAATTTAAATATCTATTTTCACGTTCTTATCTTTCAATTTTCTTTTTCAACTTACATCTATTTACTTCCTTCTTAATTAATAAGACAGCGCAGATAATTCACGAAATAATAGATAAAAATATAAATATATGCGCTCGTAGTTTGCCTCTAATATATACATCGTAAGTAAGGCATTATAGAAAAAACAGATGCATAAGTGAACATATATATAAATATAAATCGATACATATATGAAATAATGGATGTATCGAATGTTCCTTTCGACTGAAAAGAATAGAGAAAATTCCATTAAGAAACGTTGTAGATAAAAGAGAAAATATTTAAATTAATTTTAAACAGAAAGTAATGAACTTACTAAGTAATAGGGAATATAATTGTGCTTCCATTGATAATCAGAACTTTTACAACTATCTGTAAAAAAACAAGTAGTACTTAATGAAGCATTACGATTCATAGATCCAAACACCCTTTTATAACAACCCGATAATTAGAAAAGGAGTCTCAAATTTAACATTCAAAGTGATATTTATATTATTCCAAATATTTCACTAAATTTTCGTTCAAATAACTCGAATTATAATATTTTGTTTAATATTATACAATAATATACCCAAGAAAACCTGCACGGTGTAATGTATAGTGTAAAATAATAATAAGATATACAACTTTCTATAGTATATTATAAAACCATATGATGGTATATTATAAAGTATAGTATAATATAAGCAGTATAGCATTGAACACAAAATTGTATAAAATACAGTATAAAACGTTAATATTAAACGGTATAAAATTCAAATAACATTTTACTAACCGATAGTGTGTTCTGCAGAATCTTCTAGATACTATCCACTATTTTCACTGGTCAGGAGCTTATATATTATTCTGATTCGTTTCTGTTTGGAATATTATTTGGACACTCGCAGGAACTTGCTGGTAGCACGATTCGAAACGGAATAAACGGTTTATTCAACTTCCGCGGATGGCTAGCAACATCTCTTATATCGACTCGAGCATGCGCTGTTTCGTTTAACCTTCTCTTTTCTATATATTCACGAAGCTAATATCCCCGATTATCTCTTCATAATGTTAGCAATAATTTTGGATCGATACTACCGTTTACGGGAACTTTCCTTTTTGCTTTTATTTCTTTTTTTTCTTTTTGATTCTTTTTTCCCCATTTGATTCCACATGTGATTCACTATGTAAAAATCGAATTGCGTTTATCTACTTCCCGAGTAGGAAAATTTTTTTGACATTTAATTATTCATATTTATTTATTTTGTGCGAAGAGAATGTTGACATTGACCGAATTGAAATCTATTGACCGAATTACGATGGCTAGAAAGAAGTATAATAGATCTTTACTAAGCTGCAGGAAAATTATAACAGTGTTAGATTCTATGTGCGCCTATTCAGAGAAAAATCGCTGTGCTCGGTTATACGTAATAAAAATAAACAGTTCTCAAATAAAAATTGACAAATAAAATATCTTCCTAGGAATTGATTAATTTGGAACATAATATATGAAATGTTAGATAACTAGAGGTATTATGGACCATTGTTTTCAGTTCTTCCATCAGGAGCAAATTTCTAGGAAAATGTATTCGTTCGAACGGAATAATTAAATCAACGACGCGTATATGGTTCTGCAAAAGATGTAACCGAGTAATTAAATGAAGGATTTAGGTAGATAATTGAGCATGTACAGAGCATTTTATCATCCAGATGTTTGTGTGGTTTGATAGGGGGAAAACAAATGAAAAAATACCTTTCCTGTTCTTTTCAAATCAGACAGATGTACGCTTATAGACCGCGCACTTGTTCCTGACCGCTTGATGTATCCAAGCGCGGAGAAGAGCACTCATGAACGGAGAGAAATAATGATGAATCGTTTAATACGATGGTGCTTGATGATAGCTAGGAGACGATTACGTCAGTGCAGATCGTTAAGTTCCGATCAAAACCCGTTAACAAGAGAATTTGGAGACAGGGAGGATCATATATTTTTGCGAAAAAATCATAATTTTGTCCTTTATAATTTTCTACGATGTCTATGATAAATGTTGAATGAATTCTCTTTCCATATTATCATCCCTCGCAGTATATATGAGATCTCTCCGTTTTTTTTGCTTGATGTCATCACTATCACTTCTCTCGTTTTCTTCCCTATTAATATTCATTTTTTCTAATCGTATAAATGTCTACTTGAAATTCCTCTTCGGTATTACTTATGATACGAAACTCACTCGTGTTTGGAAATTTTGCCATTCTCTTAATAAATAAAAGAAATAAGTAAGTGAACGGATTGGTAGTCTCAAATTGTATATTACGAAATCACGAAAGGATATAAACCAAAAGAATATTACTTTTCTGATTTTTTGACTTATTAGTCCAGTTATCTATCTATTCCACTAGAAGTTTCAATGCGAAGTGAGTTTAGCTTCGAAAATCTCTCCTCAGTTTTATGATTGCTTGTTTACTCCATCAAATATCACTGCATCGTACGAGGCGTATTCGCGTGCCATTGCAGAGAAGCCCTCGGACCGTTGTGACCGTACTTCTTTTTTGTAAAACCGACTGATATTCTTTTCATATATCCTGGTAATTTGACCATTTCTTGATTAACTAATTGTGTGGTTCTCTTGGAGGGAAAATACGTGAAAGGTAAGAAAGTAATATTAGGAAGCAAAGAAATATGACGAAAGATTTTCTCCGAATACATGTTTTTTATTATTGTATAATAACAGAAAGAGTTCTTCGATAGTTGGAGCAATATGCATTTGTTTACAAAAAAAGATCGTAATATTTTGAGAAAATGTTTTCAAGTAATATGGAAGTAGATATAAATTTCGACGAAAAGATTTTCTTACGACAGAATTGTTGACGATAAGAATTACGTAGTATTTACATGGTACGAAAATTGTGATACCATTAGTAACTAATAATATTAGAATACTATTTTTAAGTATAAGTTGGACTTACGAAAGAAGAAACATTGCGAATTTCGTATATGAATATCCGATTAATTTCATAGGAATTAGTCTTGATAATTACAATAATTATTATTATAATAATTAATTATATTACAAGTAATTATAGTTTTATGTGCTTATTTTAATTAAAAAAGAGACGAATTATTATTAGATTCTATTATAAGATATATATAAGATTCTCATTAGGATATTCCAAGATACATGAGATAATTTCCTTTGAACAAAGAGTATATATAATAACATAATAAAGTATATATAATTACATAATTATAGAAAAGGGGAAATTTTTTATCCCCATGCGTTCTAGTTAGAGAATTAGAATCTAGAAAGCGTGGTCTCACGGGACGGCATGAGATTAACTTCGCCAGGGGAAGTCATTCCTTCTGTGATTTTCGATCCAGTAATACGCAAATGTGTGTCATACGCGAAATAATCCCTAGCTATTATACGTCCCAGAGAACAGCTTTACAAGTAATACAAACGGTTTAAACACGATTAGATTTAGTAGAAAATTTCATTTCTATATTATAAAAATGAAATTGATTCTGTTGATTCATAACATTTTAATTATTATTTTGTTGCGTTTAGGAGTAGTTGCTGTAGCATTTAAAAGGCTTCATCTGATTTATTTTCGATAGTTATATGATTGAAATGAACGAATGACTTTGATAAGTCTTAACAAATCTACGAATTTGGATCTATTTTAGAGATATACGAATCAAATTATATGGAAAATTGGATAATATACGTGACAAGTTACTTATATCTCATCTCGTTTATTAAAATCCAATATCAAGATCGATGATTGGTATAATAATGCGCTAGCAATGGCGTCACGTTGTCTCCATACACCATGCTTCTCTCGCCAACTTGGGTTTCATATCACGTGAAAGATTTGAAAAGAATTCTCTTAGAAATAGAAATACTTTCGTCGACTTCATAAAATCTATGTAAAAATTCATTAAATTATTAGAAAATATACCTATGGTATAGATTTTATATTAAATAATGAAGATATCTTACCACTCGATAAACACACCATTGATTGATTTACAATTTAGATATAAGGCTACAGAGGAAAGTGTTCTCGTATCCTATTTGGATTGATGGTCGGGCGTTTTCACTATCCCTGTTGGACGTATCGTCGAATGTACGGAAGAACAGGAACTGACAATGTAAATATATGTCACTTGGGACGTCGAATGTTTAATTATCACATTGAGCGTAATTGAAGTTTGTGTATCTTCTTTGGAAGGAATTACAACTAGCAATCGATTAGGCTCCATTGCAATATTTCTGGTCTATAGTAACTGCTTTCTCCTCCGTTTCGTCTCGTATATCTCCGAAATAATTAAAAATTCGTAGATTAGTTAAGACTTCTGATACACATTCATTCATTTTAATTGTATAATTACCAGAAATATATCAGATGATTCCTTTTAAATCGTACAGCGGCTTCTTCTAAACGCATTTTAATTAATAATTAAAATGGTATGGGTAAAGAGAATTATTTTCATTTCTATAATATATAATTGGAATTATGTAATAAATTGTATACAAATGGCCACTTATAAATTTATCCAATAGCGATGATATAAACGAATGTTGCGATGGAAACAATGATTCCTCGAGATTCATTAAATAAGTGTGAGGTTCTCCCGGAGAAGAAATAGTGAGAATATTGAAATCGTACTAACAGATTGATAGGTTGTGAAAATATTCTTTAGGACGTCTGAATTATATACAGATAGCAATTATTTTTAGTATGTAAATATATGGTATTCACTTACATGATATTCTTTGAAAAGTTAACGAAGGAGTGATTTCTATAGACGAGAATCATTCCTAAACTTCCTAAATTTCAATTCTCTAGCTAACAATGTTCTTTCTCTGTTCGTTAGGTAATTTGATAAAGTAAACAACCGATCCTAAAACTGGAGTAAGAGATTTTTAAAGCTGACACCAGTCCGTAATGAAGCTTCGAGTAGATAAGTAGATCCCTGGACTAATCAGTCCGAAAATCAGAAAAATAATATTCTTTGGGTATATATCGTTTGGTCGTTTCGTAACATACAATTAGAGGTAGAAAGAAATTTTCAACGCATTCATTTACTCATTTTTTTTTTTTTTTATTAGGACAATGACAAAGTCTACAAACACGACTACATTACATGATATAAGATATAAATAGTGAAGAGCAATTTCAAAAAGACAAGTATAAATCCAGAAAAGAACGGTAACAGTGATAGTGATACCACCGAATATGAAAACAGGAAAAATTTCATAGATGATGATAAGGATGAAAATCCTGCAAAGCTTATCACAGATATCGTAGAAAATTATAAGGGATAATATTTTGTAATGAAATATGCTTTTCAATATCTACAAATTCATATAAATTAAATATCATTACAATATATTCGTTAGTTCCACGGTCACGATATATTATATTACGTAAGTCAATGGACCACGATTACGCAAAAAATTACCATCTATTTGCTGACAGATAACATCCGAGAGGGTGCCGAACAAACAGAGTTTTTACATTCTATGCATCTTTATTGCTTTCACAGACGAAAAGCTAGAAGATGAAATTAATTAAGACTTCTCTAACGATCTCTTTTAATTTGACATATTATGATTTCTGTTTTACTACCATATCCATATTCCATAACAGAATATCGTTACAAATGCTTCTGCTTTATTTTTATTGATCTCACCCTACCAAATATTCACATTCCATGAAACGAAATTAATTCTCTTATTAATATTCTCTCATAACAAAAATATCTTGCGGGCGTTAATATACATATTTTTAATTCCTATGTGACAAAATCAGCCAAAGATGTTGTTCATGTAAACAATATCTTCTTTGGTCATAATACAAATAATATGGTGTGCGAAGTGACCAGAACGAGGAGTATCTGCTTTTTTATTATGATCCTAATATATAGTACCTTACAGGAACAAATACATTTATAAGAGAATATTTTCAAAGAATCCTACGTCAAAAACATATTCATCATCTATTATGGAATGTCAAGAAATTGACGTTCGAAGTTGTTCACCAGTGTTATCATCTAAAAAGATTGTGCTTTAATATTTTTAGATCCTTGTTACAGTTTTTAGGCAATGACATGCCGCTTTATATTATAACTCGAATTTAAAAAAAGGAAGAACAGAAAAATACATATCCATATATCTTATGTGCGGACACTGAATTATATAATAACGATCGGCGGCATTTTACTATCAACGATTATCGACGGTTTCCTAAACATATTTGCTATTTCTTAGCTGTAGTAATAATCAACGTGCTGGGTTCGAAAGGAAGGCATTTCCTTTACAAACGTGATCCGCATAATTATGTTCCATAGCGTCTTCATTACGTGGTTGCAATTAACAAGGAAGAAGAGGAAGAAGAGGAAGAAGAGGACAAACATTTATAATGGTGTTGACGACGATCCTCAAAGTATTGCCTCAAGGTAATCGTCAATTAAAATAGCGCTGTATTACAAAGCTTCATTCATATGGTGATACGAGGATATGGAATATACGTTATTGAAAGGATTCAAAGGTAAGTGGCTTTAGATAGAGGATATAATGGAGTGTTATGGGAAAGATTTATCGTAGGTTTGTTTGCCGTTGCAAAGGGAATCTGGATTCAAATGGAACTGAAATGGTACTCAGGCAGCTTTATCATTGAAAATGATCAAAGCTGTGTATACGATCAAAGTATTCATTGTTCTTCGGGATAATAACGTTAGCCCGGACACGCTTTTAAATTATGCGTTAATATGTAGAGTACGTTTATCTCACCGTGTCATCGTTATACCGTCAGTTTATATTATTATTCAATATAATTAAAAAGAGAAGAAGTGTTTGGTTCAATGTTCCAAATTATTTGTCAGAATATTCACGTCATGTACTTAAAAATAATGTATAATGTACGTTTTTCAGAAATATAGGTATTTGGACGAACTAAATTATTACGTAGCGCAAATATCTTACGATTGAGATTTAATGAAAATGCATGTATGCGTTACGTTCTTCCATACGTATCGTCGTGTACGTTCGTGTTAAACAATTTGTTATTATCTTTCTCCACACACTGATGCTCTTATATTCTCTCATCCGCGCTAGAGCATGTAAGTGGGAATATGTCCGCGGTTCTGTGGGTGTGCGTGCGTATATCTCCTCGCTTATTTTGACGAAAGGTATTTTTTCGAAAGAAGAAAGGTATTTTGTCGTTCGTTCTCCTCTTATTAAACTAAGCAGCCAATGCGATAATACGATTAGCAGTGTACTTCAATTAGCTATTTAGCTGCATTAATTAATTAGCAGATCGATGTACCACAACTAATTTAGTTCTTTCATACGAAGGAATACTTTTTCCGAAAAATTAATTCCCGACAGGAAAATTTCAAAGAACGATCCACTTATACTGCCAATTATCTGATATTTCATATATTCCAAACTAATTAGTTCCTCGGAAAATGTTACCTTAATCGAATCGTTCATTTCTCATTACGTATAACTCAGTATAGCAACGACATCATTATATATCTAGTAACATAATATTTCTAATTTATTCAGCATTTTCCTAATGTTTTACTCGGATGATTAAATATCTCAATAAGCGTACATATAATAAACATTTACATAATATTTCCCCCAACATAGTAAAGATCTATTATACTCCTTTCTAGCCATCGTTATTCGGTCAACCGATTTACATCGCACAAATCATCAGTTATAAATATTGTAGGAAGAGATTTTCCCTGAGATTACCATTCCTTTTAAATACAATATTCTGAATTCTACTTTCTTGGTAATGTCAACATTCTCTTCGCACAAAATAAATAAATATGAATAATTAAATGCCAAATAAATTAAATGCAAAAATAAAATGCCAAAAAATGAAAAATAAAATGCCAAAAAAATTTTCCTCAACTGAAAGTAGATAAACGCAATTCGATTTTTACATCGTGAAATGATCGAAAAGATACGAGTATGGAGAATCACATGGGGAATCAAATGGAGAAAACAGAATCAAGAAGAGAAAACAGAGATAAAAGCAAACAGAAATCTTCCTTTTACGGTAATATCGATCCAAAATTGTTGGTAACATTGTGAAGAGATAATTGGGGATCGTGAATATATGAAAAAGAGGGGATTAAACGAAACAGCGCATGCTCGAGTCAATATAAAAGATGTTAGGAGCCGTCCGCGGAAGTTGAATAAACTATTTATTCTGTTTCGAATCGTCCTACAAGCAACTTCCTGGAGGTTTCAAGAGAGGGACGATTTAGAATAATATGTAAGTTCCTGTCCATCGCGATAATGTTACTTATCTGGAAGGTTATAAAAAACGCGCTATCGGTTAGTGAAATCCTATTTAAATTTTATGCTACTTAATATTAACGCATTATACTATATTTTATACAATTTTGTGTTCAATACTACGATATACCGTTTTATAATATACTATAGAAAGATGTATAGTTTATTATCTTCTTGCACTATATATTATATCTAGCAATTTGTCTTGGGTATATTATTGTATAATATTAACCAGAGGAAATACTATAATTTGCGTTATTTGAACTAAAGCTTAGTGAATTGTTTGGAATAATATAAATATCCCTTGGAATGTTAATATTTGAGTCTCCTTTTCTAATTATCGGCTTGTTGTAAAACTGTGTTTCGATCTATCAATCGTAATGCATTATTAAGTACTAATTGTTTTCTTACAGATAGTCCTGCAAGGCGTAATTATTAATGGAGTTAAAACTATTTGTGCTAGTACTTGGTAAGTTCATTACATTCTGTTAAAAATTAGTTTATATATTTTCTCTTTTCTTTTGAATGAAATTTATGAATGAAATTTTCTCTATTCTTTTCAGATGGTAGACTGATTCGATATATACGTAAATACATGCATATACACACACACACACACACACACACATATATATATATATATTTCACCGCACTGTGTACTTTGTACGTATTAAAGTCCAATGTTCATATCTATATTTATTTATATATTTGTCTATAAACTGATATACTCTTTATATATTTCTGAGAATCATATGGATATAGATAAATGTATAAATAAATAAGCTCATAATTTGCCTTCAATACGTATAACATAAGCAATGCGTTGTAAAATATATATACATATATATATATGCATATATATACACATATGTGTATACATATATGTCATACGAACATCAGTAAACCACGGATGTAAAATTAAAGAGAAAATTGAAAAATAAGTCAAAATAAAAAATCAAGTTAATATTAAAGAAGAAAAGAGACATCGAGAAAAGAAGCAAGCTTATATGTACTAGGTAAGTGGACTCATTCTCAATTTCATATTTTCCTATATTTGTTTATATTGGCATAGATGGATCCTCCATTTTTGATAAATACGTGCTTCTTCTAAATATGGAGACAAGATTTAACAAAAAAACAAGAAACTAAAAGCTATTCGACGAAACTTAGAGCAATTAACATTTAATCGATACGGTAAAGAGTCCAAAGCGACGAAACTCCAAGAAAGAAAAGATGATTAGCATACAAACCGTAGTATCTGAAAATTGGCCGCATATTTGAAATCGATTTTGGGAATCACCCGATACATTTTTCAAGTTCTTGATAAGTAGAATCATACTTGAATTTTATAATATTTAATGCGAGGATCCATTATCATAAGATTCTGTTCCACATTGCATGCTATACACAATAGTATAATTTTTTATATCTATCTATGAGTTTATATTACTGTCGTTATGTTATGCCCTATTTTATACAAGTTCAATTCCAATACTACGATAATATGTTTTATGGTAGATTATAGAAAATTGCATAGTTTCTTACTATTTTTTCATGCTATGGTTAACTGATCTTTATTATTATTAGTTACTATATTTTACCAGTGATTGATATTTTACTTGTTGCATAATTTTGAATTATGGTATAAAATTAAACTGAAAAGAAAGCGTAATTAGGGTTTTCGGGTATTTCTTTTTAGACTTTTATACGAACCAATCGAATAATCGTTTATGGATCCAACTGTTGCACACGTCTTGGATATTTCGTGATATTTTTCCGTATTTGGTATTTCGGTGATACTATCGATTGACGAGTCAAACATATCAGTTGAGTTGCATGTCTGAAACCAGTTATATTGCTTCTTTGCCGGTCAGTTAACCAATTAGAATAGAGATACATGATTCCATGTTTTTCTAACTATAGGGTTGTTATAAAAGTGTGTTTCAATCTATGAATCGTAATGCCTCATTAAGTACTACCTGTTTTCTTACAAATAGTTCTAAAAGTTCTAATTACAAATGGAAGCACAATTATATTCCCTATTACTTAGTAAGTTCATTATATTCTGTTTAAAATTAATGTATATATTTTCTCTTTTATCTACTACGTTTCTGAATGGAATTTTCTTTATTCTTTTCAGTCGAAAGGCGAATTCGATACATTCATTATTACATATATGTATCGACTTATATCTACATATATGTACACTTGTGTATCTATGTATTTTACAATGCCTTACTTATGCTATATATTTTATAGGCCAATTACGAACTTATTTACTTATCTATTTATCTATTGTCTCGTCGATTATATGTGACATTTTAAAAATTAAGAAGGATATAAATAGATGTAAGTTGAAAAAGAAAATAGAAAGATAAGAAAGTGAAAAAAGAAATTTAAATTACGGAAGAAAAGAAGCGAACGAGTGTGTACTAGGAAAGTGAATCAGTTGATACGGAATTCATATTTTCATATATTGGTTTAGAATGCATCATTAGAAACTCAATTTTTGATAAACATTTACTTCTTCCGAATATGAAGACAAAATTCAACGAAAAAAAAAAAAAAAATTAAAAGCTAATCGACAAAACTTGAAGCAATTTATTTTTAATCGAGGTAACATCGTGTCTAAGTAGTAAATATTTATCAAAAATTGAATTTCTAACGATGCATCCTAAACAAATATATGAAAATATGAATTCGATATCAACTGATTCACTTTTCTAGTACACACTCGTTCGTTTCTATTCTCCTTTAATTTAAATTTCTTTTTTCACTTTCTTATCTTTCAATTTCCTTTATCAACTTACATCTATTTATATCCTTCTTAATTTTTAAAATGGCACATATAATTGACGAAAGAATAGATAAATAGATAAGTAAATAAGTTCGTAATTGGCCTATAAAATATATAGCATAAGTAAGGCATTGTAAAATACATAGATACACAAGTGTACATATATGTAGATATAAGTCCATACATATATGTAATAACGGATGTATCGAATTCGCCTTTCGACTGAAAAGAATAAAGAAAATTCCATTCAGAAACGTATATCAATTTTACAATGACTTACTTATGTTATACGTAATGAAGGCCATCTACGAACTTATTTATTTATATATTTATTTATTATTTCGTGAATTATCCTTGCCCTTTCTTAAATTAAGATGGATATAAATAGATGTAAGTTGAAAAAGAAAATTGAAAGATAAGAAAGTGAAAAAAGAAATTTAAATTCAAGAAGAAAAGAAGCGAACGAGTGTGTACTAGGAAAGTGAATCAGTTGGTATTGAATTCATATTTTCATATATTTGTTTAGGATGCATCATCAGAAATTCAATTTTTGATAAATATTTACTTCTTCCGAATATGTAGACAAAATTCAACGAAAAAAAAAAAGGAAAAAATTAAAAGCTAATCGACAAAACTGGGAGTAATTTATTTTTAATCGAGGCAACATCGTGTCCAGACAAAACTCTAAGAAAGAAAAGATGATTAGTATATAAACCGTAGTACCTGAACATTGGCTGCATAACTGGATTCGATAATGGGATTCGCTAGTATTTTTCTTTATGTTCTTGATAAGTTGCACCTTATTTAAATTTCTGAATAACTAACGCGAAGATTCATTTTCATCAGATTGTGTTCTTTATATTGTATGTTATAGACAATAGGATAATTTTATATATGTGTCTATGAGTTTATATTAGTAACGTTATGTTATGCCCTATTTTACACAAGTTCATATCCAATACTACGATATATTGTTTTATAGTAGATTATAAAAAATTGCGTAGTTTCTTACTATTTTTTCATGCTATGGTTAACTTATTTTTACTATTATTAGATATTATATTTTACCAGTGATTGATATTTTACTTGTTGCATAATTTTGAATTATTGTTTAAAATTAAACCGAGGAGAAAGCGTAATTAGGATTATCGGAATTAGGATACTTCATTTTAGACATTTATACGAACCAATCGGATAATCGTATATGGAGCCAACTGTTGCACATGTGCTTGATATTTCGCGAAATTATTCCGTATTTCCTGTCTCAATGATACTACCTGTTGACGAGTCCAACAAACTAAGTGGTTTGCCAGGAATAGAATATACTCGTCGTAGCCATTAATATCCCTCTTTAATACTTGTCTGAAACTAGTAATTGCTTGTTTGCCGGGCAGCTAATCAATTAGAATAGAGATGCATGAGTCCATGATAAGAATACAAAGAGACGAACGTAGAGACGAGTTGTCTACGAGAGACACATATCCGCAACCGAACCGGTTTCGTTTGCTTTTGCGATCAAACCAATTAGTTTTTATTTTTCATCCATTTGCTTGAAACGAAAGTTCATTTCAGAATGTTTTAAGGAGATTCTGACATTTTTTCTGATAAAAATAAAATTCTGAATATGGATCCTAATTTTTAAATAAATAATTAGGATGCTGAGAAAATATAATAAAAGATTAATTGAACATTTTTGTTATTTTCAGAAAACTCTGAAGTGTGTTTAACAGAATAAAATATCAAGAGGATAGAAATATACACGTCCAGGAGAGTCGAGCACATAATTCAAGGAACCATTTAAGGGGAATATTAATGACTACGACGAGTATATTCTATTCCTGGCAATCTGCTGTAAGTAATTTTTCATTTTCTTGATTAGCGGCGAGTAATAATTATAATAGAAAAATTTGTGAAAATTCTGCTTTAAATTTCTAATTTGATCGTACCATATTCTTATTGCTTTGGAGACAATGGCCATAGAAATTGGTTTCCCATATCAAGTTGCATAAAACCAGAGAACTGTAACACTTGTGATCCTAATGATATATACGTCCGTGTATTATAAAGGAAACTTCTTTATATAATTATAATTATATTATATTTTATTTTATATAATTTTCTACTAATAGAAACAAAAAGCAATGAAGTGTTGTAGAAGAAGAAAACTTGTCATAAATATCTAATCTATATATCAATCTATCGTAATCATTGGAATGCATTACAAGATGTTGATCCTCAATCTTGTAGGCATCTATGCAAATTCTAGGAAGACTCAAATGAAAAACAATATGCAATGAACTTAAAAATGACTAACGAAGATAGTTCTATTTCCTTCTATTAATAATTACGTCTTTTGCAACTGACTGTATAAAAAAATTACCCTTGACTAAACATTCAGGTTGATGGATCGAAATAAAAAAATTCAAATATGAGAGCATCTTGTTTAAATTGATACGTATGATGCACATTCGATTATCGCGGCTGATCGGGGGCTTATATATTATTTTGGATTTTCTTTCATTTGAGTCTTGCGAGAATTTATATTGAAGCCTACAAGATTGAGGATCAACATCTTGTAATGCATTCCAATAAATACGATAGATTAATATATAGATAGATTTAACGCGATAGATTAAAATATTTAATAAATTTATTTCTACTATTTTTCCTACTCATTTTTTCTACTCTTTTTATTATTAAATCCAAACTATCGTAGATAATAATTTTTTTTTATTATTATGATACTTTTCTTTTTGATTATTTCTCTGCCTTTGTTTCCTCCTATGAATCATTCTGCATATTCATATCCTTTCGATCATTTTACTTTGTAATATCTAATTATGTCTATCCCCTTTTGGGGGAGTGACCTTTTTTTGGTATTTGGTTATTCAAATTTATTTATTTTTCGTAAAGAGAATATTGACATTACCAAGAAAGTAGAATCAGAAGATTCTATTGAGAAGGAAAGATTATTTCATGGCAAGGCTATCTTCCTAAAACATTTATAATTTATGCTTTCAGCCATGTCGATCGGTAAGTCGAAAAGTAAGATAGATTTCTACTATGTTAGGCGATGCATCATATCAATGTTATATTATACGCTTACTGAGAACATAAATCATTTGAATAATGCATTTGGGAATTACAAATATTATTTTACTATATAAAATATATTTTACTAAATATAGAATATACCATAAAGATAAACTTTTCTCAATTCCATCTCAATTCTACTTTGATTTATGTTCCACATGCAATGTCAACGGACATCCCCTCAACGGCCGTTTCGATTCGAATCGATTATTCCCTCTAGCTAAAGCTCCTCATCTATAGATCATTTGGAAAAGATATATTTCGTCTAGTCGTACGGCTATTCAAACGAATGATATTATGTCGAATTAAAAGGAATTGATCGAGAAATTCATTTCCTCCCAACCCGTATATTTTTCCGAATTTTTAGCCCTTTCGGGAAATTTTAACAGGAAATTTAAATTGGCTTGCGTAAAGCGCATTCAAATGAGATACGTAATAGAGAAAAAGATGATACAACGAAAAAAAAAAGAAATGAATATGGCGAAAGATTTTCTCTGAATCTGTATACCTTATTATCGAGTAATAAACGAAAAGAAATGATAGTTTCAAGAGCTAAAAAAAAGGAGAAATTAATTCTTATTGATAGTCAATTTTAAGCAAACAAATAAAAACAAAATTAATAGTCAACATTCATTAGTTTATTTCAGATTATAAAGTGTAAAGAAAGAGAGAAAAAAAAAAGAGAGAAAAGTAACATGTCGAATTCAAAGATATTTGTTCAATAATAAAAGAGAAGTTCATTTCCCCTTAATTAACTTCATTTTCGACCTTTCCGTCCGAGTAAGCAATTAATGTGCGTATAACGTAATAATCATTTCTACACTGAGTCCTTTCGGTCGTTACCTCTCAACAAATCGATGGAACTTTATTGGCGCAGACGTGGTCCAACGACTCACATCAGAGTATATATTTTAAAAGTACTTATTAGTTTTTACGAAATCTATGATTAGTTTTCAAGCAATTCTTTTACAACATTTTCATCACTTTCATCAATGAGATCTCTTCGTTTCCTTGCTAAATGATATAACTATCCCTACTGTTGTATTCTTCCGAATTCATATTTATTTTTTCTAACGTGACTGTATGAATGCCTATCTGACATTCTTCTTCACTACTTATATCTTATATCATGAGACTTGTGCGTATTTGGGCACTTTGCCTTTCTCTTAATAAAAGAAAGAAAGAAAGAAAAAAAGAAAAAAAGAAGAAAAAAAAATAGATAAATAAATAAAATGGAGATAATTGCATTTTACGAAATCACGAAATGATACATAACAAAAAAATAATACTTTCCTGGTTTTTTGATTAATTAGTCGAGGGACCTATTTATACTACTACAAGTTTTAATAAGAACTCGTTTCAGCTTTGACAATCTCTTTCTCCAGTTTTAGGATCGGTTGTTTGCTTCATCAAATATCACTATATATACAAGTTCTTCTTACAACCCTCCTTCAGCGGATCAGAGAAGAGCTCAGACTGTCGTGAAAGCATTTCTCATGTTCGGAAGTTATATCTACTTCCATTTTGCTTGAAAACATTTTTTCCAAATATTACCTTCTTTTCTTGTAAACAAATGAATATTGCTCAAGTTATCGAAAAATTCATTTTCGTTATTGCATAATGATAAAAAACTTGTATTCGGACAATATCTTTCTTCGTATTTCTTTCTCACCTAATATTACCTTCTCTTTCACGTATTTCACCTCCGAGAGAACAATTGAATTCGTTACTAACGAAATAATCAAATTACGAGGACGTACGAAAACAATCGGTTTTATGAAGAAGAAGTACGTTCACAACGATCTGGATGCTTATCCAGCCTGCTTAAAGAGAGCGATGAAAAGGATTTGTTTGTAATAGTACATGAGTATGCCTCGTACGATATAGTGATATTTGATGAAGTAAACAAGTATTCATAAAACTCAGGAAAGAGATTTTCAAAGCTGAGCTCACTTCGTATTGAAACTTCGAGTAGTATAAATAGATCCCTCGACTAAATTAGTCAGGAAACCAGGAAAGTATTATATTATTGTTATGTATCATTTCGTGATTTGGTAATATACAATTTCAGACTACCAACCCGTTTACTTACTTATTTCTTTTTCATTAAGAGAAAATCCAAAATTTCCAAACACGAGTGAGTTTCGTGCTATAAGTAATACCGAAGAGAAATTCCATTTACACGGTTAGAAAAAATGAATATTAATTCGGAAGAAAACGATAGAAGTGACAGTGATGACATCCAACAAGAAAACGGAGAGATCTCATACATAACGCGAGGGATGATAATGTTGGAAAAGAATTGATTCAACATTTATCATAGACATCGTGAAAAATTATAAAGGACAAAATTTTGCTCTTTTTTGCAAAAATATATGATCCTTCATGTCTACAAATTTCCCTGTTAACGAGTATTGATCGGAATTTAACGATTTACGCGTACGCAATACCTTCCCTCGTACCTATCGTCAAGCACCATGATATTAAACGATGCATTGTTATTCCTCTCCGTGCGCGCTTTTCAAGTGCTGCTCAAGTGGACGGGAATAAGTGGGCGTTTCTACGTACATCACTTCTCTTATTTTAAAAACAAGAAATGTATTTTTTTATGAGTTTCCCTCTCATCAAACGAAGCAGACAATTCGATAATAAGATTAGCGGTATAATTCAATTATCCATTTAGCTGTATCATGCAGTTATCTGGATAATTTGGACGTCAATGTACCACGACTGATTTAATTTTTCTATATGAACCGAAACATTTTCCTAGAAATTTACTCCCTATTGAAGAATGCAAAAAAATAATCCTAATTATCTAATATTTCGTATATTATGTTCCAAATCAATTTGTTCCAAAGAAAATAATCCACTACTCTGCAAAATAAGTAATCGTGCTATCAAACGATAAATCTAAATAGGTAATGGAATTATAGAGCTAATCTCCAATTATATGAAGGTAAAATAGGGGTTGTCCGCATACACGCACACAGGACCGCTCACTCATCCCCGGCTACTCGAACCGCCGCAGATAGTCGTGCACTAGAGCACCCGCAGATTGAGGGAGATAATACCGAAAGGTTTAAAACGAAGGTATTTCTCGATAAGTATGGGAGAACGTATTAAAAACAGATACTTTGTGTTACCGAATTCTTCGTCCAAATTTCAGTATTTAAGAAAAACGCTAATTAAATATTACGAATATTCTTTAAGTACATGTCATGAATGTTATGAGAAATAATATCAAATACAGAATTCAGCATTTCTCCTTTCTTAATAATATCGAATGCTTACTTAATTTGCATCGATGGAATAAAAATCACGTGAACGTGGATTTTCAATTTCACGTATAATTTAAAAGTATTTCCCTGTTAACGTTATTACTTCCAAAAACGGTGAATCCTTTGATCGTCCCTGTATGTTAAATTATTATGTATGATATACTTCCCTCAGTTTCATTTCAATTCCCATTTGATCCTGGCCCTGCGTGGAACGTCGACAAATCGATCTGAGTACCGTCGCTTATAGCCTACAGCTAAAGCCGCTCACGTTTGGATCCTTTGAAGAAGGTAAATCCCTCCCATTTCCTCGTACCACAGTTCCAAGCTTTATAAAACAATGCCATATTGATTTTTCCAAATTTCGTCGGAAAAACACAAATGTTCTTTTTCCTTTTGCATTTCCTAGGTATTCTGAATCACATAATGAACGCAAGAGGAGTAGCTAATGATGTTCCATCTTCATTTCGAATTTCCACCTTCTTGGACCACTCTTCTGCTTTCACGATTCAATGCACTATATTATAAAATACGAAATTAATATAGAAAAGTGGATAAGATACGTGGCTAGTTACTTACATCTGATATTTTCGTACCTCGTGTATTAAAATTCAATATTGATGTCGATGGTTGCTACAGTAATGCTCTAGCAATAGAAACATGTTGTTTCCATAAACCAGATAATTAGGTGATTCTCTCACTAACTTGCCTACGAGATCATTTGGAAGATTTGTAATAAATTCGTGAGCAGCATCAGCTTCATCCTCTGCTTTTATGATCTGACACATTAAATTACGAATGACATGTAACGCAAAATTCTTTGAAAAAATATTAAAACTTTTATTTCTATATTATTATTTACCTCCTCTCTTTCATGGAGCATCTTGCTTCCCATATATATAATATTTTTCATTACATTAGTTAATAAATATATAGCTTCTTGATTTATATACAATAATACAATATGAAGGATAGATACAGTTAAGAGACCTAATGTCCCTCTCATCAATAGAAATACTCGCGTCGTCATCATAAAATCTGTGTGAAAATTTAGTAACTGATTATAAAACGTACCTATGATACAGATCTTTTATTTCATATTATACTTTCGAATAAAAAATTTATATCTTATCTCCAAAATATCTTACCATTCGATAAATAGAACATTGATTGATCGACCATTTAAATATAAGATTAAAAAGGAAAACGTTTTCATTTCCTGATCTGTTTGATGGTCAGATATTCATGCTATCCATAAATGACCTATCGTCGGATATGCGGAAGAGCAAGGACTGCCAAAATAAATGTGTTTCATTTCGGATCCGGAATATTTAATTATCATGCAGCGTAGTTGAAATTCACATATTTTCTTTGGAAGTAATTACAATTCAGATAGCAGTCAATTCTGCAGCTTTGCAATATTTCTAAGCTATTGAAACTGCTTTCGCCTTCGTTTAACCTGGTATATTTCTGAAATAATTTAAAATTTGTAGATTAGTGAAGACAGGATAGACGTTCAATTGTTCATTGAAATTGTCGAGTCATCATAGGTAAATCGGGTCACGCGCTTCTTAGCGATATAAAGTACCTTCTCCGAGAAGCAACAAAATAATAATTAGGATGATATTGATGAAGAAAATTAGTTTCATTTCCATAATATAGAATTGGAATGTTATAACAAATCACATATTAACGACTCCTGACAAGTTTACCTTATATCGATAACGAACAACAGATTAATGAAAACGAAAAAATTGTACCGATTGGATTGTTTGTAAGTTTCCTTTGGGACGAATGAAGTATTATATAGGCGTATAGATGCTATTATCTGTCACTTACTTGCGTATTACTCGATCAAAAATTATTGAAAGGATGATTTCCGCAGAGGAGTTCCTCCACCAGACTGCCTCGTCGGATGACCGAGCTGATCTCCAAGGCAGGGCTCGATGGTAGGGGCCATTACATTTTATGCAAGGTAATCAATACCGCGTATTACGCAACAGAAAGAACCGAAATGTCGTGGGTCAGAGGGAAGTAAATTTCACTATGAACTCGCATTAACTGGACAAATTATTTTCTTTTTTTTGTTTCTGGTTTCTTTTTCATTCCTGTTCTTTACAATTTACAATTTTGAAATTGACTGAAGAATATTTATAATCGACTATTGTTATTTTTCCCATTTTTATCGTTTAAAATATTTAGAAATAAATGTTAATATCGAGCAAGAAATATTGCTTGAAAATTTGTTTCTTAATATTACTAATTCTCTTTGCGTTATTTAAGTTAACAAGCTTCTCTCTTTCTTTATTACACAGTGCCAAAAAATATGGATTCAGAGAAAATCATTCGCTATATTTATTTCCCTTTTCGCGTAATTCATTTGAATAGGCTTTACGCAGTTCAATCGACACCTCCTATTCCGCGGTCGAAAGAGCTGAATATGATGTGAGTGGGGAGAAACGGATTTGTCCACCAATCCCTTTTAAGCCGACTTACTGTTGCCCTTTGCTGTTAACTACCGTATGAAATAATCCATATTGCATAAATGCATATTGTAATAACGCTTTCGTTTCAATTAATTCATCGCCCCCTATTAATGATTAATATTAAATGAAAAGGAATTAATTTTATTGCTGAAATTTTCTCATAATTACAATATCTTGTGAACGTTATTACCCACATTTTGAATTTCCATTTGTGAAACGTCGACCAAAAATTTATTTATTCAAATAATATTTTTTTCCAATTTCTCTTTGCATAATAAAAATTATATAATCGGCGAAGTAATCAACATGAGAAGTATCTAATCGTCCTTTGAAATTGTCAATTTTTTCTTAAAATTCTTCGACAGTGACATGATACTTTACATTATACGTCGAATTTTAAAAAATGAGAAAAAAAGTACAAATCTATATATCTCATGCATGGAGAACACACATTGAATTATGCGTAATCGGTCAGTGATATTGCATTATCTAAAATTATCGACCTCTTCCAAAACTCTTCTAGTGCTTCTAGGGAATACTATATATCATCTGAGCATCATATCATCATAGCATTTCCTTTTGAAACATGGACCTTGTCTCTAACTCATCCGTAATATTTTGTTCTATACCTTATTCGTCAGGTGTTTGAAATTAAACAAACAAAAAATAGGAAGAAAAAATTTATATTGGCCTTGATAACGAATCTTCTCGAAATCGATATAGTACTGTTTTACTATGCTGCTTTCGAATGGTGGTACGGGGCTAGGGAATCATCCCTTCAAAGGATCAATAGGGAAGCGGCTTCAGTAAGAGGATATAATCGATTGCGTTGGGAAAGGTTTTTCGAAGGAACGTCCAACGGTTCATACGGATCATGGGTCAAAGTTGAATTTTTGCTCTAATGCGGGAACGTTCCTTCGTAGAAAAGTAAGTTTCCTCGCCGATTCTCTTTGGATTCTATTTTTTTGCAACTTCAGAAGGATTCAATGCAGTCGGGAAGGGTAAATAAAAATCAGTAATAACGTTGACCGTATTTTTGGATATCGAACTAATATTAATTTCGGCAATTAGTTAGAAAATTATATATATCGTAATAATATTTATTTCAATTTCGAGATTAGGAACGATAAGGAAAACCTTAGGGCGATTAATAGTGATTCCGAAAAAGATGTTCTGCGAATCATTATTGAAGAAGAAGAAGAGGATGAAGATGAAGAAGAAGGAGATACAGGGGATGAAGTAGTAGAGGGTGAGTGTAAATATTAGTAGTCCACGCTCGCTCACGTTTCAATCGACGATACACTTTATCTCGACAACGATGATTCCATAATAAATTTAATTCTAATCAAAACGATGTTTGTCCTTGGCCGAACATTGATTTTGCAAAATTTCGATTTGAATTCTAAAATTTCTAAGAAGGTGTATCGTATGAAAGAAATTAAATGGATCAACGTGACCTATCGGGAATAATAGAAATAATAAGGAAAAAACAGAAAATGATATCGAGTGTAGAAACGATTATGAGAATGGAAGTTTTAATCATTGATTGAAGATTGAGCTCAGAATAATCGAATTTGAATTAAGGCAGGTTTGAATGATTAAAATATCAAAATGATTGAACCTGTAGGGACGCTTAAAGGATTTACGGATTTGTTTCATGTTTACGTCACCTTGTCATAGTTACTCCATTAAATTAAATTGAGTAATCAGTCGACTAATTGAAAGTAGAAGAAATGTTGAATTAATTTTCTGAATCGCGTAACATCGTGTACTTAAAATATAATCAAAATATTTAATTTACGTTTAAGAGTAATTTTGTAATTTTAAAGAATCGAATTAATTTGCTACATAGCCAGGATTCTTTTGTTAGTACGTTTTAATAGGAATTTAATGAAAATGCATCTGCGTATAACGATCTCCCATACGTATCGTCAAGTACCTTCGTATTAAAGGATTTGGTACTATTTCTGTCCGTCCGTGTGTGCTCTTGTGCGCGCTTGAATGCGCCATTTCGAGCCGAGGGAAATGAGTGTGCGGTCCTGTGAGCGCACATTTCCTATCTGATTTTGCAAATAGGAAAGGTATTTTTTCATTTGCTTTCCCCTTTTCAAACCATGCAGACTATTCGACGATACGCCTGGCTGTATAACTCAATTATCTTTTTAAATCCATCACTTAATTACGTGCACATTTAATTAAGTCTTCTGCAGATCGATGTGCCACGACTGTCTCAGTTCTTTCATCGGAACGACATTCATTTTCCTAAAAATTTACCTCCTGTTGGACAACTGAAATGGATGGTCCAATTGTACTTCTTCTTACCAAATACTTCTTATATTATGTTCTAAACTAGTTTGTTCCTATGGAAATATTATATTTCTGCAATCGTTTATTTCTTTTTACGTGTAACTGAGTATAGCAGTGATTTATCATATCTTTCGTAACATAATATTTGAATTTTCCGAATTATCATCGGAATGATTTAATTTTTCAATGAGCGCACATATAATTATCTTCCCTTTTAAATACAATTTCAGAATTTTACGGAAATATTAAAAATGTTCAGTGAATCTTTTAGTATACTTTCTAAGCGTTCTAATTACTTATTTAAATATTTGAGTCAACAATCAGAATTTTATTTTTGTCAGAAAAATATGTCAGAATCTCCTTCAAACTCAGAAATAAACAGTCGCTTCAAACAAGCGAAAGGTATGATATTTAAAAAAAGAAAACTAATAATATTAATCACGAAAACAAACGATACCAATTCGATTGCTGATATGTATCACAAAGGTTCGCTCTATATACGATCATACGATTAAATCGCGTAAACATGTCCTAAATCAGGTAACTCTAATTATATTTTCTTTTCTGTTCAATATTATACACTAATATACCCAAGAGTAAGTGCACAGTATGAAATATAGTGGAAAATAATAATCATATACTATACAACTTTCTATCGTATATTATAAAATGTAGTTATAACATATTATTATATACGAAATTGTATAATACGATCTATACTTTAGCGTCTCGAATATAGCTCATCTATATCTATACAGAATTATGCGATTATCTAAAACATGATAAAAGAAAAAAAATCCTATGAAAATAAATCCTTGCGTCAATATTGAACGATATAACACACTCCCTCATAGGATCGCACAATCATCTCGTCCACTTGAAAACGCTAACGCAGGCGCGAATGTACACACATGGATGAAGAGAGATAATAATAATACGTTCAGTATGAACGTATTTGAAGCTAAGTATGGGAAAACGTATTACTTGCAAATCATTTACCTCGAATGAATCTTTGCATGAGAATTCGAGCTCCCGAACAACGGTAGAGCTTTTTATCGTCCCTACGTGTGGAATCATTTTGCAAAATATACCACCCTCAGGTTCATTTCAATTCTCTATGATCCACGTTCCCCGTGCAACGTCGGACGACCCTTCAATAAATCTATCTGTCGATAAATCTATCTTCATCGAGAAATTCATTTCCCCCCAATCCATATCCAATTAAGCTTTTCCGAGTCGTTCAATCGCGTAATAGGAAATTTTGATTGACTTACGTAAATGGTGACCAAATAAAATACGTAGAAGAGATAAAGATGATATTAGGAAAAAAAAGTGACAAATGATTTTGTATGAATCAATACTCTTTACTAATGCATTATAAAAAAACACAGATGTGTAAAAAAGAGATTGTTATCTTCAATAATAGAAAAAGAACAGAAAGTGATATAACAAAAAAAATTGTCAAACAATATTCTTTGCTCCAGATTAATTCTTATTCATAAATATTTTTAACGACAAAAACAGGAAGAAACATAATTGGCAATTTTCAGAATTCTTTAATTAATTTCTAATTGCAAATTGTAAAGAGAAGGAGGGGAGAAAACAAACGACAGAAGAGCATAGAAGAAAAAGGATAATGATACACCCAATTAATAGAGATCAATAGAGAAATTCATTTCCTCGTAACTTATGAGCATCTTGGTTCTTTCTATATATTGATTAACCTACATCAAGTGTAATAACCCTGTGCAAAGGGCGCTATCGTGTTCGCTGGGTTAAGAATCCAAAGCGTTGTGCGGGGTATAAATACCGTCGTTCGGAGGACGGCGATGAAGCTATAGGTCATTCATTCGGTAGTTGTCGAACTAGTAATACGCGAGCGAGTGTGGTACAACAAATATTCGTTCGTGCATACTTCATACGTCCCAGAGATCCGTTATACAAGTAATTCAGGCGTTTGAAGCAATTTCTTCATTCTTACTAGTCATTTGTTTAAGCTATCAATACAAGGTAGATTTGTTAGTAATCGTAAGTTCGTGATTTATTATAAAATTTCAATTTTGTATTATGGAAATGAAACTGATTTTCGTGATCAATACAATCTAAATTAATATTTGTTGCCTTTCGGAAAAGGTACTTTATATCACATGTAAGGATGTAACAAAATTTATTTTTGAGTACAATACAATTAGATGAACAATTGAATGGTTTCCGTAAGTCTTAACTAATCTACGAATCTTATATTGTTTCAGAGATATACTAAACCAACCGAAGACGAAAACAGTTCCGATAGCCTGGAGGTATTGCAAAGGAGCCGAATTGATTTATATTTGAATTGTAATTCCAAAAAAGATAAAAAAATTTCAACAACGCTCCACCAGATAATATAACATTGCACATCCAAAGTGAAAAGCAATCACATTGATTCTATCTATTCTTACGTACATACGACGATACGATTGTACAACATGGATAGTACAAATGCCAGAAAAACAATAAGATTACTATATGAACACATTTTCCTTTTTAAAATTGCTTATAAATGGAAAAACAATCAACGCTGTGTTTATTTAATGATAAGATATTTTAGAGATATGATAAATTTTTTATTCTAAAATGTAATGTCGAATATAAAGTCTATAACATATTTATTTATTTTATAATAATTTATTGAATATTTTCGTAGATTATATGCAGTCGAAGAAAGTATTATTATTTATAAGTGAATTTATCTCATATATTCTAAATGGTACGAATCCCAAATGGGAGTAATTATCCGATAAGTACTATAATATGGAAATGAAATCTTTTAATAAATCTTATACAAATATAATGTCAAATTTAATGAATATTAATGGAATAATAGAATGATTAGTGATAAAGATGATAGCTAGGGATTATTTCGCGTATGAGACACACTTGCGTATTACTGGGTCGCAAATCCCGGAAGGAATGACTTAACCTAGTTTAATTAGCCACATGTTAGCTGGATAGAAGACCAAGCTTCCTAAAATCTAATTATCTAACTAGAACGCATGGGGATAAATAATTTCCCCACTCCTATAGTTATGTAATTATATGTATATATACTCTATGTTCATGCGAAATTATCTGTGTAATATATCATGGAATTTCCTAATGAGAATCTTACAATAATTCGTCTATTTTTTAATTGAAATAATCACATAAAACTGTAATTATTTATAATATAATTAATTATTATAATAATAATTATTGTAATTATGAAGACTAATTCTTATGAAGTTAATCGGATATTAATATAGGAAATTCGCACTGTTATTTTTTTTGTAAGTCTGACTTATGCTTAATAGTATTCTATTATCAGTATTCTATTATTCATAATGATATTATGGATATTATAGTATTCTATTACCAGTATTCTATTATTCCTAATGATTCTATATAGTATTCTATTATTCATAATGATATCACTATAAATTTTCGTGCTACGTATATACTATGTAATTCTTATAGTAAAATCATCTCTCTTAAAAAATTTTTTCGTCGGAAGTTATATCTACTGCCATATTGCATGAAAACATTTTCTCCAAATATTATTTCCTTTTCTTGTAAACAAATGCATATTGCTCAAGTTATCGAAGATAGCATTTTCGCTATTCCATAATAATAAAAAACGAATTCGGAGAAAATCTTTCGTCACATTTATGGTTTCCTAATATTACCTTCCCCTCTTTACCGTATTTTCCCTTCGAGAGAACCACTCGGTTAGTTAATCAAGAAATGGTCAAATTACCAAGTTATATGAAAAGAATGTCAGTCGATTTTATGAAAAAGAAGTACGTTCACAACGGTCTGAGGGCTTCTATAAACCACTTAAAGAGAGAGATAAGGACTTGTCTGCAATTGTACGCGAGTACGCTTCGTACGATGCAATGATATTTGATGGAGTAAACAAGCAATCATGAAACTGAGGGGAGATTTGCGAAGCTGAACTCGTGTCGTATTGAAATTTCTAGTGAAACAGATAGTTCCCTACACTAATAAGCCAAAAAATCAGAAACGTAATATTCCTTTGGTATATATCGTTTCGTGATTTCGTAATATACAATTTCAGTCTTCCAACCTGTTTACTTACTCATTTCTTTTTCATTAAGAGAATGGCAAAATTTCCAAACACGAGTAAGTTTCGTGCCATAAGTAATATCGAAGGAGAATTTTGGCTACAAGACAAACATTAAAACAGACATCTTAGAAAAAAAAAATATTAATCGGGAAGAAAACGATAGGAGTGATAGTCATTACATCTAACAAAAAAACGGAAAGACCTCACGGATAATGCGAGGGATGATAATGTTGGAAAAGAATAGATTCAACATTTATCACAGACATCATAGAAAATTATAATGGACAAAATTGCGATTTTTCTGCAAAAATATATGATTCTCCATGCCTACAAATTCCCTTGTTAAGGGGTATTGATCGGCATTTAACGATTTGCTCGTTGAGGAATACGTTCTCTCCTACCTATCGTTTAGCACTTTCATATTGAACGATTTATTACTAACTCTCTCCGTGCACATGCGCGTATACGTGTTCCAGTCAAGTGGACGGAAATGAGTGCGCGTGTTTGCGTACATCTCCTCTCTTATTTCGAAAACAAGGATGGTATTTTTTCATTAGTTCTCCCTCATCAAACCAAGCAGACAATGCGATAATAGGATTAACGGTATAATTCAATTATCTATTTAGCTGTATGATTTCATTTGTCTTTTGCGGATCGATATACCACGGCTGATATGATTCTTCCATATGAACGGATAAATTGTTCCGGAAAGTTACTCCCTATTGGAGAATGCAAAACAATAATACCATTACACTTCTAATTATCTAATCTAACGTATATAAGGTTCCAAATCAATTGGTTCCTTAGAAAATAGGCTATTGTTCTGCAAAATATGTAAGCTTGTTATCAAACAATGAATCTAAATAGGTTATTGAATTATACAGCCAATCTCCTATTGTTTGCTTGGTTTGATGACAAGAAAACAAATGAAAAAATACCTTCCTTATTATCAAAATAAGGCAGGAGTTCTACGTACACACGCACACTCAATGCAAGCCACTCGATCTGATGCCGATAGACGCGCACCAGAGCACACGTACATGGAGAGAGATAATGGAGAAAGGTTTAAACGAAGGTACTTGAGGATAAATATGGGAGAACGTATTACGGACATCCACTATCACGAAATTCCTTTCGTAATATACTAAATGGGTAATTAGCGTTACGCACCAAATTATTTCATCCAAATATCAATATTTAAGAAAAACTCTAATTAAGTATTACGAATATTTTTTATGTATATGTCGTGAATATTTCGGCAAACAGTTTGAAATATAGAATTCAATACTTCTACCTTTTTAATTATATCGAATGGTTATTTAATTTAAATCGATGGAACAACAATGACGTGACGTGGACTTTCTATTTCACGTTTAATTTAAAAGTATTCCCCTGCTAATGGTATTACTTTGAAAAAAGATGAATCTTTTGATCGTCCCTGTCTGTTCAATTATTTTATATGATAAACGTCCCTCAGTTTCATTTTAATTCCCCTGTGATCCTTGCCCCGCGTGGAACGTCGGACGGCTCATCGACAAATCTTTTTGAGCACAATCGCTTATACCCTCCAACTGAAGCAGCTCACGGTTAGATGCTTTGAAGAAGGAAGGTCCCTCCCATTTCCCCGTACGAGGGTTCCAAGTTTTATAAAACAGCGCCATATTGGTCTTTCGAAACTTCGTCGTCAAGCACGTATGTATTTTCTTCTTTTTCCTCTTCCTAGGTATTCACAATCACATAATGCATACATGAACAATAGCTAACGATGTTCCTTCCTTTGTTAGAATTTTCAACTGCCTCTTGAAACACTCTTCTGCTTCAATATGCTCGAATAATGTTCCACTATAGAAATATTCTAGTCGCCATGATAAAATCTCTGTAAAAATTCAATAAATTATTCTACAATATACTTATGATACAGATTTTATATTCCATATTATACTTTAAAATAAAAAAATTATATATTATCTCTAAAATATCTTAACATTCGATAAAGACAGCACTGTTTGATTTACCATTGAAATATAAGACTGAAGAGGTAAACGTTTCCATTTCCTACGCTCGTTGACGTTCCGACATTTCTACTATCCAAGTAGAACGAATCGTCGGATTTGAGGAAAAACAGGATGTACCAATGGAAGAGCGTTTCATTTTGGATGTCAAATGTTTAATGATCGTATTAAGCTTAGTTGAAATCCATATATCTTCTTTGGACGTAATTACAATCCAGATATCGTTCAATTCTGATCCTCTGCAATACTTCTGAACTATTGGAATTGCTTTTGCCTTCATTTAGTCTGGTATATCTCTGACATAATTTAAATTTCGTAAATTAGTTACGACTTAGGATAGACATTCAATTGTTCATTTAAATATGCAGCCATCGAAGGTAAATTGGGTTAGGCCCATTTAAGTCAGATAAAGTATCTTCTCCGAAAAGCAACAAAATAATAATTAGGATGGCATTGATCACGAAAATCAGTTTCATTACCACAATAGAAATGAAATTTTATAATAAATTATATACTAATGACTACTGATAAATTTACTTTATATCGATAACGAACAAAAGACTAGGGAGAATGAAGAAATTGTTAGTACTGTTTGAACTGCTTGTAAGTTTCTTTTGAAACGTAAGAAATATATACGCGATCATTCTATCATTTACTTGCGTATTACTCCTTCAAAAATTATTGAGAAGATGACTTCTGCAGAATTTCTTCCGCAAATCGCCATCTTGGATGACCTAGCTAATTTCCGAGGCGTGGCTCGGTGGAAAGAGATTTACATTCTATGCAGTTAATCAATACCACGTATTATGTCAAAGAAAGAGCCGAAATGTCGTGGGTGGGAAGTAAGTAAGCAAAACTTCTCAATGATACTCCCATTAACTGGAGAAATTATTTTCCTTTTTTTGTTTCTGGTCTTTTCTTTGTTTCATACCTTCTGTTCTTTAGAATTTGCAACTAGAAATTAACTAAAGAATTTTGATAATCGGCTATTAATATTTTTCCCAGTTTTATCGTTTAAAATATTTAAAAATATATATTAATATCAAACAAGAAATATTGCTTGTAAATTTGTTTAGTAATATTACCTTCTGTTTTCTTTGTATTATTTAAGTTAACAAGCATCTGTCTTTCTTTATTACATAATGACAAAGAATATAGATTTACCGAAAATCATTCGTCATATATATTTTCCTTTTCGCATTATTGATTTGAATACGTTTTACGCCAGTCAATCAAAACTTCTTATTCCGCGGTCGAATGTTCCGTAAGAGATGAGAGTAGGGGGAAACAGGTTTGTGGGCCAATCTCTTTCAATTCGACTGACTGTTGCCATTTCCTATTGACTCCCATATCTAATGTTCCACATTACAGAACTGCATATTGTGATAAACGCATCTGCTTCGATCAATTCATCGCGCTGTATCAAGCGTTAATATTAAATGAAACGGAATTAATTTTATCGTTGAAATTTTCTCATAACAAAAATATCTTGTGAGCGTTATTTCCCAAATTTTTTTATTTCCATCTGTCAAACATCGGCCAAAGATGTTATTTATGCTTACAATATTTTTTTTTCGATTTCTTTTTTCCATAATAAAAATTTGTATAATCGGCGAAGTGATCAGGATGAGAAGTATTTAGTCGTCCTTTGAAATTTTCAGTCTTTCGATACAGTTCATCGACACTGACGGGATACTTCACATTGTAGGCCCAATTTGAAAAAATGGGGGAAAAACTACATATCCATATATCTTATGCATGTAGAGCACACATTGAATTACAGATAGGTCGGAGAAATTTTATTATCTAAAATTCTCAACGTCTTTCAAAATTTCTCTAGTGCTTGTAGGGAATACCATAAATGATCTTGCAGGTATCAATAGCAAGACATTTCCTTTTGAAACATCGTTCTTCTCTCTAACTTACTCGTAATACCATCTTTTATACCGTGCTCGTTAGGTGATCGATAATAACCAGAGAGAGAAATAGGAAGACAACATTTTTAAAGGTCATGACGACGAACCTTCTCGATTCCGATGTAGTATTGTTTTACAAAGCTCGAACGGTGGTAGGGGGCTAGGAAATATCTCCCTTCAAAGGATCCAAAGGTAAGCTGCTTCGTTAAGAGGATATAATCGATTGCGTTCAGAAGGTTGGTCGAAGAGACGTCCGACGGTACACACAGATCGTGGGTCAAAGTGGAATATTTTCTCTAATGGGGAAATATTCCTTCGTAGAAAAGAAGATTTCATTCCGGAATCTTCTTTCATTTCATCTTGTTCCATCTTCAGAAGGATGCAACGCAGTCGAGAAGGGAAAATAAGGATCTACAATAACGTTGACCGTGTCTTTGTATATCGAACTAATGTTAATTTGGATAGCAATTGGCTAGAAAATTATATGTACCGTAATAATGTTTATTTCAATGCCGTTCGGGTGTTTGGGAACGATAAAGAAAATCTCACGGCGATTCTCAAAGATACCAAAAAGGAAGTTCTGCGAATCAATTTTGAAGAAAATGGTGATACAGGGGATGAAGAAGGCGAAGGTGACGATATAGGTGAGTCGCATTTCGATATAGGTCGAATTTCTTGGAAAATAATGTCAAAAATGATTATGTTAATATATCAAAGTGAATATTCGAGCAATTTTAAATTGCTCTGTCCGCATATTTCATAGTTATTAGAATTAAACGATTTACACGGTGGTATTGAAAAAAAGTGATCCTTAAAAAATTTCGATCTCTTTGATTTTTTATTTTTGTTAAACATACTTCAAAATCATCCGAAGATATTAAAAACGTTCAATTAATCTTTTAATATACTTTTTAAGATTCCTAACTATTTATCACAATATTTGAGTTTATATTCAGGATTTTATTTCTAACAGGAAAATACGTCAAATCTCTTTCAAACCCTCTGAAACAGACTTTCGCTTCAAGCAAGCGGAAAGTATGATAATTACAAAAAGAAAACTAATACGATTATTCACGAAAACATACGATACCGGTTCGATTGTCGATATGTATCTCTCGAAGATTCTCCATTTGTCTCTTTGTACTCCCGTTCTCCTTGAGTCATGTATCTCTATTCTAATTGATTAACTGACATTAAAGCCTGCAATTCAACTAGTATCAGCCAAGAAAATCAACCCACATGTTAGACTCGTCAATAGGTAGTATTAGAGTCAATAGGGAGAGCAAGCACGATATAACATCATGGAAGAGGCAACAGCTGCGGTCGGCTCTATATACGATCATACGATTAAATCGTAAAAATGTATAAACAAACATACCATAAATCCGGTAGCTCTAATTATATTTTCTTTTCTGTTCGATATTATACAATAACATATCGAAGAAGAATTGCACAGTGTGAAATGTAGTGTAAAATAATAATCAAAAACTATCCAACTTTCTATTGTATCTTATAAAACGGTATATCCTAGTGTTAAACACGAAATTATATAATAAGATCTGTAATGTAGCGTCTCGAATATAGATCATATATATGTATATAGAATTATGCGATTCTCTAAAACATGGTAAATGAAAAAAATCCTATGAAAATAAATTCTTGGGTCAACATTAAACGATATAAAATTGAAATATCGTTTATCTATCCGAGAGCATATTTTCTAAAATGATATAAATGATTTCCATTATCGTGACTGACTGCGAGCTTTTATATCATTCTGAACCATCTCTCTTCAGAAACTCCAAGAAACTTGTTTGAACGAGAATATGGGTTCAATTCAGAATAAACGGCTATTCAACCACCGCATATAGGTAGTAAGCTCTCTAAATGGTGGAGCGAGCATTGTTTCCACTAATTATTTTTCGTATATTAAGGAGGGTATCATCCCTAGTAATTCTATCCAAATGTTCCCAATATTTTCGGATACTTGCTGCAGTAAAGGGGATATTTTTTTTAGATACATTTCTCTTTTTGATTCTTTTTTCTTCTTTTGATTCTCCCCATTCCTTTCAGTCACTTTACTTTGTAAAAATTTAATTTTACATAACTTCCTTTGGAAATTTTTGTGGAAATTTTTTTTGGTACGTAATTATTCATTCATACATATTTATCATGACGAAATGTGTTGGCATTACGTAGAAAGCAGGATTTAAGAAACTATATTTGGAAGGAAACTAAATTTCAAGAAAATGCTGCCTTTCTACAGTATTTATAACTTATATTTTGATATAATAATAGATACAATAATAATAAGTATAATAATAATAATATTAATAAGTATAATAATTATAATAAGTAAAATATACCATCCTCAGGTTCATTTCAAGTCTCTATGTCGACTATTCAATAAATCTACCTGTCGATAAATCTATATTCATAGAGAAATTCATTTCCCCACAATCCATATGAAATGAAGCATTTCCGCTGCGTTTAATCGCGTAATAGGAAATTCTGATTGACTTACGTAAATGGTGTCGAAATAAAATACGTAAAAGAGATAAAGATGATATTCGGGAAAAAAAGTGACGAATGATTTTGTATTAATCCATATTCTTTACTAATGCGTTTTAAAAAAAGACAGATGTGTAAAAAAGAGATTGTTATATTAAGTAATCGAAAAAGAACAGAAAGTAGTATACCAAAAAAAAATTGTCAAACAGTATTCTTTGCACCAAATTAATTCTCATTCATAAATATTTTTAACGACAAAAACAAGAAGAAACATATTTGCCAATTTTCAGAATTCTTTAATTAATTTCTAATTTCAAATTGTAAAGAAAAGGATGGGAATAAAGAGACGACAGAAGAACATAGAAGAGCAAGAAGAAGAATAATGATACATCCAATTAAAAGAGATCAATAGAGAAATTCATTTCCTCGTAACTTATGAGCATCTTGGTTCTTTCTGTATATTGATTAATCTACATCAAGTGTAATAACCCTGTGCAAAGGGCGCTATCGTGTTCGCTGGGTTAAGAATCCAAAGCGTTGTGCGGGGTATAAATACCGTCGTTCGGAGGACGGCGATGAAGCTGCAGGTCATTCCTTGGGTGATTGTCGAACTAGTAATACGCGAGCGATTGTGGTACAACAAATATTTGTTCGTGCATACTTCATACGTTTAAGAGATCCGTTATACAAGTAATTCAGGCGGTGGAAACAATTTCTTCATTCTTACTGGTCATTTGCTTATACTATCAATGTAAAGTAAATTTGTTAGTAGTCATGAGTTTGTGATTTATTATAAAATTTCAAGTATACATTATGGAAATGATACTGATTTTCGTGATCAATGCTATCTAAATAATTGTTTGTTGCATTTCGGAAAAGGTACTTTATATCGCTTAAAAGGATGAAACAAAATTTATTTTTGAGGACAGTACAATTAGATGTACAATTGAACGACTTCCGTAACTCTTAACTAATCTACGAATCTTATAATGTTTCAGGGATATACTAAACCAACGGAAGACGAAAGCAGTTCCAATAGCCTGGATGTATTGCAAAGGAGCCGAATTGACTTATATTTGAATTGTAATTCCAAAGAAGAACAACGCTCCACCAGATAATATAACATTGCATATCCAAAGTGAAACACATTTTCATTGACACTTTCTGTTCTTCCGTACATCCGACTATACGTCCTATATGGATAGTACAAATCAAGCCAGACCATCAACGAGATTAATATATGGAAACATTTTCCTTTTTACATTTATGCTTAAATGGAAAATCAATCAATGCTGTGTTTATTGAATGGTAAGATATTTTAGACATAAGATAAATTTTTCATTCTAAAATGTAATGTGGACTATACAATCTATATCGTATCTATATACCTTATAATAATTTATTGAATATCTTCGAAGATTTTATACAGTCGAAGAAAGTATTTTTATTTACAAGTGAATTTATCACAAATATTCGAAATGGTATTAAACCCAAATTGGAGTAATTATCCGGTAATTTCTATAATATGGAAATGTTATTTTCTAATAAATCTTATGCAAATAGCTACTGCTAAATTTTGAAGAAGATTGATGGAATAATGGAATGACTAGAGATAATGGTGTTTAAACCGTCTTTGTTATTTGTAAAGCTGTTCTTTCGGAAGTATGGTAGCTAGGGATTATTTCGCGTATGACACACACTTGCGTATTACTGGGTCGAAAATCACGGAAGGAATGACTTCCCCTGGATTAGTTAATCCCACGTCGTCTCGTTAGAAGACCAAGATTCCTAGATATTAATTTTCTAGTTTGGGGATGAATAATTTCCCCTCGCCTGTAACTATGTAGTTATATTTTTATTTCCTTTATGCACTTGAAAAATTATTTCATAAAACTTGAAATCTTCTAACGAAATTGACAGTTACTTTTCTCTTTTTTAATTGCAATATGCAAGTAAAACTGTAATTATATATAATATAAGTAATTATTATTAATGATTTTTGTATTAATAATTTCAAATTATTTTAATAATAACATCAAAAATAATAATTATTGTAATTATCAACGTTAATTTCTAGAAAGTAATGGTAATATCATATACGAAATATGTAATGTTTCTTCTTTCGTAAGTTTAAGTCATACTTAAAAATAGTGTTCTAATATTATTTCATATTACGGGTATTACAATTTTCATACTATATAATTCTTATTATAAAATATTTGGTTGTTAAAACATTTTTTCGTCGGAAGTTACATCTACTTCAATATTCCTTAAATACATTTTCTTCAAATATCACCTTCTTATCTCGTAAACAAATATATATTGTTTAAGTTATCCTAGAATTCATTTCCATTATTGCACGATAATAGAAAAAATGTATTCGGAGAAAATCTCTTGTCATATTTCTTTATTTCCTCATCTCACCATCCTCTGTTTCACGTATTTCCTCTTCGAGAGAACCACACAGTTAGAGAGTGATTTGGGCGGATCGAGTGTTTGCACTGCTACTGTTTGGGAAATCCGTGTTTCACTGAAGTTTCCTATTGAAATTGTGCTGTTAGCTCGGGAGACTTAAATTTTGCGTTAAATATTCAGGGTACGTTCATCTCACCGTGTGTATATATATAATATTTATGAAAAACGCTAATAAAATATTACGAATATTTTTTAACTACATGTCGTGAATATGATGACAAACAATTTGAAACATGGGATTCAACATTTCTCCTTTTTTAATTATAGCGAACTGTTACTTAATTTATATCGATGGAATAACGATGATGCGAACGTGGACTTTTTATTTCACGTATAATTTAAAAGTATACTCCTGCTATCGTTATTATTTCCAAAAATTTTGAATCTTTTAATCGTCCCTGTATGTTAAATTATTTTGTATGATAAACCTCCCTCAGTTTCATTTCCATTCCCCTTCGATCCATGACCCGCATGGAACATCGTACGATCCCTTAAAAAATCATTCTACGTACAATCGCGTATACCCTCCAACTAAAGCCGCTTACGTTTGGACCCTTTGGAAGAAGTAAATCCCTCCCATTTCCTCGTACTACCTTCCGACGCTTTTTAAACTAACGCCCTAATGGTCTTTCCAAACTTCGTCGTCAAGCACAAATGTTTTTTCTTCTTTTTCCTCTTCCTAGGTATTCCCAATCACATAATGCATACATGAACTATCGCTAACGATGTTCCTTCCTTGGTTAAAATTCTATCTGCATCTTGAACCGCTCTTCTAATTACACGATCCAATGCACTCTATTATAAAAGATGAAATTAATATAGAAAATTGGATAAGATACATGACAAGTTAATTATATCTGATCTCTTCGTACCTCGTTTATTAAAATTCAATATTGATGTCGATGGTTGCTAGAGTAATGCTCTACCAGTAGCAACATGTTTACTTCTATACGTCGGATAATATGGTGCCTCTCTCATCAACTTGAGTTCCATATCGTTTACAAGTTTTTTAATAAATTCGTGAGCAGCGTCAGCTACCTCCGCCCCTTTTACGATCTGACACATTAAATGACGAATGACATGTAACGCAAAATTCTATGAAAAAATATTGAAATTTTTATTCATATATTATTATTCACCTCCTCTCTTTCATCGAACATCTTGCTTCCCATATCAAATATTCTTCTTTACAAAGGTGAAAAATATATGGGTTCTTGAATTATACACATTAATATAATACATATATGCCAGCTAGAGTTAAGAGACTTAATGTCCAACTCATTAATAGAAATATTCTCGTCGCTATCATAAAATCTGCGTAAAAATTCAATAAATTATTATAAAACATCCCTATGATACAGATTTTATATTCGACAGTACATTTAAGAACAACAAACTTGTACCTTATCTCTAAAATTCGATAAACAAACCATTGACTGATTTTCCACTGAAATATAAGAAGAAACAGAAAAACGTTTTCATATCATAATCTGATTGATTGCATTTGTACTATCCATGTAGGAGTTATCGCCGGATATAAGGAAGAATAGGCCAAAGTAAATATGTTTCACTTCGGATATAGAATACTTCATTAACACGAGGTAGTGAAATTTCGTATATCTTGTTTGGAATTATAATTCAAATATCCGTCAACTCGGGCCTTTGTAATACTTGCAAGCTATTGGAACTTTTCCTGCTTCCGCCTTCGTTTCCTTTAGTATATCTCTGAAACAATTTAAAATTCGTAGATTAGTTCAGACTTACGATAGACATTCAATTGTTCATCTAATAGTATGCATGTATAGTTATCGAAGGCAAATCGGATTACGCCATTTTAAGTGATGTAAAGTATCTTTTCCGAAAAGCAACAAACAATAATTAAGATGGTATTGATCACGAGAATCAGTTTTATTTCCATAATATATAATTGAAATTTTATAATAAATTACATACTAATGCCTACAGATAAATTCACCTTACATTGATAACAGAAACACAAGACTAGTGAAAACGAAGAAATTGTTTCCACCGCTTGAACTCCTTGTAAAACTACCCTTTGGAACGTATGAAGTACACACGTAACAAATATTTCTTGTACGACACTCGCTCACGTATTTCTAGTTCGACAAATTCCGAAGGAATGACGCACAGCTTTATCGCCATATTCTTACAGGCAATTCATACCCCACAAATCGCTTTGGGTAGTTTACCTAACGACCATGAGGGAACCCTCTGCACAGGGTTTTATGTAGGTTAATCAATATTTCCTATCATACGATTGAAAGAACCGAAAAGGTCATAAGCTCTGAGGAAATGAATTTCTCTATTGATATTTATTGATTCGATAAATAATTATTCTTTTTTTCTATGTTCTTCTTTCGTTCCTACTTTTTACAGTCTGAAATTAGAAGTGAACTAAAGAATTTTGAAAATTTCTTCCTGTTCTTGAGGTTAAAAGTATATATCAATAAAAATTAATTTTGAGTAAAAAATATTGTTTGACAATTTTTTTCGTAATATTATTTTCTATTCTTCTTCTATTACTTAAGTTAACACTGTCTTTTTTTACACATCTCTCTTTTTTTATGACGTTGTAATGAAGATTGTATTCAGGGAAGACAATTTTTTTTTTCGTGATATTACCTTTTTCCTACGTATTTCATTTGAACACGACTTACGTAAGTCGATTAAAATTTCCTATTACGCGATCTAACGAGCCGAAAGAGCCTAATGGGACATGGATTAAGGGGAAATTGATTTCTCGACGAATATTTTTCCCTTCTTAATTATCATATGGTATAATCGACTTTGTATATCTGCGTATTTCAACATGGTCTTTTGCTTCAACTTTATCGATCTCTCCCTACAAAAGATTAATACTGATTAAAAAAAAAAAAATTAGTTTTCTTGTTGATATTATCTCATAATAAAAATATCTTGTGAACGTAATTATACATTTTTTGATTGCTATCTGTCAAAATCGACCAAAAATGTTTCTCATGCAAAAAATATTGTTTTCCCTATTTCTTTTGGTCATATTAAAAATAATATCATTGGTGAATTTCTCAGCATGAGAAGTATTTGCTTTTTCGTTATGATCCATTATATATTTCATTATGATCGTTTCAAATTCTTCACCTGTCATGGAGTGCCAATCATTTAAATTTCGAAGTTGTCGGATGTTATCATCGGAAGCGTTGTGCATTAACATTTTTACTTTTTTGTTACAGTTCTTAGCCAGTGATATGACGCCTTATATTTTAACTCGAATATAAAAAAAGGAAGAAAAGAAAATGTATATCCATATATCTTATGTTTGGATAATGAAATACATAGTATCGATCGGCAGTATTCTATTATCTAAAGTCATCAATAGTTTCCAAAACGTTTTAGAGCTTCCTTGTCATATTATCAATCGACGTGCTGGGTTTGGAAAGAAGGCTTTTTTCAAACCCAGCACGCTTCCTGTTCAAACATCGTCCTAGTCTTTACGTGAACCGTAGTATTGATTTCCACACCATCTTCATTACATGATCGAAATTAACCAGCAAGAAAACAAAACATTTATAAAGGCAGTGACAAAAATCCTTGACGAGGTTAATATGGCATTGTTTTATAAAGCTACATTCGAAGGGTTATAGGAGGAAAAGGAATATATCTAATTGAAAGGATCCAAACTTTAAGAATTTAAAAAAAGGCTTTATTTAGAGGATGTAATCGAATGTGTTGAGTGATATTTGTCAAAGAACAGTTCGCTGTTGCAAACGGAATCTGGATTAAAATGGAATTGAAATGGTATTCAGCAAGGTTTATCTTTGAAAATGATTAATTCTGCATGTACGATTAAAAAATTCACCGTTTTTCGGGATATTAATGTTAGCCAGGGAACTCTTTTAAATTATACGTCGAATATTCAGTGTACGTTTGCGTCATCATATCAACGTTATACCGGCTTAAATAATTATTTAAACCATTTGTTAAACTAATTATTAAAGTGATTGTCATAGTCAGTTCAAATAATTACTTAATATAATTGAAAAGAGGAGAATTCTTTAGTTCAATCTTCCAAATTGGTTATCATGATATTCACGATATGCACTTAAATAATGTTTATAATATTTAATGTACGTGTTCAATAATATAGGGATTTCGACCAACTAATTTGCTGCTTATCTCGCATTCTCGTTTTAATGATTCATTCGAGGTATAATGATCTGCAGGTGCGTAATATTTTCCCCTATATATATCGTCAAGTACCTTCATATTGAACGTGTTATTATTATTATATTCGTGTTATTATTATCTCTCTCCATCTGGGTGCGTACTTTTGCGCATGCGTGAGCTTATTCAAATGGACGGGATGATTGTGCGATTCTATGGGCGCGTGTGCGTATAACTTCTCGCGTATCTTGAAAATATGCCAGGTATTTTTTCATTTGTTTTCCTCTAATCAAACCAAGCATACATTTCGATAATACGATAACCTGTGTAATTTAGTTATCTACTTAGATGCATGACTTAATTAACCTGTTAGGTATTTTCCAGAGCGATGTACCACGTAACTGATTCAGTTCTTATATAGGAACGTCTACATTTTCATAAAAATTTACTCCCTGTTGGAGAATTATAAAAATTATCAAATCATACTTCTATTTATTCAATATTCCGTATACTGTGTTCTTTTTTTTTCCATGCACAACATTTTTTTTTATATCTTTTATTCCATTTGATTTCCCCTATCGATCACTCTTTATACTAATAAATTTCGATCATTTTACTTTGTAAGAATCGAATTATTTTGCTATTTACTAATCCACATTTATTCTTTTTTCGAGAACAGGACGTTGGCATTCCATAGAAAATAAAACTCGGAAGATTATATTCAAAATGGAAGATAATCTTATGGAAAAGCTATCTTCTTACAACACTTTTATGATATGCTTTAAGTCGGATGGTTGATCGAATAACGATAGCTTGAACAAATTATAATAGATTTCTACTATGTCGATAAGTAATGACTAACCAAGTATTACGTCAGTGTTATCTGTCCGCTCATTGAGAAGTTAAATCATTCCGATGATAAATTCGGAAAATTCAAATATTATGTTACGTAAAATATAATAAATCACTGCTATACACAGTTACACGTAAAAAGAAATAAACGACTGCAGAAATATAATATTTCCATAGGAACTAACTAGTTTAGAACATAATATATCAAGTATTTGATAAGAAGAAGTACGATTGGATCATTCATTTAAGTTTTCCAATAAGAGGTAAATTTTTAGGAAAATGCAGTCGTTCGAATGAAAGAACTGAAACAGGCGTGGTACATCGATCTGCAGAAGACTTAATTAAATGTGCAGGTAATTAGATAATGGATTTAAAATCTAATTGAGTTATACAGCCAGTCGTATCGTCCAATTGTCTGTATGGTTTGATAAGGGGAAAACAAATGAAAAAATATTTTTCCTATCTACAAAATCAGACTGGAAATATACGCTCAAAGGAGCGAGCACTCATTTCTTCCACTTGAACTGGCATATTCAAGCGCGCATAAGAGCACTCACGGATGGAGAGAAATAATAACGAATCGTTTAATTCGAAGGTACGCGACGATACATATGGGAAATTGTAATACGCAAATGCATTTTCATCAATTGCCTATTAAAACGTATTAACAAGAGAATTCTGGCTACGCAGTAAATAAATTTGTTGATATTACAATATTACTCTAAAACGTAAATTAATATTCTGAATATTTTTTAAGTACACGATGCGAATGTTATGACAAACAATTAAGAAAATTAATTCAACATTTCTTCTACTTTCAATTTAATCGAATGTAAATGAAATATTATGAATATTTTCTCAGTACACGATACGAATGTTAGGACAAACAATTAAGAAAATTAATTCAACATTTCATCTACTTTCAATTTAATCGAATGATTACTTAATTTAATTTGATGGAGTAACCATGACGAGGTGACGTAAACTTGGAACAAATCGATAAATCTTTTGTACATCTACAGGTTTAATCATTCCAAAAGTTAAACCTATCTTAAATTCATTTCGGTATTTTTAAACGTGAACATAATATTTACAATCACCTTCCACTTCTTCATCCCCTGTATCACCTTTTTCTTCTTCTTCATCTTCGACATGGATTCGCAAATCTTTTTTGGAATAATGTTAATCGCCTTAATATTTTCTTTGCCGTTCCTAATCTCACTCATGGCATTGAAATAAATATTATTACGGTATATATAACTTTCTAACTAAATGCTATCCAAATTAACATTAGTTCGATATCCAAGAACACTGTTAACGTTAGGATTGATCTCCATTTTCCCTTTTCGACTGCTTTGAATTCTTTTGAGGGTGGAACAAGATGTAATCAAAAAACATTCCGCGAAGAAATCTTCTTTCTTACAAAGGAATATACCCTCATTAAAGTAAAAATTTCACTTTGACCCACGATCCGCACGAACCATTGGATGTCCCTTCGAAGGACCTTTCCGGACTCAATCGATTATACCCTCTGACCGAAGCCGCTTACCTTCTGATCCTTTCAAAGGAGTATATTCCCTAGCCTCGTACCACCATTCGAGAGTAGCATAGTGAAACAGAACTATTTCGATTTCGAGAAAGTTCTTCGTCGTGACCATTATAAGTTTTGTCTTCCTATTTTTCTTTCTGTTTAATATCGATCATCTGACGAACACGTTATACAAGGTATTACGGATAAGTTAGAGTCACCGTCTTTATTTCAAAAGGAAGTGCCTTGCTATTGTTTTCAGCATGATGATTTTTGTTATTCCCTAGAAACATTAAAAAAATTTTGAAAAACGTGGATAAACTTAACTAATACAATATAAATCGAACGAAACGTTTCTTTTTCTCATTTTTTCAAATTCGACCTATAACATAAAACAGCACGTCACTTTGGATGAATTTTAAGGACAAACTGAAAGTTTCAAAAGACGATTAGATAATTCTCATAACGATCATTTCGCCGATTATACAATTTTTATTATGAAAAAAGAAATTGGAAGAAAGAATTGTTTGCATAAATAACATTTTTGGCCAAAGTTAGTCAGGTGGTAATTAAAAATGTCGGCAATAATGTTCACAAGATATTTTTATTATGAAAAAATGACAACGAAAAATTTATTCCTTTTCATTTAATATTATCCCTTGGTAGAGTGCGATGAATTAATCAAAACAAAAGCAATCATTGCAATATGTAATTATGCTATATGGTGGATTATTTCTTATGGTAATTAATTGGAGAGGGCAGTAGTAAGGCGAATTAAAAGAGATTGGTCGACAAATCCGTTTCCCCCACTACTATAATTTCCGGTTCTTTCGACGGCGGGATAGGAATTTGTAATTGTCCGGCGTAAAACGCATTCAAATGGATTACGCGAAAAGGAAAATAAATAATACGAATGATTTAATGTAATACATATTCATTATCACTATGTAATAAAAAAAGAAAGAAGCTTGTTAACTTAATTAATACAAAGAGAATAGAACGTAATATTACGAAACAAATTTTAAGGAATATTTCTTGCTGCAAATTAATACTTATAGATGAATATTTTTAACGATAGAAGCGGGAAAAAATTAATAGCCGATTAGCAAAATTATTTATATAATTTCTATATGTAAATTTTAAAGAAAAAAGCGTTAAAATAGAGAAAGGAATGGAAGGTAAAAAAAAAATTATTGTCCAATTAATGGGAGTACATTGTAAAATTTATTTCCTCCCGTACCGCGTCTTTTCGGCTCTTTCTATCAGGTAATACGTGGTATTGATTATCTGCATAGAATGTAATAACCCTTTCCATCGCGCATGGCTTCAGAAATTACCTCAGTCATCTAACATGGCGATTTGCGAAGGGAACTCGCTTGCAGAAGTCATCCTTTCGATAATTGTTGAACGAGTAATACGTAAGTAAGTGCTTAATTATCACGTATATACTTCATACGTCGCAAATTCTAACTGACAAGCAATTCAAACGGTAGAATTTCTTCCTTCTTTCTTGTCTTTTGTTCCTTGTCGATATAAAGTAAATTTATCTGTATTCGTTAGTAATTTATTATAAAATTTCAATACTATATTACGAAAATGAAACTGATTTTTATGATCAATAACATCCTAATTATTATTTTCTTGTTTCTCGTAGGATGTACTTTATATCGCAAAAAATGGCGTGGCCCGATTTACCTTTGATGACTGGACAATTTCAATGAACAATTGAACGTCTACCCTAAGTCTTCACCAATCTAAGAATTTTAATTTATTTCAGAGATATACAAGACTAAACGAAGATGAAAGCAGTTCCAAGAGCCCAGAATTATTGCAGAGGAGCCTAGTTGACCGATATCTGAATTATAATTACGTTCAAAGAAGATACATGGATTTCTACGTTCAACGTGATAATTAAACATTCGACATCTGAAATGAAACACACGTACATCGGTACTTCTTGTTTTTCCTTACATCAGACGATATGTCCTATTTGGATAAGACAAATATCCGACCGTCAACCAGATTAGGAAAGGAAAACGTTTTTCTCTTCAGTCTTATGTTTAAATGGTAAATCAATCAGTGCTGTGTTTATCAAATATTAAGATATTTTAGAGATAAGATATAGATATTTTATTCTAAAGTGTAATATGGAATATAAATTCTATATCATAGGTACATTTTATGAAAATTTATTGAATTTTTACACAGATTTTATCATGGCGACGAGAGTATTTCTATCGATGAGTGGGTTATTAGGTCTCTTACCTTAAGCAATTTTAAAGGTATTATTTCAATATAAATCAAGAATCCGTATAATTTTCAACTGCTGTAATAAAGAATATTCGATATAGGAAACAAAATGCTTGATGTAGGAGAGGAGGTAAATAATAATAAATGAACAAAATTTCCTCTATTTTTTTTTATAGAATTGTGCGTTACTTGTTATTCGTCATTTAATGTGTCAGATGGTAAAAACGGCGGAGGAAGCTGATGCTGCTTACGAGTTTATTACAAATCTTGCCAATAATCTGAAACCCAAGTTGGTGAGAGAGGAAGCTAATTATCTGGTGTATGAAAGCAACATGTTACTATTGCTAGAACAATACTATAACAACCATCGACTTCAATATTGAATTTAAATAAACGAGGTACGAAGAGATCAGATATAAGTAACTCGTCACGTATCTTATCCAATTTTCTATGTTAATTTCATCTGTTATAATACAGCGCATTGGATCGTGAATGCAGAAGAGTGGTTTAAAAAGCAGTTGGAAATTCTAACCAAGGAAGAAACATCGTTAGCTATTGTTCATGTATGCGTTATCTGATTGAGAATACTTAAGAAGAGGAAAAAGAAGAAAAAACATTTGTGCTTGACGACGAAGCTTGGAAAGACCAATATGGCGCTGTTTTATGAAGCTTGGAACAGCGGTAAGAGGAAATGGGAGAGATTTACATTTTTCAAAGGATCCAAACGTGAGCGGCTTTAGCTGGAGCGTATATTCGATTGAACTCGGAAAGATTTATTGAAAGGTCCTCCGAAGTTTCCCATGAGGCAAGAATCAAAGGGGACTTGACATGAAACTGCGGGATGTATATAATACAGAATAATTTAACAGACAGGAATAACCAAAAGATTCACCGTTTTTGGAAATAATGACTAGCAGTGGAATACTTTTAAATTAAACGTGAAATAGGAAGTCCACGTTCACGTCATCGTTATTCCATTGATTTAAATTAAGTAATCATCCGATATAATTAAAACGAGAGAAACGTTGAATTTTATATTCCAATTTGTTTGTCATGATATTCACATCTATTTAAAAAATATTCGTAATATTTAATTAGCGTTTTCCATAAATTTTGAAATTGGACGAAGTAATTTGGTCAGTAGCGCGAATTGCCCATTTAATTCGTTCTGAAAAGGATTTAGTAACAATGAATGTCCGTGATACGTTCTCCGTTACTTATCATTAAGTACCTTCCTTTTAAATCTTTCGTTATTAACTCTCTTCATCTGCGTGCGCATCTATCTGCGTCAGTCGAGTGGCCGGGATGGAGTATGCTGTTCTGTGTTCGTGGGTGCGTCTAACTGCTGGCTTATGTTGAATATAAGGAAATAATTCTTTCATTTGCTTTTCTTTCATCAGACCAAGCAGATAATTGAAGTTTAGCTGTACCATTTAATTACCTATGTAGATTCATTGTTTGACAATACAGTTACATATTGTGCAGAGTTATGGACTATATTCTTAGACATCAATTGATTTGGAACATAATATAGGAAATTTAAGATAACTAGAATTATAACGGGGTTATTATTTTGCATTCTCCAATAGGAGGTAATTTTCTAAAAAAATGTATTCGTTCATATGGAAGAATCCATTCTTCCTACTACATCGATCTGCAGAAGACTTAATCAGGGAATTAAATCGTTCAGCTAAATGGATAATTGAATTATTCCGCTAGTCGTTTTATGGAATTGTCTGCTTTGTTTGATGAAAGGAAGACTAATGAAGAAATACCTTTCTTCTTTTCAAAATAAGGGAGCAAGTGTACGTTGACACGCGCACTCATTCCCGCCCACTTGACTCGCGTACGTAAACGCGTACGTGCACGGATGGAGGTAATAATAAATCGTTTAATATGATAAGGCTGGACAGTAGCTATGAGAGAAGGTATTGCGTACGCGCAGATCGTTAAATTCCGATCAATACTCGTTAACAGGGGAATTTGTAGACATGGAGGATCGTATATTTTTGCAAAAAAATTAATATTTTGTACTTTATAGTTTTTTACGATGTCTATGATAAGTGTTGAATCAATTCTTTTTCAACATTATCATCCCTCGCATTATGTACGAAATCTCTCCGTTTTTTGTTGGATGTCGTCACTATCACTTCTATCGTTTTCTTTCGGATTAATATTCATTTTTTCTAACCGTGTAAATGTCTACCTGGAATTCCTCTTCGGTATTACTTACAGCACGAAACTCACTCGTGTTTGGAAATTTTGCGATTCTCTTAATAAAAAAGAAGTAAATAAGTAAACGGATTGGTAGTCTCAAATTGTATATTACGACATCACGGAATGATACATAACAATAATATAATACTTTCCTGGTTTCCTGACTAATTAGTCGAGGGATCTATTTATACTACTCGAAGTTTCAATAGGAAGTGAGCTCAGCTTTGAAAATCTCTTTCCCCAGTTTTATGAATACTTGTTTACTTCATCAAATATCACTATATCGTACGAGGCATACTCATGTACTATTACAAACAAATCCTTCTTATCGCTCTCTTTAAGCACATTAGATAAGCGTCCAGACCGCTGTGAACGTACTTCTTTTTCATAAGTATACAATAATCACTATTGTAGTAATTAATTATATTATAAATAATTACAGTTTTATGATTATTTCAGTTAAAGAAGATCAGAATAATTGTCAATTTCATTGAAAGATTCCCAGATTCATGAGATTATTTTGCGTGTACATTAATTATATATTACTGTTACTACATAATTACAGTAGAGGGGAAATTTCTCATCCCTTGCGTTCTAATTAGAGAATTAAAATCCAGAAAGTTTGGTTTTCTAATTTGAAAATGTCACCTTCAACTGTAATTATTATTACTTACATTATGATATAATGCATTATTATTAATGATTATTTCAATTATTAACGTTATATCGAATTAATTGCTATGAAAGTATTTAAATTAACTCACGTACGAAAATTCTTGTTTCCTCTTTCGTAAATCCAAGTTATATTTAAAAATAGTGTTCCATTACTATTGGATATGGACGATACTACTATTTTCGTATTACGAAATTCCTTTTGTGAAATCTTCTCTTGTAAAATATTTCTTCGTCGGAAGGTATATCTTCTTTGGTATTCTTTGAAAACATTGCATCCAATGTTATCTTTCCTTCTTGTAAACACATACCTATTGCTTAAGTTAACAAAGACATCCTTTTCTTTATTACGCAATAGTAATAAAATATATTGCTTCGAATAAAATCCTGTCTCATATTTATTTTTTTTTCGTAATATTACTTTCTTTCCTTTTTCTTCTTCGAGAGAACCTCAGAATTATTTAATGATATATTGCAAAGAATTTAATGTATATTGAAGAACCATTGTTTCCACCGCAACTTTTTGAGAAATACATATTTTTCTGAAGTTTTCTATTGAAATGACACAATAAAAAAAATCAAAAGATCGTTCAATTACTAAGTTACATGAAAAGAATATCAGTCGATCTTACGAAAGAGAACGTGGGTTGTGTTTTCACGACAATATGAGCCCTTCTCTGTTTCGCTGTAGGAGAATAATAACAAGAAGTTGTATATATAGCGAAATTCGATGAAGTAAACAAGCGATCGTAAAACTGGAGAAAGAGATTTTCAAAGCTGAAATCAGTTCGTACTGAAGCTTCGAGTAGTATAAATAGATCCCTCGAATAATTAGTCAGAAAACTAGGAAAGTATTATGTTATTATTATGTATCATTCCGTGATTTCGTAAAATGCAATTATCTCCATATTTGTTTTTTTTTTATTAGAAGATCGGCTAGATGTCCAAATACGCACACGTCTCATGATATAAGATATAAGCGGTGAATAAGAATTTCAAATAGGCGTTTATACAGCCACGTTAGAAAAAATAAATATTAATCCGGAAGAAAACGATAGAAGTGATAGTTATATCATCTAGCAAAAAAACAAGAGATCTCATCGATGAAAGAGATGCAAATGTAAAAAATTTTCTTCAAAACTTATCATAGATTTCGTAGAAAATAATAAAGGATAAAATTTTGGTCTGTTTATAACAAAATATGTTCTTTAATATCTACGAATTCATATAAACCAAGCATCTCTATAATACATTATGTGCTTTTAAAATTATGATATATATTTTCAGATGTGAACTACGTTTGCTCGATAAAGTACCATCGATTTGCTGAGAGCTAACGTCCGAAAGGGTTCAGGGCAGTTATGGTTATTACGTTTTACGCACATTAATTGCTCAGACGAACGGAAAGGTCGAAAATGAAATTAATTAAGGGGTATTGAGATTCTCTTTTATTAAGGAACAATATCTTTTAATTCGGCATATTACTTTTTTTTTTTTTTTTTTTTTCTTTTTCCTTCACAGCTTATAATTTGAAATTAATTAAAGAATATTGACTATTGACAATTAATTTTTTTTATTTATCTACTTAAAAATGACTATCAATAAGAATTAATTTCTCCTTTGTTTATCTCTTGAAACTATCATTTCTTTTCCTGTATTACGCAATAATAAGGAATATGAATTCAGAGAGAATCTTTCTCCATATTCATTTTTTTTCCGTTACATCGTCTTTTTCTCTACGTATTTCATTTGAATGCGCTTTACGCAGGTCGATTAAAATTTTTTGTTAATCGGCCGAAAAGGATATGTGTTCGGAGGAAACGAATTTCTCGACCAATCCCTTTTAATTCGACGTAACATTATTCGTTCGAATAGTGGTACGATTAGACCTTTTTCATGAATACACCTTTTTCAAAGAATCCATGGATGGGGAGTTTTAGCTAGGTTCAAGTCGAAAGGACCGTTGAAGGATTGTCAGACGTTCCATGTGGAACATGAATCAAAGTGAAATTAAGATGGAACTGAAAGTTTATCATCTATCATAAGTAAACCTACGAGAACGATATAAAGACTCACCGCTTTTCCAGATAACAATACTAGCCCGAGAATATTTTTAAATTATACGAGAAATGTTAAGGCCATGTTTACGTCATAGTTATTTCATCAATTTAAATTGAGTAGTATATCCCAATAGAAGAAATTTTGAGTTCAGTGTTTCAAATTATTCTTCATATAGTATTCACGATATGTACTAGAAAAATATTTATAATACTTAGTGTACGTTTTTTAGTAATATCGAAATTTGAACGAATTAATTTGCTGTGTAATCCCAACTCTCTTGTTAGTAAGTTTTGATTGGGTCTTACTGAAAATGCATGTACGTATCGTTAATTACTCTCGGATTAAAAGATTTGTTATTGCCTCTCTCCATGCACGTGTGCTCTTGTGTACGCTTTTGTGCACTGACATGTGGACGGGAATACGTGTGTCTTTCTATCTGCGTGTGAACGGACACATGTTGTCTCATTTTGAAAATAAGAATTAAGATCAGAATCATTTGTTTTCATAGAATTTTGATTTCTTTTGCAAGAAATTTGTTCCTCGATCTATATAAATTCAGATAAAACAAATACCACTACATATATTCCTTGGTGTACCAAAGTGAGACTATGTAATATGTTACACTATATACCACGTTTGTGCGACGTTAATACCGCCCTGTTGCTGCTACCAAACGTTCGAAAGGACGCCGAGTATAAAAGGTAAATACGGAATAATATCAAAATAGAAATCATTCTGTGCTTTTCATCTTTTTACCGAAAGAACGAAGAATTGATATGCTTTTGCTTGATTTTTGATAAACTGAATATTATTATTATTATAGTAATAATTATAATATTTCAAGTTAATGTTTTAGATATAATAGAATCGACAAATGAATTATTTTCATAATCGTAATATTTAAACGATAGTATATTCGCTTAAACATTACGAAGATCGTAACGTGCGAATAACATAAAATAATTTTCAGCTAAAATTTAAATAATTTATGATTTTCATATTGGAATAGTTGCATCTGAGTTTCATCGCTGCGTGTAATGTCAATAAAAACGAACATTGGAATGACTTTGACGGTTACCCTCACTTTTTAAAGGTGAAAACTTCAAACTTAATACTTTTGATAATTTTAAACTCATTTAAACGATATAAATGTACGACGAGTTAAACTATCCACTATTTAAGCAGTAGTAGATTCCGTTAAACATTACACGCCACGAAACACCGACGGAATATCAGATAATTTTTATTTATTCTCTGTTGGACTCGAATTTTGAAATGGCCGTTGTTGGCAACATGTACAGTCAATAAATGATTAGTTTGGACGGTTACCGAATTAGTTTTCCTTTGTACTCCGACGAATAAACATCGAAGCTCTCTCGCTGCCACCCGCAAAGAATGAAAGTTACATTCACGTAGGTGTATATAAGAAAATATATTATATAAGTTTTTCTTTAAGGTAATTGTAAAAAAATGTAATGAACTAACGAAAATATTTGTATCTCTCTCTATGAGTAAACGTAATTAAGCTAGGAATAGATGTACATAGTAGCCATTAATATTTTTCTGTAATGATTTCTTGAATTCTGCGCTCGACTCTTTTCGATGTGTATGTAAGGAACATCAACTTTTCGCAATGTGTGTGGTAACATCGCATCGGAAACTAAATCTTGCGAATAAAAGGAAATATCCGTTTAACACTTTATATCATTTCTACCCTCTTTATTCCTTGAAAGTAAAGCATTATTATTCTTTACAAGATTTAAATTTATTCAAGATATTTTGGGTAGTTGCCGAGAGGTGCATAGTACACAATGAAGCATAAATCCTTCGCTTTCTATTTTGTCTTTATGTAAATTTTCGTACTTCCTTTATCGATTCGATCGTGTGGAACAATTATTACGTGACAAGGAACAATTATCACTATCATCCACGAACAAAAAATTGTAAATAAGTACATGGCTATGTACTGATATAAACAATATTGCGATTTAGACGAAGTAATTTGCTGCGTAGCGCGAATTACCCTGTTGATACGTTTCAATAGGGATTTAATGATAGAGAATATACCTATTATTTTCTCCCTTACTTATCGTCGAGTACCGTCGTTTTAAACCTTCGTTATCTCTCTCCATCTGCGTGTGATGTGGTGCGCGCTTATCTGCGCAAGTCAAGTGGCCGGGAATGAGTGCGCGGTCTTGTGTGCGTGTGTACGCACACCTGTTGTCTCATTTTCAAAAAAAAAAAGAAAAAGAAAAGGAATTTTCTAATTTGTTTTCCTCTCAACAAAGCGACTAGACAATTGAATAATACGATAAGCTATATAATTCAATTACTTTATTATTATTATTTAACTGCATCATTCAACTAGCCAGTTAAGTCTTTTGCAAAGCAATGCACCACGTAACTGATTCAATTCTTTCATACGAGCGAGTAGATTTTTCTGAAAATTTATTTCCGAGCGAAGAACAAAAGAATGAGCTAATTATGCACTATATACAAGGTTGCGTATATTGTATTGCGCTATATGGCGTATGTTATGCCCTAAACTAGTTAGTTCTTATGAAAAAATTATATTTCTGCAATCATTTATTATTTATTACGTATAACCGAGTGTAGCAGTGATTTTATTGTATTTCTAGTAAAATAATATTTGTATTTTGCGAATGCATTATCCGAATGATTTAATTTCTCGATAAGCACAGATATAATATAATACTGATATAATAGAGTGCCTAACGTAATAGAGATCTATCATACTTTTTTTTATTTATCGTTACTCGACTAACTGATCGACGTGGCGCTAAGCATAACTTATAAATGTTATAGGAAATAGCTCTCCATGAAATAATCTTTCCTTCTGAATAGAATCTTCTGAATCCTATTGTCTAGGCAATGTCATTGTGTTTTTCACGAAAAATAAATAAATATCAATAAATAAATGCGAAAAAATATTCACTCCCCAAAAAGGAGATAAGCAAAATTAAATTTTTACAAAGTAAAATAATCGAAAAGATATAGTTATGGAGAATGATCGATAGGAGGAATCAAAAGCAGAGATGGACTCAAAAAGAGAAAAGAACGAAAAAACAAAAAAAAATTCACCATTTACGATAGTTTCGTTTCAAAATTATTGGCAGCATTGTAATGAGATAACCGTGGATGACATAATATCTCGATAATGAATGAAAAATAATGACAGAAATAAATGATAGGAAAACCTTGATTTGATACTTGAATTTATTGTATTCATTGAAACGGATTAAAGATGTTGGTACTGAATCTAGTAGTCTTCCATGCAAGTTCTTGGAAGATTCAAGAGAGGGAAAATCCAAAAGAATACATAAGCCCCCGATCAGGCGGCATAATGATATTTCTATGGTACATATCACTTTAAACAAGATGCTCTCGTTAAAATAAATCATATTACTATTTTTTTTTGTTTCGATCTATCAATCTGAATGCATTTGTCAAGGATAATTTTTTTTCTACAGTCAGTTGCGTAAAACGTAATTAATAATACAGGGATGTAGAGCTATTTTTGTAGTTGCCTTTAAGTTTATTACATACTGTTAAAATTTACATTAGCGATAATTTCGTATAACACTTATTCTTATATACAGACTTTATGTGTATGTGTGTTTAAACATACACACACAAACACACATATAACATAATAGTATAACAATTAAATACATTTGTATACATACATATTAATATAATTGTCAACATATATATTTAATATATTATGATAAACTATTTATCTCGGCGTATGCATCTCTAAGTATATAAATCAATTTACGATTAAAAAGAAAATTAAACCATAAAATAAATTAAAAAAAGGAATTTTAATTAAAAAGAAAAGAACAAAAGAAAAAAGCAAATAAATAGGTATTCAGAATTCATTCAAGAAATGAAAATTTATGCTTATTTATCTTTCTTCCGAGCAGGATTAATAAATTTTTGAGAGAATTTCTGAAAAATTAAGAGAAAAGTAAATATAAATCAAAAATCCAGTTTACATATACCGCAAACATAGAGAATATGAAATTGTAATACTTTCTGAATACATATTTGTTTGCTTTTTTTTTCAGGCTACTTTGTAACAATTATTTTTCTTTTTAACCCTTTGCACTTTTTAACCCTTTGAATTATTTTCATAACCGTAATATTTAAACGATAGTATATTCGCTTAAACATTACGAATATCGTAACGCGCGAATAACATAAAATAATTTTAAGCTAAAATTTAAATAATTTATGATTTTCATATTGGAATACTTGCATCTGAGTTTCGTAGCTGCGTGTGATGCCAATAAAAACGAACATTGGAATGACTGACGCTTCCCTCTCACTTTTTAAAGGTGAAAACTTCAAACTTAATACTTTTGATAATTTTAAACTCATTTAAACGATATAAATGAACGACGAGTTAAACTATTCACTGTTTAAGCAATAGTAGATTTCGCTAAACATTACATGCTATGGAACACAGACGGTATATCAAACAATTTTAATTTATTTTCTATTAGACTTAAATTTAAAAATGGCAGTTGTTGGTAGCGTGTAAAATCAACAAATGAATGACTTGGACTTTTAGATTTGGAGTTACCAGATCAGTTCTTTGTACTCCGACGAATAAACATCGAAGTTCTTTCGCTGCCGCCTGCAAAGAATGAAGAAAATTACATTCACCTACGTGTACATAAGAAAAAATTGAATAAGTTTTTCTTTAAGGTAATTGTAAAAAAATGTAATGAATTAGCGAAAATGGCTGTGCCTCCCTCTATGAATAAACGTAATTAAGCAAATTATTATTATTAAAGATTTTGGAAGGTACAATTCATGATAACTCTTAAGACGTAGTATCCTATCACTATTGATCGAATGAAATACACTTTTGTAATAACCCTAATTAATTAAAATAGGAGACTGTTAAATGTTAACATCCAAACGTGTTTTTATATTATTGCAAATATTTTACTAAGTTTCCTTAATAAAACACCAACGTATGCACCATTAGGATCAAAAGTGTTAAAGTTCTCTGGTTTTATGCAACATGATATGGGAAGCCAATCGCCGTGATCATTGTCTCCATATCAGTGAGACTACAAAATGATCCAATTAGAAAACTAAAGCAGAATTTTCACAAATTTTATTATTATAATTATTACTCGTTAATGAAGAAAATGAAAAATTACTTACAGTAGTTTGCCAGGAATGGATGTATATAGCAGCCATTATTATTTTTCTCTAATAATTTCCTTCTGTTCTGCAATTGACTCTTTTCGACTTGCATATGGAATATCAACTTTCAACAATCTGTGGTAACACCGCATCAAAAACCTTTTTCCTTCTATTTCTCTTTATACAAATTTCTATATTTCCTCCGTCGATTCGATCGTGTGAAACAATTACTACGTGAAAAGGGACAATTATCACAATCATCTACGAACAAAAATTAGAAATAAGTACGTACACATATACTGATATAAACGAAGATCGATATAATTATTTCGATAGATCTGTCTTACTAATTTTTCCGAGAAGCTCCATTATATGAATACTGATGTCAATAACGATAATATCAATAGTATATATCACATATATGAACATTCAAATATTTTTAATTTACTCCTTCCGAATAGTTCTATTGGAACTATTACAATGGAATGATTTTCATATTGACATTAATAAATATTGATCCTGAAAAAATTTTGATGCCTTAAATATCTTTTTTTGTTAAACATACTTCAGTCTTCCGAAAATATAAAAAATATTCAATTAATCTTTTAATATACCTAATCAGCGTCCAAATTATTTATGCAAAAATTTGAGTCCATTTTCAAAATTTTATTTTTATCAGAAAAAATGTCAGAATCTCCTTAAAACATTCTGAAATGAACTTTAGATTCACGCAAACTGATAGTATAATAATTGAAAACGAAAACTAATAGGTCTCATCGCAAAAGTAAAGGAAATCGGTTCGGTTGCGGATATGTGTCTCCGGAAGACACGTCGTCTCTACGTTCGTCTCTTTGTATTCTTATCATGGAATCATGCATCTCTATTCTAATTGATTAGCTGACCGGCAAACAAGCAATTACTAGTTTCAGACAAGCAATTCACCTAGTTTGTTAGACTCTTCAACAGGTAGTATCATTGAAATAGCAAATACGGAATAATATCACGGAATAGCAAACAGATGCGCAACAGTTGGCTCTATATACGATTATACGATTGGATCGTATAAATGTCTAAAAAGAAATATCCTAATTCCGATAACCCCTAATTAGCCTTTCTCCTCGGTTTAATATTACACAATAATTCAAAATTATGCAACAAGTAAAAGATAATTCACACGTAAAATATAGTATCTAATAATAATAAAAATAAGTTAACTATAGCATGAAGAAATAATAAGAAACTACGCAATTTTCTATAATCTACTATAAAACAATATATCGTAGTATTGGATATGAAGTTGTATAAAATAATGCATAACGTAGCGTCTCTAATATAACTTATAGATAGGATATAAAATTAACCTATTGTCCATAGCATGCATTATAAAGAACAAAATCTTATGAAAATTAATCTTCGCGTTAGATACTATAAAATTTAAATAAGATGCAACTTACCAAGAAAATAATGAATAATATTAGCGAAACCCATTATCGAATCCAAATATGCAGCCAATGTTCAGGTACTACGGTTTAATTGTTAATTATCTTTTCTTTCTTAAAGTTTGGTCTGGACACGATGTTGCCTCGATTAAAAATAAATTATTCCAAGTTTTCGATTAACTTTTAATTATTTTCTTTTTTTTCGCCAATTTTGTCCTCATATTCCGAAGAAGTAAATGTTTATCAATAATTTGATTACAAATGATGTATCCTAAACAAATATATGAAAATGTGAATTCGATATCAACTGATCCACTTTCCTAATACACACTCGTTCGCTTCTTTTTTTCTTGAATTTAAATATCTATTTTCACGTTCTTATCTTTCAATTTTCTTTTTCAACTTACATCTATTTACTTCCTTCTTAATTAATAAGACAGCGCAGATAATTCACGAAATAATAGATAAAAATATAAATATATGCGCTCGTAGTTTGCCTCTAATATATACATCGTAAGTAAGGCATTATAGAAAAAACAGATGCATAAGTGAACATATATATAAATATAAATCGATACATATATGAAATAATGGATGTATCGAATGTTCCTTTCGACTGAAAAGAATAGAGAAAATTCCATTAAGAAACGTTGTAGATAAAAGAGAAAATATTTAAATTAATTTTAAACAGAAAGTAATGAACTTACTAAGTAATAGGGAATATAATTGTGCTTCCATTGATAATCAGAACTTTTACAACTATCTGTAAAAAAACAAGTAGTACTTAATGAAGCATTACGATTCATAGATCCAAACACCCTTTTATAACAACCCGATAATTAGAAAAGGAGTCTCAAATTTAACATTCAAAGTGATATTTATATTATTCCAAATATTTCACTAAATTTTCGTTCAAATAACTCGAATTATAATATTTTGTTTAATATTATACAATAATATACCCAAGAAAACCTGCACGGTGTAATGTATAGTGTAAAATAATAATAAGATATACAACTTTCTATAGTATATTATAAAACCATATGATGGTATATTATAAAGTATAGTATAATATAAGCAGTATAGCATTGAACACAAAATTGTATAAAATACAGTATAAAACGTTAATATTAAACGGTATAAAATTCAAATAACATTTTACTAACCGATAGTGTGTTCTGCAGAATCTTCTAGATACTATCCACTATTTTCACTGGTCAGGAGCTTATATATTATTCTGATTCGTTTCTGTTTGGAATATTATTTGGACACTCGCAGGAACTTGCTGGTAGCACGATTCGAAACGGAATAAACGGTTTATTCAACTTCCGCGGATGGCTAGCAACATCTCTTATATCGACTCGAGCATGCGCTGTTTCGTTTAACCTTCTCTTTTCTATATATTCACGAAGCTAATATCCCCGATTATCTCTTCATAATGTTAGCAATAATTTTGGATCGATACTACCGTTTACGGGAACTTTCCTTTTTGCTTTTATTTCTTTTTTTTCTTTTTGATTCTTTTTTCCCCATTTGATTCCACATGTGATTCACTATGTAAAAATCGAATTGCGTTTATCTACTTCCCGAGTAGGAAAATTTTTTTGACATTTAATTATTCATATTTATTTATTTTGTGCGAAGAGAATGTTGACATTGACCGAATTGAAATCTATTGACCGAATTACGATGGCTAGAAAGAAGTATAATAGATCTTTACTAAGCTGCAGGAAAATTATAACAGTGTTAGATTCTATGTGCGCCTATTCAGAGAAAAATCGCTGTGCTCGGTTATACGTAATAAAAATAAACAGTTCTCAAATAAAAATTGACAAATAAAATATCTTCCTAGGAATTGATTAATTTGGAACATAATATATGAAATGTTAGATAACTAGAGGTATTATGGACCATTGTTTTCAGTTCTTCCATCAGGAGCAAATTTCTAGGAAAATGTATTCGTTCGAACGGAATAATTAAATCAACGACGCGTATATGGTTCTGCAAAAGATGTAACCGAGTAATTAAATGAAGGATTTAGGTAGATAATTGAGCATGTACAGAGCATTTTATCATCCAGATGTTTGTGTGGTTTGATAGGGGGAAAACAAATGAAAAAATACCTTTCCTGTTCTTTTCAAATCAGACAGATGTACGCTTATAGACCGCGCACTTGTTCCTGACCGCTTGATGTATCCAAGCGCGGAGAAGAGCACTCATGAACGGAGAGAAATAATGATGAATCGTTTAATACGATGGTGCTTGATGATAGCTAGGAGACGATTACGTCAGTGCAGATCGTTAAGTTCCGATCAAAACCCGTTAACAAGAGAATTTGGAGACAGGGAGGATCATATATTTTTGCGAAAAAATCATAATTTTGTCCTTTATAATTTTCTACGATGTCTATGATAAATGTTGAATGAATTCTCTTTCCATATTATCATCCCTCGCAGTATATATGAGATCTCTCCGTTTTTTTTGCTTGATGTCATCACTATCACTTCTCTCGTTTTCTTCCCTATTAATATTCATTTTTTCTAATCGTATAAATGTCTACTTGAAATTCCTCTTCGGTATTACTTATGATACGAAACTCACTCGTGTTTGGAAATTTTGCCATTCTCTTAATAAATAAAAGAAATAAGTAAGTGAACGGATTGGTAGTCTCAAATTGTATATTACGAAATCACGAAAGGATATAAACCAAAAGAATATTACTTTTCTGATTTTTTGACTTATTAGTCCAGTTATCTATCTATTCCACTAGAAGTTTCAATGCGAAGTGAGTTTAGCTTCGAAAATCTCTCCTCAGTTTTATGATTGCTTGTTTACTCCATCAAATATCACTGCATCGTACGAGGCGTATTCGCGTGCCATTGCAGAGAAGCCCTCGGACCGTTGTGACCGTACTTCTTTTTTGTAAAACCGACTGATATTCTTTTCATATATCCTGGTAATTTGACCATTTCTTGATTAACTAATTGTGTGGTTCTCTTGGAGGGAAAATACGTGAAAGGTAAGAAAGTAATATTAGGAAGCAAAGAAATATGACGAAAGATTTTCTCCGAATACATGTTTTTTATTATTGTATAATAACAGAAAGAGTTCTTCGATAGTTGGAGCAATATGCATTTGTTTACAAAAAAAGATCGTAATATTTTGAGAAAATGTTTTCAAGTAATATGGAAGTAGATATAAATTTCGACGAAAAGATTTTCTTACGACAGAATTGTTGACGATAAGAATTACGTAGTATTTACATGGTACGAAAATTGTGATACCATTAGTAACTAATAATATTAGAATACTATTTTTAAGTATAAGTTGGACTTACGAAAGAAGAAACATTGCGAATTTCGTATATGAATATCCGATTAATTTCATAGGAATTAGTCTTGATAATTACAATAATTATTATTATAATAATTAATTATATTACAAGTAATTATAGTTTTATGTGCTTATTTTAATTAAAAAAGAGACGAATTATTATTAGATTCTATTATAAGATATATATAAGATTCTCATTAGGATATTCCAAGATACATGAGATAATTTCCTTTGAACAAAGAGTATATATAATAACATAATAAAGTATATATAATTACATAATTATAGAAAAGGGGAAATTTTTTATCCCCATGCGTTCTAGTTAGAGAATTAGAATCTAGAAAGCGTGGTCTCACGGGACGGCATGAGATTAACTTCGCCAGGGGAAGTCATTCCTTCTGTGATTTTCGATCCAGTAATACGCAAATGTGTGTCATACGCGAAATAATCCCTAGCTATTATACGTCCCAGAGAACAGCTTTACAAGTAATACAAACGGTTTAAACACGATTAGATTTAGTAGAAAATTTCATTTCTATATTATAAAAATGAAATTGATTCTGTTGATTCATAACATTTTAATTATTATTTTGTTGCGTTTAGGAGTAGTTGCTGTAGCATTTAAAAGGCTTCATCTGATTTATTTTCGATAGTTATATGATTGAAATGAACGAATGACTTTGATAAGTCTTAACAAATCTACGAATTTGGATCTATTTTAGAGATATACGAATCAAATTATATGGAAAATTGGATAATATACGTGACAAGTTACTTATATCTCATCTCGTTTATTAAAATCCAATATCAAGATCGATGATTGGTATAATAATGCGCTAGCAATGGCGTCACGTTGTCTCCATACACCATGCTTCTCTCGCCAACTTGGGTTTCATATCACGTGAAAGATTTGAAAAGAATTCTCTTAGAAATAGAAATACTTTCGTCGACTTCATAAAATCTATGTAAAAATTCATTAAATTATTAGAAAATATACCTATGGTATAGATTTTATATTAAATAATGAAGATATCTTACCACTCGATAAACACACCATTGATTGATTTACAATTTAGATATAAGGCTACAGAGGAAAGTGTTCTCGTATCCTATTTGGATTGATGATCGGGCGTTTTCACTATCCCTGTTGGACGTATCGTCGAATGTACGGAAGAACAGGAACTGACAATGTAAATATATGTCACTTGGGACGTCGAATGTTTAATTATCACATTGAGCGTAATTGAAGTTTGTGTATCTTCTTTGGAAGGAATTACAACTAGCAATCGATTAGGCTCCATTGCAATATTTCTGGTCTATAGTAACTGCTTTCTCCTCCGTTTCGTCTCGTATATCTCCGAAATAATTAAAAATTCGTAGATTAGTTAAGACTTCTGATACACATTCATTCATTTTAATTGTATAATTACCAGAAATATATCAGATGATTCCTTTTAAATCGTACAGCGGCTTCTTCTAAACGCATTTTAATTAATAATTAAAATGGTATGGGTAAAGAGAATTATTTTCATTTCTATAATATATAATTGGAATTATGTAATAAATTGTATACAAATGGCCACTTATAAATTTATCCAATAGCGATGATATAAACGAATGTTGCGATGGAAACAATGATTCCTCGAGATTCATTAAATAAGTGTGAGGTTCTCCCGGAGAAGAAATAGTGAGAATATTGAAATCGTACTAACAGATTGATAGGTTGTGAAAATATTCTTTAGGACGTCTGAATTATATACAGATAGCAATTATTTTTAGTATGTAAATATATGGTATTCACTTACATGATATTCTTTGAAAAGTTAACGAAGGAGTGATTTCTATAAACGAGAATCATTCCTAAACTTCCTAAATTTCAATTCTCTAGCTAACAATGTTCTTTCTCTGTTCGTTAGGTAATTTGATAAAGTAAACAACCGATCCTAAAACTGGAGTAAGAGATTTTTAAAGCTGACACCAGTCCGTAATGAAGCTTCGAGTAGATAAGTAGATCCCTGGACTAATCAGTCCGAAAATCAGAAAAATAATATTCTTTGGGTATATATCGTTTGGTCGTTTCGTAACATACAATTAGAGGTAGAAAGAAATTTTCAACGCATTCATTTACTCATTTTTTTTTTTTTTTATTAGGACAATGACAAAGTCTACAAACACGACTACATTACATGATATAAGATATAAATAGTGAAGAGCAATTTCAAAAAGACAAGTATAAATCCAGAAAAGAACGGTAACAGTGATAGTGATACCACCGAATATGAAAACAGGAAAAATTTCATAGATGATGATAAGGATGAAAATCCTGCAAAGCTTATCACAGATATCGTAGAAAATTATAAGGGATAATATTTTGTAATGAAATATGCTTTTCAATATCTACAAATTCATATAAATTAAATATCATTACAATATATTCGTTAGTTCCACGGTCACGATATATTATATTACGTAAGTCAATGGACCACGATTACGCAAAAAATTACCATCTATTTGCTGACAGATAACATCCGAGAGGGTGCCGAACAAACAGAGTTTTTACATTCTATGCATCTTTATTGCTTTCACAGACGAAAAGCTAGAAGATGAAATTAATTAAGACTTCTCTAACGATCTCTTTTAATTTGACATATTATGATTTCTGTTTTACTACCATATCCATATTCCATAACAGAATATCGTTACAAATGCTTCTGCTTTATTTTTATTGATCTCACCCTACCAAATATTCACATTCCATGAAACGAAATTAATTCTCTTATTAATATTCTCTCATAACAAAAATATCTTGCGGGCGTTAATATACATATTTTTAATTCCTATGTGACAAAATCAGCCAAAGATGTTGTTCATGTAAACAATATCTTCTTTGGTCATAATACAAATAATATGGTGTGCGAAGTGACCAGAACGAGGAGTATCTGCTTTTTTATTATGATCCTAATATATAGTACCTTACAGGAACAAATACATTTATAAGAGAATATTTTCAAAGAATCCTACGTCAAAAACATATTCATCATCTATTATGGAATGTCAAGAAATTGACGTTCGAAGTTGTTCACCAGTGTTATCATCTAAAAAGATTGTGCTTTAATATTTTTAGATCCTTGTTACAGTTTTTAGGCAATGACATGCCGCTTTATATTATAACTCGAATTTAAAAAAAGGAAGAACAGAAAAATACATATCCATATATCTTATGTGCGGACACTGAATTATATAATAACGATCGGCGGCATTTTACTATCAACGATTATCGACGGTTTCCTAAACATATTTGCTATTTCTTAGCTGTAGTAATAATCAACGTGCTGGGTTCGAAAGGAAGGCATTTCCTTTACAAACGTGATCCGCATAATTATGTTCCATAGCGTCTTCATTACGTGGTTGCAATTAACAAGGAAGAAGAGGAAGAAGAGGAAGAAGAGGACAAACATTTATAATGGTGTTGACGACGATCCTCAAAGTATTGCCTCAAGGTAATCGTCAATTAAAATAGCGCTGTATTACAAAGCTTCATTCATATGGTGATACGAGGATATGGAATATACGTTATTGAAAGGATTCAAAGGTAAGTGGCTTTAGATAGAGGATATAATGGAGTGTTATGGGAAAGATTTATCGTAGGTTTGTTTGCCGTTGCAAAGGGAATCTGGATTCAAATGGAACTGAAATGGTACTCAGGCAGCTTTATCATTGAAAATGATCAAAGCTGTGTATACGATCAAAGTATTCATTGTTCTTCGGGATAATAACGTTAGCCCGGACACGCTTTTAAATTATGCGTTAATATGTAGAGTACGTTTATCTCACCGTGTCATCGTTATACCGTCAGTTTATATTATTATTCAATATAATTAAAAAGAGAAGAAGTGTTTGGTTCAATGTTCCAAATTATTTGTCAGAATATTCACGTCATGTACTTAAAAATAATGTATAATGTACGTTTTTCAGAAATATAGGTATTTGGACGAACTAAATTATTACGTAGCGCAAATATCTTACGATTGAGATTTAATGAAAATGCATGTATGCGTTACGTTCTTCCATACGTATCGTCGTGTACGTTCGTGTTAAACAATTTGTTATTATCTTTCTCCACACACTGATGCTCTTATATTCTCTCATCCGCGCTAGAGCATGTAAGTGGGAATATGTCCGCGGTTCTGTGGGTGTGCGTGCGTATATCTCCTCGCTTATTTTGACGAAAGGTATTTTTTCGAAAGAAGAAAGGTATTTTGTCGTTCGTTCTCCTCTTATTAAACTAAGCAGCCAATGCGATAATACGATTAGCAGTGTACTTCAATTAGCTATTTAGCTGCATTAATTAATTAGCAGATCGATGTACCACAACTAATTTAGTTCTTTCATACGAAGGAATACTTTTTCCGAAAAATTAATTCCCGACAGGAAAATTTCAAAGAACGATCCACTTATACTGCCAATTATCTGATATTTCATATATTCCAAACTAATTAGTTCCTCGGAAAATGTTACCTTAATCGAATCGTTCATTTCTCATTACGTATAACTCAGTATAGCAACGACATCATTATATATCTAGTAACATAATATTTCTAATTTATTCAGCATTTTCCTAATGTTTTACTCGGATGATTAAATATCTCAATAAGCGTACATATAATAAACATTTACATAATATTTCCCCCAACATAGTAAAGATCTATTATACTCCTTTCTAGCCATCGTTATTCGGTCAACCGATTTACATCGCACAAATCATCAGTTATAAATATTGTAGGAAGAGATTTTCCCTGAGATTACCATTCCTTTTAAATACAATATTCTGAATTCTACTTTCTTGGTAATGTCAACATTCTCTTCGCACAAAATAAATAAATATGAATAATTAAATGCCAAATAAATTAAATGCAAAAATAAAATGCCAAAAAATGAAAAATAAAATGCCAAAAAAATTTTCCTCAACTGAAAGTAGATAAACGCAATTCGATTTTTACATCGTGAAATGATCGAAAAGATACGAGTATGGAGAATCACATGGGGAATCAAATGGAGAAAACAGAATCAAGAAGAGAAAACAGAGATAAAAGCAAACAGAAATCTTCCTTTTACGGTAATATCGATCCAAAATTGTTGGTAACATTGTGAAGAGATAATTGGGGATCGTGAATATATGAAAAAGAGGGGATTAAACGAAACAGCGCATGCTCGAGTCAATATAAAAGATGTTAGGAGCCGTCCGCGGAAGTTGAATAAACTATTTATTCTGTTTCGAATCGTCCTACAAGCAACTTCCTGGAGGTTTCAAGAGAGGGACGATTTAGAATAATATGTAAGTTCCTGTCCATCGCGATAATGTTACTTATCTGGAAGGTTATAAAAAACGCGCTATCGGTTAGTGAAATCCTATTTAAATTTTATGCTACTTAATATTAACGCATTATACTATATTTTATACAATTTTGTGTTCAATACTACGATATACCGTTTTATAATATACTATAGAAAGATGTATAGTTTATTATCTTCTTGCACTATATATTATATCTAGCAATTTGTCTTGGGTATATTATTGTATAATATTAACCAGAGGAAATACTATAATTTGCGTTATTTGAACTAAAGCTTAGTGAATTGTTTGGAATAATATAAATATCCCTTGGAATGTTAATATTTGAGTCTCCTTTTCTAATTATCGGCTTGTTGTAAAACTGTGTTTCGATCTATCAATCGTAATGCATTATTAAGTACTAATTGTTTTCTTACAGATAGTCCTGCAAGGCGTAATTATTAATGGAGTTAAAACTATTTGTGCTAGTACTTGGTAAGTTCATTACATTCTGTTAAAAATTAGTTTATATATTTTCTCTTTTCTTTTGAATGAAATTTATGAATGAAATTTTCTCTATTCTTTTCAGATGGTAGACTGATTCGATATATACGTAAATACATGCATATACACACACACACACACACACACACATATATATATATATATTTCACCGCACTGTGTACTTTGTACGTATTAAAGTCCAATGTTCATATCTATATTTATTTATATATTTGTCTATAAACTGATATACTCTTTATATATTTCTGAGAATCATATGGATATAGATAAATGTATAAATAAATAAGCTCATAATTTGCCTTCAATACGTATAACATAAGCAATGCGTTGTAAAATATATATACATATATATATATGCATATATATACACATATGTGTATACATATATGTCATACGAACATCAGTAAACCACGGATGTAAAATTAAAGAGAAAATTGAAAAATAAGTCAAAATAAAAAATCAAGTTAATATTAAAGAAGAAAAGAGACATCGAGAAAAGAAGCAAGCTTATATGTACTAGGTAAGTGGACTCATTCTCAATTTCATATTTTCCTATATTTGTTTATATTGGCATAGATGGATCCTCCATTTTTGATAAATACGTGCTTCTTCTAAATATGGAGACAAGATTTAACAAAAAAACAAGAAACTAAAAGCTATTCGACGAAACTTAGAGCAATTAACATTTAATCGATACGGTAAAGAGTCCAAAGCGACGAAACTCCAAGAAAGAAAAGATGATTAGCATACAAACCGTAGTATCTGAAAATTGGCCGCATATTTGAAATCGATTTTGGGAATCACCCGATACATTTTTCAAGTTCTTGATAAGTAGAATCATACTTGAATTTTATAATATTTAATGCGAGGATCCATTATCATAAGATTCTGTTCCACATTGCATGCTATACACAATAGTATAATTTTTTATATCTATCTATGAGTTTATATTACTGTCGTTATGTTATGCCCTATTTTATACAAGTTCAATTCCAATACTACGATAATATGTTTTATGGTAGATTATAGAAAATTGCATAGTTTCTTACTATTTTTTCATGCTATGGTTAACTGATCTTTATTATTATTAGTTACTATATTTTACCAGTGATTGATATTTTACTTGTTGCATAATTTTGAATTATGGTATAAAATTAAACTGAAAAGAAAGCGTAATTAGGGTTTTCGGGTATTTCTTTTTAGACTTTTATACGAACCAATCGAATAATCGTTTATGGATCCAACTGTTGCACACGTCTTGGATATTTCGTGATATTTTTCCGTATTTGGTATTTCGGTGATACTATCGATTGACGAGTCAAACATATCAGTTGAGTTGCATGTCTGAAACCAGTTATATTGCTTCTTTGCCGGTCAGTTAACCAATTAGAATAGAGATACATGATTCCATGTTTTTCTAACTATAGGGTTGTTATAAAAGTGTGTTTCAATCTATGAATCGTAATGCCTCATTAAGTACTACCTGTTTTCTTACAAATAGTTCTAAAAGTTCTAATTACAAATGGAAGCACAATTATATTCCCTATTACTTAGTAAGTTCATTATATTCTGTTTAAAATTAATGTATATATTTTCTCTTTTATCTACTACGTTTCTGAATGGAATTTTCTTTATTCTTTTCAGTCGAAAGGCGAATTCGATACATTCATTATTACATATATGTATCGACTTATATCTACATATATGTACACTTGTGTATCTATGTATTTTACAATGCCTTACTTATGCTATATATTTTATAGGCCAATTACGAACTTATTTACTTATCTATTTATCTATTATCTCGTCGATTATATGTGACATTTTAAAAATTAAGAAGGATATAAATAGATGTAAGTTGAAAAAGAAAATAGAAAGATAAGAAAGTGAAAAAAGAAATTTAAATTACGGAAGAAAAGAAGCGAACGAGTGTGTACTAGGAAAGTGAATCAGTTGATACGGAATTCATATTTTCATATATTGGTTTAGAATGCATCATTAGAAACTCAATTTTTGATAAACATTTACTTCTTCCGAATATGAAGACAAAATTCAACGAAAAAAAAAAAAAAAATTAAAAGCTAATCGACAAAACTTGAAGCAATTTATTTTTAATCGAGGTAACATCGTGTCTAAGTAGTAAATATTTATCAAAAATTGAATTTCTAACGATGCATCCTAAACAAATATATGAAAATATGAATTCGATATCAACTGATTCACTTTTCTAGTACACACTCGTTCGTTTCTATTCTCCTTTAATTTAAATTTCTTTTTTCACTTTCTTATCTTTCAATTTCCTTTATCAACTTACATCTATTTATATCCTTCTTAATTTTTAAAATGGCACATATAATTGACGAAAGAATAGATAAATAGATAAGTAAATAAGTTCGTAATTGGCCTATAAAATATATAGCATAAGTAAGGCATTGTAAAATACATAGATACACAAGTGTACATATATGTAGATATAAGTCCATACATATATGTAATAACGGATGTATCGAATTCGCCTTTCGACTGAAAAGAATAAAGAAAATTCCATTCAGAAACGTATATCAATTTTACAATGACTTACTTATGTTATACGTAATGAAGGCCATCTACGAACTTATTTATTTATATATTTATTTATTATTTCGTGAATTATCCTTGCCCTTTCTTAAATTAAGATGGATATAAATAGATGTAAGTTGAAAAAGAAAATTGAAAGATAAGAAAGTGAAAAAAGAAATTTAAATTCAAGAAGAAAAGAAGCGAACGAGTGTGTACTAGGAAAGTGAATCAGTTGGTATTGAATTCATATTTTCATATATTTGTTTAGGATGCATCATCAGAAATTCAATTTTTGATAAATATTTACTTCTTCCGAATATGTAGACAAAATTCAACGAAAAAAAAAAAGGAAAAAATTAAAAGCTAATCGACAAAACTGGGAGTAATTTATTTTTAATCGAGGCAACATCGTGTCCAGACAAAACTCTAAGAAAGAAAAGATGATTAGTATATAAACCGTAGTACCTGAACATTGGCTGCATAACTGGATTCGATAATGGGATTCGCTAGTATTTTTCTTTATGTTCTTGATAAGTTGCACCTTATTTAAATTTCTGAATAACTAACGCGAAGATTCATTTTCATCAGATTGTGTTCTTTATATTGTATGTTATAGACAATAGGATAATTTTATATATGTGTCTATGAGTTTATATTAGTAACGTTATGTTATGCCCTATTTTACACAAGTTCATATCCAATACTACGATATATTGTTTTATAGTAGATTATAAAAAATTGCGTAGTTTCTTACTATTTTTTCATGCTATGGTTAACTTATTTTTACTATTATTAGATATTATATTTTACCAGTGATTGATATTTTACTTGTTGCATAATTTTGAATTATTGTTTAAAATTAAACCGAGGAGAAAGCGTAATTAGGATTATCGGAATTAGGATACTTCATTTTAGACATTTATACGAACCAATCGGATAATCGTATATGGAGCCAACTGTTGCACATGTGCTTGATATTTCGCGAAATTATTCCGTATTTCCTGTCTCAATGATACTACCTGTTGACGAGTCCAACAAACTAAGTGGTTTGCCAGGAATAGAATATACTCGTCGTAGCCATTAATATCCCTCTTTAATACTTGTCTGAAACTAGTAATTGCTTGTTTGCCGGGCAGCTAATCAATTAGAATAGAGATGCATGAGTCCATGATAAGAATACAAAGAGACGAACGTAGAGACGAGTTGTCTACGAGAGACACATATCCGCAACCGAACCGGTTTCGTTTGCTTTTGCGATCAAACCAATTAGTTTTTATTTTTCATCCATTTGCTTGAAACGAAAGTTCATTTCAGAATGTTTTAAGGAGATTCTGACATTTTTTCTGATAAAAATAAAATTCTGAATATGGATCCTAATTTTTAAATAAATAATTAGGATGCTGAGAAAATATAATAAAAGATTAATTGAACATTTTTGTTATTTTCAGAAAACTCTGAAGTGTGTTTAACAGAATAAAATATCAAGAGGATAGAAATATACACGTCCAGGAGAGTCGAGCACATAATTCAAGGAACCATTTAAGGGGAATATTAATGACTACGACGAGTATATTCTATTCCTGGCAATCTGCTGTAAGTAATTTTTCATTTTCTTGATTAGCGGCGAGTAATAATTATAATAGAAAAATTTGTGAAAATTCTGCTTTAAATTTCTAATTTGATCGTACCATATTCTTATTGCTTTGGAGACAATGGCCATAGAAATTGGTTTCCCATATCAAGTTGCATAAAACCAGAGAACTGTAACACTTGTGATCCTAATGATATATACGTCCGTGTATTATAAAGGAAACTTCTTTATATAATTATAATTATATTATATTTTATTTTATATAATTTTCTACTAATAGAAACAAAAAGCAATGAAGTGTTGTAGAAGAAGAAAACTTGTCATAAATATCTAATCTATATATCAATCTATCGTAATCATTGGAATGCATTACAAGATGTTGATCCTCAATCTTGTAGGCATCTATGCAAATTCTAGGAAGACTCAAATGAAAAACAATATGCAATGAACTTAAAAATGACTAACGAAGATAGTTCTATTTCCTTCTATTAATAATTACGTCTTTTGCAACTGACTGTATAAAAAAATTACCCTTGACTAAACATTCAGGTTGATGGATCGAAATAAAAAAATTCAAATATGAGAGCATCTTGTTTAAATTGATACGTATGATGCACATTCGATTATCGCGGCTGATCGGGGGCTTATATATTATTTTGGATTTTCTTTCATTTGAGTCTTGCGAGAATTTATATTGAAGCCTACAAGATTGAGGATCAACATCTTGTAATGCATTCCAATAAATACGATAGATTAATATATAGATAGATTTAACGCGATAGATTAAAATATTTAATAAATTTATTTCTACTATTTTTCCTACTCATTTTTTCTACTCTTTTTATTATTAAATCCAAACTATCGTAGATAATAATTTTTTTTTATTATTATGATACTTTTCTTTTTGATTATTTCTCTGCCTTTGTTTCCTCCTATGAATCATTCTGCATATTCATATCCTTTCGATCATTTTACTTTGTAATATCTAATTATGTCTATCCCCTTTTGGGGGAGTGACCTTTTTTTGGTATTTGGTTATTCAAATTTATTTATTTTTCGTAAAGAGAATATTGACATTACCAAGAAAGTAGAATCAGAAGATTCTATTGAGAAGGAAAGATTATTTCATGGCAAGGCTATCTTCCTAAAACATTTATAATTTATGCTTTCAGCCATGTCGATCGGTAAGTCGAAAAGTAAGATAGATTTCTACTATGTTAGGCGATGCATCATATCAATGTTATATTATACGCTTACTGAGAACATAAATCATTTGAATAATGCATTTGGGAATTACAAATATTATTTTACTATATAAAATATATTTTACTAAATATAGAATATACCATAAAGATAAACTTTTCTCAATTCCATCTCAATTCTACTTTGATTTATGTTCCACATGCAATGTCAACGGACATCCCCTCAACGGCCGTTTCGATTCGAATCGATTATTCCCTCTAGCTAAAGCTCCTCATCTATAGATCATTTGGAAAAGATATATTTCGTCTAGTCGTACGGCTATTCAAACGAATGATATTATGTCGAATTAAAAGGAATTGATCGAGAAATTCATTTCCTCCCAACCCGTATATTTTTCCGAATTTTTAGCCCTTTCGGGAAATTTTAACAGGAAATTTAAATTGGCTTGCGTAAAGCGCATTCAAATGAGATACGTAATAGAGAAAAAGATGATACAACGAAAAAAAAAAGAAATGAATATGGCGAAAGATTTTCTCTGAATCTGTATACCTTATTATCGAGTAATAAACGAAAAGAAATGATAGTTTCAAGAGCTAAAAAAAAGGAGAAATTAATTCTTATTGATAGTCAATTTTAAGCAAACAAATAAAAACAAAATTAATAGTCAACATTCATTAGTTTATTTCAGATTATAAAGTGTAAAGAAAGAGAGAAAAAAAAAAGAGAGAAAAGTAACATGTCGAATTCAAAGATATTTGTTCAATAATAAAAGAGAAGTTCATTTCCCCTTAATTAACTTCATTTTCGACCTTTCCGTCCGAGTAAGCAATTAATGTGCGTATAACGTAATAATCATTTCTACACTGAGTCCTTTCGGTCGTTACCTCTCAACAAATCGATGGAACTTTATTGGCGCAGACGTGGTCCAACGACTCACATCAGAGTATATATTTTAAAAGTACTTATTAGTTTTTACGAAATCTATGATTAGTTTTCAAGCAATTCTTTTACAACATTTTCATCACTTTCATCAATGAGATCTCTTCGTTTCCTTGCTAAATGATATAACTATCCCTACTGTTGTATTCTTCCGAATTCATATTTATTTTTTCTAACGTGACTGTATGAATGCCTATCTGACATTCTTCTTCACTACTTATATCTTATATCATGAGACTTGTGCGTATTTGGGCACTTTGCCTTTCTCTTAATAAAAGAAAGAAAGAAAGAAAAAAAGAAAAAAAGAAGAAAAAAAAATAGATAAATAAATAAAATGGAGATAATTGCATTTTACGAAATCACGAAATGATACATAACAAAAAAATAATACTTTCCTGGTTTTTTGATTAATTAGTCGAGGGACCTATTTATACTACTACAAGTTTTAATAAGAACTCGTTTCAGCTTTGACAATCTCTTTCTCCAGTTTTAGGATCGGTTGTTTGCTTCATCAAATATCACTATATATACAAGTTCTTCTTACAACCCTCCTTCAGCGGATCAGAGAAGAGCTCAGACTGTCGTGAAAGCATTTCTCATGTTCGGAAGTTATATCTACTTCCATTTTGCTTGAAAACATTTTTTCCAAATATTACCTTCTTTTCTTGTAAACAAATGAATATTGCTCAAGTTATCGAAAAATTCATTTTCGTTATTGCATAATGATAAAAAACTTGTATTCGGACAATATCTTTCTTCGTATTTCTTTCTCACCTAATATTACCTTCTCTTTCACGTATTTCACCTCCGAGAGAACAATTGAATTCGTTACTAACGAAATAATCAAATTACGAGGACGTACGAAAACAATCGGTTTTATGAAGAAGAAGTACGTTCACAACGATCTGGATGCTTATCCAGCCTGCTTAAAGAGAGCGATGAAAAGGATTTGTTTGTAATAGTACATGAGTATGCCTCGTACGATATAGTGATATTTGATGAAGTAAACAAGTATTCATAAAACTCAGGAAAGAGATTTTCAAAGCTGAGCTCACTTCGTATTGAAACTTCGAGTAGTATAAATAGATCCCTCGACTAAATTAGTCAGGAAACCAGGAAAGTATTATATTATTGTTATGTATCATTTCGTGATTTGGTAATATACAATTTCAGACTACCAACCCGTTTACTTACTTATTTCTTTTTCATTAAGAGAAAATCCAAAATTTCCAAACACGAGTGAGTTTCGTGCTATAAGTAATACCGAAGAGAAATTCCATTTACACGGTTAGAAAAAATGAATATTAATTCGGAAGAAAACGATAGAAGTGACAGTGATGACATCCAACAAGAAAACGGAGAGATCTCATACATAACGCGAGGGATGATAATGTTGGAAAAGAATTGATTCAACATTTATCATAGACATCGTGAAAAATTATAAAGGACAAAATTTTGCTCTTTTTTGCAAAAATATATGATCCTTCATGTCTACAAATTTCCCTGTTAACGAGTATTGATCGGAATTTAACGATTTACGCGTACGCAATACCTTCCCTCGTACCTATCGTCAAGCACCATGATATTAAACGATGCATTGTTATTCCTCTCCGTGCGCGCTTTTCAAGTGCTGCTCAAGTGGACGGGAATAAGTGGGCGTTTCTACGTACATCACTTCTCTTATTTTAAAAACAAGAAATGTATTTTTTTATGAGTTTCCCTCTCATCAAACGAAGCAGACAATTCGATAATAAGATTAGCGGTATAATTCAATTATCCATTTAGCTGTATCATGCAGTTATCTGGATAATTTGGACGTCAATGTACCACGACTGATTTAATTTTTCTATATGAACCGAAACATTTTCCTAGAAATTTACTCCCTATTGAAGAATGCAAAAAAATAATCCTAATTATCTAATATTTCGTATATTATGTTCCAAATCAATTTGTTCCAAAGAAAATAATCCACTACTCTGCAAAATAAGTAATCGTGCTATCAAACGATAAATCTAAATAGGTAATGGAATTATAGAGCTAATCTCCAATTATATGAAGGTAAAATAGGGGTTGTCCGCATACACGCACACAGGACCGCTCACTCATCCCCGGCTACTCGAACCGCCGCAGATAGTCGTGCACTAGAGCACCCGCAGATTGAGGGAGATAATACCGAAAGGTTTAAAACGAAGGTATTTCTCGATAAGTATGGGAGAACGTATTAAAAACAGATACTTTGTGTTACCGAATTCTTCGTCCAAATTTCAGTATTTAAGAAAAACGCTAATTAAATATTACGAATATTCTTTAAGTACATGTCATGAATGTTATGAGAAATAATATCAAATACAGAATTCAGCATTTCTCCTTTCTTAATAATATCGAATGCTTACTTAATTTGCATCGATGGAATAAAAATCACGTGAACGTGGATTTTCAATTTCACGTATAATTTAAAAGTATTTCCCTGTTAACGTTATTACTTCCAAAAACGGTGAATCCTTTGATCGTCCCTGTATGTTAAATTATTATGTATGATATACTTCCCTCAGTTTCATTTCAATTCCCATTTGATCCTGGCCCTGCGTGGAACGTCGACAAATCGATCTGAGTACCGTCGCTTATAGCCTACAGCTAAAGCCGCTCACGTTTGGATCCTTTGAAGAAGGTAAATCCCTCCCATTTCCTCGTACCACAGTTCCAAGCTTTATAAAACAATGCCATATTGATTTTTCCAAATTTCGTCGGAAAAACACAAATGTTCTTTTTCCTTTTGCATTTCCTAGGTATTCTGAATCACATAATGAACGCAAGAGGAGTAGCTAATGATGTTCCATCTTCATTTCGAATTTCCACCTTCTTGGACCACTCTTCTGCTTTCACGATTCAATGCACTATATTATAAAATACGAAATTAATATAGAAAAGTGGATAAGATACGTGGCTAGTTACTTACATCTGATATTTTCGTACCTCGTGTATTAAAATTCAATATTGATGTCGATGGTTGCTACAGTAATGCTCTAGCAATAGAAACATGTTGTTTCCATAAACCAGATAATTAGGTGATTCTCTCACTAACTTGCCTACGAGATCATTTGGAAGATTTGTAATAAATTCGTGAGCAGCATCAGCTTCATCCTCTGCTTTTATGATCTGACACATTAAATTACGAATGACATGTAACGCAAAATTCTTTGAAAAAATATTAAAACTTTTATTTCTATATTATTATTTACCTCCTCTCTTTCATGGAGCATCTTGCTTCCCATATATATAATATTTTTCATTACATTAGTTAATAAATATATAGCTTCTTGATTTATATACAATAATACAATATGAAGGATAGATACAGTTAAGAGACCTAATGTCCCTCTCATCAATAGAAATACTCGCGTCGTCATCATAAAATCTGTGTGAAAATTTAGTAACTGATTATAAAACGTACCTATGATACAGATCTTTTATTTCATATTATACTTTCGAATAAAAAATTTATATCTTATCTCCAAAATATCTTACCATTCGATAAATAGAACATTGATTGATCGACCATTTAAATATAAGATTAAAAAGGAAAACGTTTTCATTTCCTGATCTGTTTGATGGTCAGATATTCATGCTATCCATAAATGACCTATCGTCGGATATGCGGAAGAGCAAGGACTGCCAAAATAAATGTGTTTCATTTCGGATCCGGAATATTTAATTATCATGCAGCGTAGTTGAAATTCACATATTTTCTTTGGAAGTAATTACAATTCAGATAGCAGTCAATTCTGCAGCTTTGCAATATTTCTAAGCTATTGAAACTGCTTTCGCCTTCGTTTAACCTGGTATATTTCTGAAATAATTTAAAATTTGTAGATTAGTGAAGACAGGATAGACGTTCAATTGTTCATTGAAATTGTCGAGTCATCATAGGTAAATCGGGTCACGCGCTTCTTAGCGATATAAAGTACCTTCTCCGAGAAGCAACAAAATAATAATTAGGATGATATTGATGAAGAAAATTAGTTTCATTTCCATAATATAGAATTGGAATGTTATAACAAATCACATATTAACGACTCCTGACAAGTTTACCTTATATCGATAACGAACAACAGATTAATGAAAACGAAAAAATTGTACCGATTGGATTGTTTGTAAGTTTCCTTTGGGACGAATGAAGTATTATATAGGCGTATAGATGCTATTATCTGTCACTTACTTGCGTATTACTCGATCAAAAATTATTGAAAGGATGATTTCCGCAGAGGAGTTCCTCCACCAGACTGCCTCGTCGGATGACCGAGCTGATCTCCAAGGCAGGGCTCGATGGTAGGGGCCATTACATTTTATGCAAGGTAATCAATACCGCGTATTACGCAACAGAAAGAACCGAAATGTCGTGGGTCAGAGGGAAGTAAATTTCACTATGAACTCGCATTAACTGGACAAATTATTTTCTTTTTTTTGTTTCTGGTTTCTTTTTCATTCCTGTTCTTTACAATTTACAATTTTGAAATTGACTGAAGAATATTTATAATCGACTATTGTTATTTTTCCCATTTTTATCGTTTAAAATATTTAGAAATAAATGTTAATATCGAGCAAGAAATATTGCTTGAAAATTTGTTTCTTAATATTACTAATTCTCTTTGCGTTATTTAAGTTAACAAGCTTCTCTCTTTCTTTATTACACAGTGCCAAAAAATATGGATTCAGAGAAAATCATTCGCTATATTTATTTCCCTTTTCGCGTAATTCATTTGAATAGGCTTTACGCAGTTCAATCGACACCTCCTATTCCGCGGTCGAAAGAGCTGAATATGATGTGAGTGGGGAGAAACGGATTTGTCCACCAATCCCTTTTAAGCCGACTTACTGTTGCCCTTTGCTGTTAACTACCGTATGAAATAATCCATATTGCATAAATGCATATTGTAATAACGCTTTCGTTTCAATTAATTCATCGCCCCCTATTAATGATTAATATTAAATGAAAAGGAATTAATTTTATTGCTGAAATTTTCTCATAATTACAATATCTTGTGAACGTTATTACCCACATTTTGAATTTCCATTTGTGAAACGTCGACCAAAAATTTATTTATTCAAATAATATTTTTTTCCAATTTCTCTTTGCATAATAAAAATTATATAATCGGCGAAGTAATCAACATGAGAAGTATCTAATCGTTCTTTGAAATTGTCAATTTTTTCTTAAAATTCTTCGACAGTGACATGATACTTTACATTATACGTCGAATTTTAAAAAATGAGAAAAAAAGTACAAATCTATATATCTCATGCATGGAGAACACACATTGAATTATGCGTAATCGGTCAGTGATATTGCATTATCTAAAATTATCGACCTCTTCCAAAACTCTTCTAGTGCTTCTAGGGAATACTATATATCATCTGAGCATCATATCATCATAGCATTTCCTTTTGAAACATGGACCTTGTCTCTAACTCATCCGTAATATTTTGTTCTATACCTTATTCGTCAGGTGTTTGAAATTAAACAAACAAAAAATAGGAAGAAAAAATTTATATTGGCCTTGATAACGAATCTTCTCGAAATCGATATAGTACTGTTTTACTATGCTGCTTTCGAATGGTGGTACGGGGCTAGGGAATCATCCCTTCAAAGGATCAATAGGGAAGCGGCTTCAGTAAGAGGATATAATCGATTGCGTTGGGAAAGGTTTTTCGAAGGAACGTCCAACGGTTCATACGGATCATGGGTCAAAGTTGAATTTTTGCTCTAATGCGGGAACGTTCCTTCGTAGAAAAGTAAGTTTCCTCGCCGATTCTCTTTGGATTCTATTTTTTTGCAACTTCAGAAGGATTCAATGCAGTCGGGAAGGGTAAATAAAAATCAGTAATAACGTTGACCGTATTTTTGGATATCGAACTAATATTAATTTCGGCAATTAGTTAGAAAATTATATATATCGTAATAATATTTATTTCAATTTCGAGATTAGGAACGATAAGGAAAACCTTAGGGCGATTAATAGTGATTCCGAAAAAGATGTTCTGCGAATCATTATTGAAGAAGAAGAAGAGGATGAAGATGAAGAAGAAGGAGATACAGGGGATGAAGTAGTAGAGGGTGAGTGTAAATATTAGTAGTCCACGCTCGCTCACGTTTCAATCGACGATACACTTTATCTCGACAACGATGATTCCATAATAAATTTAATTCTAATCAAAACGATGTTTGTCCTTGGCCGAACATTGATTTTGCAAAATTTCGATTTGAATTCTAAAATTTCTAAGAAGGTGTATCGTATGAAAGAAGTTAAATGGATCAACGTGACCTATCGGGAATAATAGAAATAATAAGGAAAAAACAGAAAATGATATCGAGTGTAGAAACGATTATGAGAATGGAAGTTTTAATCATTGATTGAAGATTGAGCTCAGAATAATCGAATTTGAATTAAGGCAGGTTTGAATGATTAAAATATCAAAATGATTGAACCTGTAGGGACGCTTAAAGGATTTACGGATTTGTTTCATGTTTACGTCACCTTGTCATAGTTACTCCATTAAATTAAATTGAGTAATCAGTCGACTAATTGAAAGTAGAAGAAATGTTGAATTAATTTTCTGAATCGCGTAACATCGTGTACTTAAAATATAATCAAAATATTTAATTTACGTTTAAGAGTAATTTTGTAATTTTAAAGAATCGAATTAATTTGCTACATAGCCAGGATTCTTTTGTTAGTACGTTTTAATAGGAATTTAATGAAAATGCATCTGCGTATAACGATCTCCCATACGTATCGTCAAGTACCTTCGTATTAAAGGATTTGGTACTATTTCTGTCCGTCCGTGTGTGCTCTTGTGCGCGCTTGAATGCGCCATTTCGAGCCGAGGGAAATGAGTGTGCGGTCCTGTGAGCGCACATTTCCTATCTGATTTTGCAAATAGGAAAGGTATTTTTTCATTTGCTTTCCCCTTTTCAAACCATGCAGACTATTCGACGATACGCCTGGCTGTATAACTCAATTATCTTTTTAAATCCATCACTTAATTACGTGCACATTTAATTAAGTCTTCTGCAGATCGATGTGCCACGACTGTCTCAGTTCTTTCATCGGAACGACATTCATTTTCCTAAAAATTTACCTCCTGTTGGACAACTGAAATGGATGGTCCAATTGTACTTCTTCTTACCAAATACTTCTTATATTATGTTCTAAACTAGTTTGTTCCTATGGAAATATTATATTTCTGCAATCGTTTATTTCTTTTTACGTGTAACTGAGTATAGCAGTGATTTATCATATCTTTCGTAACATAATATTTGAATTTTCCGAATTATCATCGGAATGATTTAATTTTTCAATGAGCGCACATATAATTATCTTCCCTTTTAAATACAATTTCAGAATTTTACGGAAATATTAAAAATGTTCAGTGAATCTTTTAGTATACTTTCTAAGCGTTCTAATTACTTATTTAAATATTTGAGTCAACAATCAGAATTTTATTTTTGTCAGAAAAATATGTCAGAATCTCCTTCAAACTCAGAAATGAACTGTTGCTTCAAACAAGCGAAAGGTATGATATTTAAAAAAAGAAAACTAATAATATTAATCACGAAAACAAACGATACCAATTCGATTGCTGATATGTATCACAAAGGTTCGCTCTATATACGATCATACGATTAAATCGCGTAAACATGTCCTAAATCAGGTAACTCTAATTATATTTTCTTTTCTGTTCAATATTATACACTAATATACCCAAGAGTAAGTGCACAGTATGAAATATAGTGGAAAATAATAATCATATACTATACAACTTTCTATCGTATATTATAAAATGTAGTTATAACATATTATTATATACGAAATTGTATAATACGATCTATACTTTAGCGTCTCGAATATAGCTCATCTATATCTATACAGAATTATGCGATTATCTAAAACATGATAAAAGAAAAAAAATCCTATGAAAATAAATCCTTGCGTCAATATTGAACGATATAACACACTCCCTCATAGGATCGCACAATCATCTCGTCCACTTGAAAACGCTAACGCAGGCGCGAATGTACACACATGGATGAAGAGAGATAATAATAATACGTTCAGTATGAACGTATTTGAAGCTAAGTATGGGAAAACGTATTACTTGCAAATCATTTACCTCGAATGAATCTTTGCATGAGAATTCGAGCTCCCGAACAACGGTAGAGCTTTTTATCGTCCCTACGTGTGGAATCATTTTGCAAAATATACCACCCTCAGGTTCATTTCAATTCTCTATGATCCACGTTCCCCGTGCAACGTCGGACGACCCTTCAATAAATCTATCTGTCGATAAATCTATCTTCATCGAGAAATTCATTTCCCCCCAATCCATATCCAATTAAGCTTTTCCGAGTCGTTCAATCGCGTAATAGGAAATTTTGATTGACTTACGTAAATGGTGACCAAATAAAATACGTAGAAGAGATAAAGATGATATTAGGAAAAAAAAGTGACAAATGATTTTGTATGAATCAATACTCTTTACTAATGCATTATAAAAAAACACAGATGTGTAAAAAAGAGATTGTTATCTTCAATAATAGAAAAAGAACAGAAAGTGATATAACAAAAAAAATTGTCAAACAATATTCTTTGCTCCAGATTAATTCTTATTCATAAATATTTTTAACGACAAAAACAGGAAGAAACATAATTGGCAATTTTCAGAATTCTTTAATTAATTTCTAATTGCAAATTGTAAAGAGAAGGAGGGGAGAAAACAAACGACAGAAGAGCATAGAAGAAAAAGGATAATGATACACCCAATTAATAGAGATCAATAGAGAAATTCATTTCCTCGTAACTTATGAGCATCTTGGTTCTTTCTATATATTGATTAACCTACATCAAGTGTAATAACCCTGTGCAAAGGGCGCTATCGTGTTCGCTGGGTTAAGAATCCAAAGCGTTGTGCGGGGTATAAATACCGTCGTTCGGAGGACGGCGATGAAGCTATAGGTCATTCATTCGGTAGTTGTCGAACTAGTAATACGCGAGCGAGTGTGGTACAACAAATATTCGTTCGTGCATACTTCATACGTCCCAGAGATCCGTTATACAAGTAATTCAGGCGTTTGAAGCAATTTCTTCATTCTTACTAGTCATTTGTTTAAGCTATCAATACAAGGTAGATTTGTTAGTAATCGTAAGTTCGTGATTTATTATAAAATTTCAATTTTGTATTATGGAAATGAAACTGATTTTCGTGATCAATACAATCTAAATTAATATTTGTTGCCTTTCGGAAAAGGTACTTTATATCACATGTAAGGATGTAACAAAATTTATTTTTGAGTACAATACAATTAGATGAACAATTGAATGGTTTCCGTAAGTCTTAACTAATCTACGAATCTTATATTGTTTCAGAGATATACTAAACCAACCGAAGACGAAAACAGTTCCGATAGCCTGGAGGTATTGCAAAGGAGCCGAATTGATTTATATTTGAATTGTAATTCCAAAAAAGATAAAAAAATTTCAACAACGCTCCACCAGATAATATAACATTGCACATCCAAAGTGAAAAGCAATCACATTGATTCTATCTATTCTTACGTACATACGACGATACGATTGTACAACATGGATAGTACAAATGCCAGAAAAACAATAAGATTACTATATGAACACATTTTCCTTTTTAAAATTGCTTATAAATGGAAAAACAATCAACGCTGTGTTTATTTAATGATAAGATATTTTAGAGATATGATAAATTTTTTATTCTAAAATGTAATGTCGAATATAAAGTCTATAACATATTTATTTATTTTATAATAATTTATTGAATATTTTCGTAGATTATATGCAGTCGAAGAAAGTATTATTATTTATAAGTGAATTTATCTCATATATTCTAAATGGTACGAATCCCAAATGGGAGTAATTATCCGATAAGTACTATAATATGGAAATGAAATCTTTTAATAAATCTTATACAAATATAATGTCAAATTTAATGAATATTAATGGAATAATAGAATGATTAGTGATAAAGATGATAGCTAGGGATTATTTCGCGTATGAGACACACTTGCGTATTACTGGGTCGCAAATCCCGGAAGGAATGACTTAACCTAGTTTAATTAGCCACATGTTAGCTGGATAGAAGACCAAGCTTCCTAAAATCTAATTATCTAACTAGAACGCATGGGGATAAATAATTTCCCCACTCCTATAGTTATGTAATTATATGTATATATACTCTATGTTCATGCGAAATTATCTGTGTAATATATCATGGAATTTCCTAATGAGAATCTTACAATAATTCGTCTATTTTTTAATTGAAATAATCACATAAAACTGTAATTATTTATAATATAATTAATTATTATAATAATAATTATTGTAATTATGAAGACTAATTCTTATGAAGTTAATCGGATATTAATATAGGAAATTCGCACTGTTATTTTTTTTGTAAGTCTGACTTATGCTTAATAGTATTCTATTATCAGTATTCTATTATTCATAATGATATTATGGATATTATAGTATTCTATTACCAGTATTCTATTATTCCTAATGATTCTATATAGTATTCTATTATTCATAATGATATCACTATAAATTTTCGTGCTACGTATATACTATGTAATTCTTATAGTAAAATCATCTCTCTTAAAAAATTTTTTCGTCGGAAGTTATATCTACTGCCATATTGCATGAAAACATTTTCTCCAAATATTATTTCCTTTTCTTGTAAACAAATGCATATTGCTCAAGTTATCGAAGATAGCATTTTCGCTATTCCATAATAATAAAAAACGAATTCGGAGAAAATCTTTCGTCACATTTATGGTTTCCTAATATTACCTTCCCCTCTTTACCGTATTTTCCCTTCGAGAGAACCACTCGGTTAGTTAATCAAGAAATGGTCAAATTACCAAGTTATATGAAAAGAATGTCAGTCGATTTTATGAAAAAGAAGTACGTTCACAACGGTCTGAGGGCTTCTATAAACCACTTAAAGAGAGAGATAAGGACTTGTCTGCAATTGTACGCGAGTACGCTTCGTACGATGCAATGATATTTGATGGAGTAAACAAGCAATCATGAAACTGAGGGGAGATTTGCGAAGCTGAACTCGTGTCGTATTGAAATTTCTAGTGAAACAGATAGTTCCCTACACTAATAAGCCAAAAAATCAGAAACGTAATATTCCTTTGGTATATATCGTTTCGTGATTTCGTAATATACAATTTCAGTCTTCCAACCTGTTTACTTACTCATTTCTTTTTCATTAAGAGAATGGCAAAATTTCCAAACACGAGTAAGTTTCGTGCCATAAGTAATATCGAAGGAGAATTTTGGCTACAAGACAAACATTAAAACAGACATCTTAGAAAAAAAAAATATTAATCGGGAAGAAAACGATAGGAGTGATAGTCATTACATCTAACAAAAAAACGGAAAGACCTCACGGATAATGCGAGGGATGATAATGTTGGAAAAGAATAGATTCAACATTTATCACAGACATCATAGAAAATTATAATGGACAAAATTGTGATTTTTCTGCAAAAATATATGATTCTCCATGCCTACAAATTCCCTTGTTAAGGGGTATTGATCGGCATTTAACGATTTGCTCGTTGAGGAATACGTTCTCTCCTACCTATCGTTTAGCACTTTCATATTGAACGATTTATTACTAACTCTCTCCGTGCACATGCACGTATACGTGTTCCAGTCAAGTGGACGGAAATGAGTGCGCGTGTTTGCGTACATCTCCTCTCTTATTTCGAAAACAAGGATGGTATTTTTTCATTAGTTCTCCCTCATCAAACCAAGCAGACAATGCGATAATAGGATTAACGGTATAATTCAATTATCTATTTAGCTGTATGATTTCATTTGTCTTTTGCGGATCGATATACCACGGCTGATATGATTCTTCCATATGAACGGATAAATTGTTCCGGAAAGTTACTCCCTATTGGAGAATGCAAAACAATAATACCATTACACTTCTAATTATCTAATCTAACGTATATAAGGTTCCAAATCAATTGGTTCCTTAGAAAATAGGCTATTGTTCTGCAAAATATGTAAGCTTGTTATCAAACAATGAATCTAAATAGGTTATTGAATTATACAGCCAATCTCCTATTGTTTGCTTGGTTTGATGACAAGAAAACAAATGAAAAAATACCTTCCTTATTATCAAAATAAGGCAGGAGTTCTACGTACACACGCACACTCAATGCAAGCCACTCGATCTGATGCCGATAGACGCGCACCAGAGCACACGTACATGGAGAGAGATAATGGAGAAAGGTTTAAACGAAGGTACTTGAGGATAAATATGGGAGAACGTATTACGGACATCCACTATCACGAAATTCCTTTCGTAATATACTAAATGGGTAATTAGCGTTACGCACCAAATTATTTCATCCAAATATCAATATTTAAGAAAAACTCTAATTAAGTATTACGAATATTTTTTATGTATATGTCGTGAATATTTCGGCAAACAGTTTGAAATATAGAATTCAATACTTCTACCTTTTTAATTATATCGAATGGTTATTTAATTTAAATCGATGGAACAACAATGACGTGACGTGGACTTTCTATTTCACGTTTAATTTAAAAGTATTCCCCTGCTAATGGTATTACTTTGAAAAAAGATGAATCTTTTGATCGTCCCTGTCTGTTCAATTATTTTATATGATAAACGTCCCTCAGTTTCATTTTAATTCCCCTGTGATCCTTGCCCCGCGTGGAACGTCGGACGGCTCATCGACAAATCTTTTTGAGCACAATCGCTTATACCCTCCAACTGAAGCAGCTCACGGTTAGATGCTTTGAAGAAGGAAGGTCCCTCCCATTTCCCCGTACGAGGGTTCCAAGTTTTATAAAACAGCGCCATATTGGTCTTTCGAAACTTCGTCGTCAAGCACGTATGTATTTTCTTCTTTTTCCTCTTCCTAGGTATTCACAATCACATAATGCATACATGAACAATAGCTAACGATGTTCCTTCCTTTGTTAGAATTTTCAACTGCCTCTTGAAACACTCTTCTGCTTCAATATGCTCGAATAATGTTCCACTATAGAAATATTCTAGTCGCCATGATAAAATCTCTGTAAAAATTCAATAAATTATTCTACAATATACTTATGATACAGATTTTATATTCCATATTATACTTTAAAATAAAAAAATTATATATTATCTCTAAAATATCTTAACATTCGATAAAGACAGCACTGTTTGATTTACCATTGAAATATAAGACTGAAGAGGTAAACGTTTCCATTTCCTACGCTCGTTGACGTTCCGACATTTCTACTATCCAAGTAGAACGAATCGTCGGATTTGAGGAAAAACAGGATGTACCAATGGAAGAGCGTTTCATTTTGGATGTCAAATGTTTAATGATCGTATTAAGCTTAGTTGAAATCCATATATCTTCTTTGGACGTAATTACAATCCAGATATCGTTCAATTCTGATCCTCTGCAATACTTCTGAACTATTGGAATTGCTTTTGCCTTCATTTAGTCTGGTATATCTCTGACATAATTTAAATTTCGTAAATTAGTTACGACTTAGGATAGACATTCAATTGTTCATTTAAATATGCAGCCATCGAAGGTAAATTGGGTTAGGCCCATTTAAGTCAGATAAAGTATCTTCTCTGAAAAGCAACAAAATAATAATTAGGATGGCATTGATCACGAAAATCAGTTTCATTACCACAATAGAAATGAAATTTTATAATAAATTATATACTAATGACTACTGATAAATTTACTTTATATCGATAACGAACAAAAGACTAGGGAGAATGAAGAAATTGTTAGTACTGTTTGAACTGCTTGTAAGTTTCTTTTGAAACGTAAGAAATATATACGCGATCATTCTATCATTTACTTGCGTATTACTCCTTCAAAAATTATTGAGAAGATGACTTCTGCAGAATTTCTTCCGCAAATCGCCATCTTGGATGACCTAGCTAATTTCCGAGGCGTGGTTCGGTGGAAAGAGATTTACATTCTATGCAGTTAATCAATACCACGTATTATGTCAAAGAAAGAGCCGAAATGTCGTGGGTGGGAAGTAAGTAAGCAAAACTTCTCAATGATACTCCCATTAACTGGAGAAATTATTTTCCTTTTTTTGTTTCTGGTCTTTTCTTTGTTTCATACCTTCTGTTCTTTAGAATTTGCAACTAGAAATTAACTAAAGAATTTTGATAATCGGCTATTAATATTTTTCCCAGTTTTATCGTTTAAAATATTTAAAAATATATATTAATATCAAACAAGAAATATTGCTTGTAAATTTGTTTAGTAATATTACCTTCTGTTTTCTTTGTATTATTTAAGTTAACAAGCATCTGTCTTTCTTTATTACATAATGACAAAGAATATAGATTTACCGAAAATCATTCGTCATATATATTTTCCTTTTCGCATTATTGATTTGAATACGTTTTACGCCAGTCAATCAAAACTTCTTATTCCGCGGTCGAATGTTCCGTAAGAGATGAGAGTAGGGGGAAACAGGTTTGTGGGCCAATCTCTTTCAATTCGACTGACTGTTGCCATTTCCTATTGACTCCCATATCTAATGTTCCACATTACAGAACTGCATATTGTGATAAACGCATCTGCTTCGATCAATTCATCGCGCTGTATCAAGCGTTAATATTAAATGAAACGGAATTAATTTTATCGTTGAAATTTTCTCATAACAAAAATATCTTGTGAGCGTTATTTCCCAAATTTTTTTATTTCCATCTGTCAAACGTCGGCCAAAGATGTTATTTATGCTTACAATATTTTTTTTTCGATTTCTTTTTTCCATAATAAAAATTTGTATAATCGGCGAAGTGATCAGGATGAGAAGTATTTAGTCGTCCTTTGAAATTTTCAGTCTTTCGATACAGTTCATCGACACTGACGGGATACTTCACATTGTAGGCCCAATTTGAAAAAATGGGGGAAAAACTACATATCCATATATCTTATGCATGTAGAGCACACATTGAATTACAGATAGGTCGGAGAAATTTTATTATCTAAAATTCTCAACGTCTTTCAAAATTTCTCTAGTGCTTGTAGGGAATACCATAAATGATCTTGCAGGTATCAATAGCAAGACATTTCCTTTTGAAACATCGTTCTTCTCTCTAACTTACTCGTAATACCATCTTTTATACCGTGCTCGTTAGGTGATCGATAATAACCAGAGAGAGAAATAGGAAGACAACATTTTTAAAGGTCATGACGACGAACCTTCTCGATTCCGATGTAGTATTGTTTTACAAAGCTCGAACGGTGGTAGGGGGCTAGGAAATATCTCCCTTCAAAGGATCCAAAGGTAAGCTGCTTCGTTAAGAGGATATAATCGATTGCGTTCAGAAGGTTGGTCGAAGAGACGTCCGACGGTACACACAGATCGTGGGTCAAAGTGGAATGTTTTCTCTAATGGGGAAATATTCCTTCGTAGAAAAGAAGATTTCATTCCGGAATCTTCTTTCATTTCATCTTGTTCCATCTTCAGAAGGATGCAACGCAGTCGAGAAGGGAAAATAAGGATCTACAATAACGTTGACCGTGTCTTTGTATATCGAACTAATGTTAATTTGGATAGCAATTGGCTAGAAAATTATATGTACCGTAATAATGTTTATTTCAATGCCGTTCGGGTGTTTGGGAACGATAAAGAAAATCTCACGGCGATTCTCAAAGATACCAAAAAGGAAGTTCTGCGAATCAATTTTGAAGAAAATGGTGATACAGGGGATGAAGAAGGCGAAGGTGACGATATAGGTGAGTCGCATTTCGATATAGGTCGAATTTCTTGGAAAATAATGTCAAAAATGATTATGTTAATATATCAAAGTGAATATTCGAGCAATTTTAAATTGCTCTGTCCGCATATTTCATAGTTATTAGAATTAAACGATTTACACGGTGGTATTGAAAAAAAGTGATCCTTAAAAAATTTCGATCTCTTTGATATTTTATTTTTGTTAAACATACTTCAAAATCATCCGAAGATATTAAAAACGTTCAATTAATCTTTTAATATACTTTTTAAGATTCCTAACTATTTATCACAATATTTGAGTTTATATTCAGGATTTTATTTCTATCAGGAAAATACGTCAAATCTCTTTCAAACCCTCTGAAACAGACTTTCGCTTCAAGCAAGCGGAAAGTATGATAATTACAAAAAGAAAACTAATACGATTATTTACGAAAACATACGATACCGGTTCGATTGTCGATATGTATCTCTCGAAGATTCTCCATTTGTCTCTTTGTACTCCCGTTCTCCTTGAGTCATGTATCTCTATTCTAATTGATTAACTGACATTAAAGCCTGCAATTCAACTAGTATCAGCCAAGAAAATCAACTCACATGTTAGACTCGTCAATAGGTAGTATTAGAGTCAATAGGGAGAGCAAGCACGATATAACATCATGGAAGAGGCAACAGCTGCGGTCGGCTCTATATACGATCATACGATTAAATCGTAAAAATGTATAAACAAACATACCATAAATCCGGTAGCTCTAATTATATTTTCTTTTCTGTTCGATATTATACAATAACATATCGAAGAAGAATTGCACAGTGTGAAATGTAGTGTAAAATAATAATCAAAAACTATCCAACTTTCTATTGTATCTTATAAAACGGTATATCCTAGTGTTAAACACGAAATTATATAATAAGATCTGTAATGTAGCGTCTCGAATATAGATCATATATATGTATATAGAATTATGCGATTCTCTAAAACATGGTAAATGAAAAAAATCCTATGAAAATAAATTCTTGGGTCAACATTAAACGATATAAAATTGAAATATCGTTTATCTATCCGAGAGCATATTTTCTAAAATGATATAAATGATTTCCATTATCGTGACTGACTGCGAGCTTTTATATCATTCTGAACCATCTCTCTTCAGAAACTCCAAGAAACTTGTTTGAACGAGAATATGGGTTCAATTCAGAATAAACGGCTATTCAACCACCGCATATAGGTAGTAAGCTCTCTAAATGGTGGAGCGAGCATTGTTTCCACTAATTATTTTTCGTATATTAAGGAGGGTATCATCCCTAGTAATTCTATCCAAATGTTCCCAATATTTTCGGATACTTGCTGCAGTAAAGGGGATATTTTTTTTAGATACATTTCTCTTTTTGATTCTTTTTTCTTCTTTTGATTCTCCCCATTCCTTTCAGTCACTTTACTTTGTAAAAATTTAATTTTACATAACTTCCTTTGGAAATTTTTGTGGAAATTTTTTTTGGTACGTAATTATTCATTCATACATATTTATCATGACGAAATGTGTTGGCATTACGTAGAAAGCAGGATTTAAGAAACTATATTTGGAAGGAAACTAAATTTCAAGAAAATGCTGCCTTTCTACAGCATTTATAACTTATATTTTGATATAATAATAGATACAATAATAATAAGTATAATAATAATAATATTAATAAGTATAATAATTATAATAAGTAAAATATACCATCCTCAGGTTCATTTCAAGTCTCTATGTCGACTATTCAATAAATCTACCTGTCGATAAATCTATATTCATAGAGAAATTCATTTCCCCACAATCCATATGAAATGAAGCATTTCCGCTGCGTTTAATCGCGTAATAGGAAATTCTGATTGACTTACGTAAATGGTGTCGAAATAAAATACGTAAAAGAGATAAAGATGATATTCGGGAAAAAAAGTGACGAATGATTTTGTATTAATCCATATTCTTTACTAATGCGTTTTAAAAAAAGACAGATGTGTAAAAAAGAGATTGTTATATTAAGTAATCGAAAAAGAACAGAAAGTAGTATACCAAAAAAAAATTGTCAAACAGTATTCTTTGCACCAAATTAATTCTCATTCATAAATATTTTTAACGACAAAAACAAGAAGAAACATATTTGCCAATTTTCAGAATTCTTTAATTAATTTCTAATTTCAAATTGTAAAGAAAAGGATGGGAATAAAGAGACGACAGAAGAACATAGAAGAGCAAGAAGAAGAATAATGATACATCCAATTAAAAGAGATCAATAGAGAAATTCATTTCCTCGTAACTTATGAGCATCTTGGTTCTTTCTGTATATTGATTAATCTACATCAAGTGTAATAACCCTGTGCAAAGGGCGCTATCGTGTTCGCTGGGTTAAGAATCCAAAGCGTTGTGCGGGGTATAAATACCGTCGTTCGGAGGACGGCGATGAAGCTGCAGGTCATTCCTTGGGTGATTGTCGAACTAGTAATACGCGAGCGATTGTGGTACAACAAATATTTGTTCGTGCATACTTCATACGTTTAAGAGATCCGTTATACAAGTAATTCAGGCGGTGGAAACAATTTCTTCATTCTTACTGGTCATTTGCTTATACTATCAATGTAAAGTAAATTTGTTAGTAGTCATGAGTTTGTGATTTATTATAAAATTTCAAGTATACATTATGGAAATGATACTGATTTTCGTGATCAATGCTATCTAAATAATTGTTTGTTGCATTTCGGAAAAGGTACTTTATATCGCTTAAAAGGATGAAACAAAATTTATTTTTGAGGACAGTACAATTAGATGTACAATTGAACGACTTCCGTAACTCTTAACTAATCTACGAATCTTATAATGTTTCAGGGATATACTAAACCAACGGAAGACGAAAGCAGTTCCAATAGCCTGGATGTATTGCAAAGGAGCCGAATTGACTTATATTTGAATTGTAATTCCAAAGAAGAACAACGCTCCACCAGATAATATAACATTGCATATCCAAAGTGAAACACATTTTCATTGACACTTTCTGTTCTTCCGTACATCCGACTATACGTCCTATATGGATAGTACAAATCAAGCCAGACCATCAACGAGATTAATATATGGAAACATTTTCCTTTTTACATTTATGCTTAAATGGAAAATCAATCAATGCTGTGTTTATTGAATGGTAAGATATTTTAGACATAAGATAAATTTTTCATTCTAAAATGTAATGTGGACTATACAATCTATATCGTATCTATATACCTTATAATAATTTATTGAATATCTTCGAAGATTTTATACAGTCGAAGAAAGTATTTTTATTTACAAGTGAATTTATCACAAATATTCGAAATGGTATTAAACCCAAATTGGAGTAATTATCCGGTAATTTCTATAATATGGAAATGTTATTTTCTAATAAATCTTATGCAAATAGCTACTGCTAAATTTTGAAGAAGATTGATGGAATAATGGAATGACTAGAGATAATGGTGTTTAAACCGTCTTTGTTATTTGTAAAGCTGTTCTTTCGGAAGTATGGTAGCTAGGGATTATTTCGCGTATGACACACACTTGCGTATTACTGGGTCGAAAATCACGGAAGGAATGACTTCCCCTGGATTAGTTAATCCCACGTCGTCTCGTTAGAAGACCAAGATTCCTAGATATTAATTTTCTAGTTTGGGGATGAATAATTTCCCCTCGCCTGTAACTATGTAGTTATATTTTTATTTCCTTTATGCACTTGAAAAATTATTTCATAAAACTTGAAATCTTCTAACGAAATTGACAGTTACTTTTCTCTTTTTTAATTGCAATATGCAAGTAAAACTGTAATTATATATAATATAAGTAATTATTATTAATGATTTTTGTATTAATAATTTCAAATTATTTTAATAATAACATCAAAAATAATAATTATTGTAATTATCAACGTTAATTTCTAGAAAGTAATGGTAATATCATATACGAAATATGTAATGTTTCTTCTTTCGTAAGTTTAAGTCATACTTAAAAATAGTGTTCTAATATTATTTCATATTACGGGTATTACAATTTTCATACTATATAATTCTTATTATAAAATATTTGGTTGTTAAAACATTTTTTCGTCGGAAGTTACATCTACTTCAATATTCCTTAAATACATTTTCTTCAAATATCACCTTCTTATCTCGTAAACAAATATATATTGTTTAAGTTATCCTAGAATTCATTTCCATTATTGCACGATAATAGAAAAAATGTATTCGGAGAAAATCTCTTGTCATATTTCTTTATTTCCTCATCTCACCATCCTCTGTTTCACGTATTTCCTCTTCGAGAGAACCACACAGTTAGAGAGTGATTTGGGCGGATCGAGTGTTTGCACTGCTACTGTTTGGGAAATCCGTGTTTCACTGAAGTTTCCTATTGAAATTGTGCTGTTAGCTCGGGAGACTTAAATTTTGCGTTAAATATTCAGGGTACGTTCATCTCACCGTGTGTATATATATAATATTTATGAAAAACGCTAATAAAATATTACGAATATTTTTTAACTACATGTCGTGAATATGATGACAAACAATTTGAAACATGGGATTCAACATTTCTCCTTTTTTAATTATAGCGAACTGTTACTTAATTTATATCGATGGAATAACGATGATGCGAACGTGGACTTTTTATTTCACGTATAATTTAAAAGTATACTCCTGCTATCGTTATTATTTCCAAAAATTTTGAATCTTTTAATCGTCCCTGTATGTTAAATTATTTTGTATGATAAACCTCCCTCAGTTTCATTTCCATTCCCCTTCGATCCATGACCCGCATGGAACATCGTACGATCCCTTAAAAAATCATTCTACGTACAATCGCGTATACCCTCCAACTAAAGCCGCTTACGTTTGGACCCTTTGGAAGAAGTAAATCCCTCCCATTTCCTCGTACTACCTTCCGACGCTTTTTAAACTAACGCCCTAATGGTCTTTCCAAACTTCGTCGTCAAGCACAAATGTTTTTTCTTCTTTTTCCTCTTCCTAGGTATTCCCAATCACATAATGCATACATGAACTATCGCTAACGATGTTCCTTCCTTGGTTAAAATTCTATCTGCATCTTGAACCGCTCTTCTAATTACACGATCCAATGCACTCTATTATAAAAGATGAAATTAATATAGAAAATTGGATAAGATACATGACAAGTTAATTATATCTGATCTCTTCGTACCTCGTTTATTAAAATTCAATATTGATGTCGATGGTTGCTAGAGTAATGCTCTACCAGTAGCAACATGTTTACTTCTATACGTCGGATAATATGGTGCCTCTCTCATCAACTTGAGTTCCATATCGTTTACAAGTTTTTTAATAAATTCGTGAGCAGCGTCAGCTACCTCCGCCCCTTTTACGATCTGACACATTAAATGACGAATGACATGTAACGCAAAATTCTATGAAAAAATATTGAAATTTTTATTCATATATTATTATTCACCTCCTCTCTTTCATCGAACATCTTGCTTCCCATATCAAATATTCTTCTTTACAAAGGTGAAAAATATATGGGTTCTTGAATTATACACATTAATATAATACATATATGCCAGCTAGAGTTAAGAGACTTAATGTCCAACTCATTAATAGAAATATTCTCGTCGCTATCATAAAATCTGCGTAAAAATTCAATAAATTATTATAAAACATCCCTATGATACAGATTTTATATTCGACAGTACATTTAAGAACAACAAACTTGTACCTTATCTCTAAAATTCGATAAACAAACCATTGACTGATTTTCCACTGAAATATAAGAAGAAACAGAAAAACGTTTTCATATCATAATCTGATTGATTGCATTTGTACTATCCATGTAGGAGTTATCGCCGGATATAAGGAAGAACAGGCCAAAGTAAATATGTTTCACTTCGGATATAGAATACTTCATTAACACGAGGTAGTGAAATTTCGTATATCTTGTTTGGAATTATAATTCAAATATCCGTCAACTCGGGCCTTTGTAATACTTGCAAGCTATTGGAACTTTTCCTGCTTCCGCCTTCGTTTCCTTTAGTATATCTCTGAAACAATTTAAAATTCGTAGATTAGTTCAGACTTACGATAGACATTCAATTGTTCATCTAATAGTATGCATGTATAGTTATCGAAGGCAAATCGGATTACGCCATTTTAAGTGATGTAAAGTATCTTTTCCGAAAAGCAACAAACAATAATTAAGATGGTATTGATCACGAGAATCAGTTTTATTTCCATAATATATAATTGAAATTTTATAATAAATTACATACTAATGCCTACAGATAAATTCACCTTACATTGATAACAGAAACACAAGACTAGTGAAAACGAAGAAATTGTTTCCACCGCTTGAACTCCTTGTAAAACTACCCTTTGGAACGTATGAAGTACACACGTAACAAATATTTCTTGTACGACACTCGCTCACGTATTTCTAGTTCGACAAATTCCGAAGGAATGACGCACAGCTTTATCGCCATATTCTTACAGGCAATTCATACCCCACAAATCGCTTTGGGTAGTTTACCTAACGACCATGAGGGAACCCTCTGCACAGGGTTTTATGTAGGTTAATCAATATTTCCTATCATACGATTGAAAGAACCGAAAAGGTCATAAGCTCTGAGGAAATGAATTTCTCTATTGATATTTATTGATTCGATAAATAATTATTCTTTTTTTCTATGTTCTTCTTTCGTTCCTACTTTTTACAGTCTGAAATTAGAAGTGAACTAAAGAATTTTGAAAATTTCTTCCTGTTCTTGAGGTTAAAAGTATATATCAATAAAAATTAATTTTGAGTAAAAAATATTGTTTGACAATTTTTTTCGTAATATTATTTTCTATTCTTCTTCTATTACTTAAGTTAACACTGTCTTTTTTTACACATCTCTCTTTTTTTATGACGTTGTAATGAAGATTGTATTCAGGGAAGACAATTTTTTTTTTCGTGATATTACCTTTTTCCTACGTATTTCATTTGAACACGACTTACGTAAGTCGATTAAAATTTCCTATTACGCGATCTAACGAGCCGAAAGAGCCTAATGGGACATGGATTAAGGGGAAATTGATTTCTCGACGAATATTTTTCCCTTCTTAATTATCATATGGTATAATCGACTTTGTATATCTGCGTATTTCAACATGGTCTTTTGCTTCAACTTTATCGATCTCTCCCTACAAAAGATTAATACTGATTAAAAAAAAAAAAATTAGTTTTCTTGTTGATATTATCTCATAATAAAAATATCTTGTGAACGTAATTATACATTTTTTGATTGCTATCTGTCAAAATCGACCAAAAATGTTTCTCATGCAAAAAATATTGTTTTCCCTATTTCTTTTGGTCATATTAAAAATAATATCATTGGTGAATTTCTCAGCATGAGAAGTATTTGCTTTTTCGTTATGATCCATTATATATTTCATTATGATCGTTTCAAATTCTTCACCTGTCATGGAGTGCCAATCATTTAAATTTCGAAGTTGTCGGATGTTATCATCGGAAGCGTTGTGCATTAACATTTTTACTTTTTTGTTACAGTTCTTAGCCAGTGATATGACGCCTTATATTTTAACTCGAATATAAAAAAAGGAAGAAAAGAAAATGTATATCCATATATCTTATGTTTGGATAATGAAATACATAGTATCGATCGGCAGTATTCTATTATCTAAAGTCATCAATAGTTTCCAAAACGTTTTAGAGCTTCCTTGTCATATTATCAATCGACGTGCTGGGTTTGGAAAGAAGGCTTTTTTCAAACCCAGCACGCTTCCTGTTCAAACATCGTCCTAGTCTTTACGTGAACCGTAGTATTGATTTCCACACCATCTTCATTACATGATCGAAATTAACCAGCAAGAAAACAAAACATTTATAAAGGCAGTGACAAAAATCCTTGACGAGGTTAATATGGCATTGTTTTATAAAGCTACATTCGAAGGGTTATAGGAGGAAAAGGAATATATCTAATTGAAAGGATCCAAACTTTAAGAATTTAAAAAAAGGCTTTATTTAGAGGATGTAATCGAATGTGTTGAGTGATATTTGTCAAAGAACAGTTCGCTGTTGCAAACGGAATCTGGATTAAAATGGAATTGAAATGGTATTCAGCAAGGTTTATCTTTGAAAATGATTAATTCTGCATGTACGATTAAAAAATTCACCGTTTTTCGGGATATTAATGTTAGCCAGGGAACTCTTTTAAATTATACGTCGAATATTCAGTGTACGTTTGCGTCATCATATCAACGTTATACCGGCTTAAATAATTATTTAAACCATTTGTTAAACTAATTATTAAAGTGATTGTCATAGTCAGTTCAAATAATTACTTAATATAATTGAAAAGAGGAGAATTCTTTAGTTCAATCTTCCAAATTGGTTATCATGATATTCACGATATGCACTTAAATAATGTTTATAATATTTAATGTACGTGTTCAATAATATAGGGATTTCGACCAACTAATTTGCTGCTTATCTCGCATTCTCGTTTTAATGATTCATTCGAGGTATAATGATCTGCAGGTGCGTAATATTTTCCCCTATATATATCGTCAAGTACCTTCATATTGAACGTGTTATTATTATTATATTCGTGTTATTATTATCTCTCTCCATCTGGGTGCGTACTTTTGCGCATGCGTGAGCTTATTCAAATGGACGGGATGATTGTGCGATTCTATGGGCGCGTGTGCGTATAACTTCTCGCGTATCTTGAAAATATGCCAGGTATTTTTTCATTTGTTTTCCTCTAATCAAACCAAGCATACATTTCGATAATACGATAACCTGTGTAATTTAGTTATCTACTTAGATGCATGACTTAATTAACCTGTTAGGTATTTTCCAGAGCGATGTACCACGTAACTGATTCAGTTCTTATATAGGAACGTCTACATTTTCATAAAAATTTACTCCCTGTTGGAGAATTATAAAAATTATCAAATCATACTTCTATTTATTCAATATTCCGTATACTGTGTTCTTTTTTTTTCCATGCACAACATTTTTTTTTATATCTTTTATTCCATTTGATTTCCCCTATCGATCACTCTTTATACTAATAAATTTCGATCATTTTACTTTGTAAGAATCGAATTATTTTGCTATTTACTAATCCACATTTATTCTTTTTTCGAGAACAGGACGTTGGCATTCCATAGAAAATAAAACTCGGAAGATTATATTCAAAATGGAAGATAATCTTATGGAAAAGCTATCTTCTTACAACACTTTTATGATATGCTTTAAGTCGGATGGTTGATCGAATAACGATAGCTTGAACAAATTATAATAGATTTCTACTATGTCGATAAGTAATGACTAACCAAGTATTACGTCAGTGTTATCTGTCCGCTCATTGAGAAGTTAAATCATTCCGATGATAAATTCGGAAAATTCAAATATTATGTTACGTAAAATATAATAAATCACTGCTATACACAGTTACACGTAAAAAGAAATAAACGACTGCAGAAATATAATATTTCCATAGGAACTAACTAGTTTAGAACATAATATATCAAGTATTTGATAAGAAGAAGTACGATTGGATCATTCATTTAAGTTTTCCAATAAGAGGTAAATTTTTAGGAAAATGCAGTCGTTCGAATGAAAGAACTGAAACAGGCGTGGTACATCGATCTGCAGAAGACTTAATTAAATGTGCAGGTAATTAGATAATGGATTTAAAATCTAATTGAGTTATACAGCCAGTCGTATCGTCCAATTGTCTGTATGGTTTGATAAGGGGAAAACAAATGAAAAAATATTTTTCCTATCTACAAAATCAGACTGGAAATATACGCTCAAAGGAGCGAGCACTCATTTCTTCCACTTGAACTGGCATATTCAAGCGCGCATAAGAGCACTCACGGATGGAGAGAAATAATAACGAATCGTTTAATTCGAAGGTACGCGACGATACATATGGGAAATTGTAATACGCAAATGCATTTTCATCAATTGCCTATTAAAACGTATTAACAAGAGAATTCTGGCTACGCAGTAAATAAATTTGTTGATATTACAATATTACTCTAAAACGTAAATTAATATTCTGAATATTTTTTAAGTACACGATGCGAATGTTATGACAAACAATTAAGAAAATTAATTCAACATTTCTTCTACTTTCAATTTAATCGAATGTAAATGAAATATTATGAATATTTTCTCAGTACACGATACGAATGTTAGGACAAACAATTAAGAAAATTAATTCAACATTTCATCTACTTTCAATTTAATCGAATGATTACTTAATTTAATTTGATGGAGTAACCATGACGAGGTGACGTAAACTTGGAACAAATCGATAAATCTTTTGTACATCTACAGGTTTAATCATTCCAAAAGTTAAACCTATCTTAAATTCATTTCGGTATTTTTAAACGTGAACATAATATTTACAATCACCTTCCACTTCTTCATCCCCTGTATCACCTTTTTCTTCTTCTTCATCTTCGACATGGATTCGCAAATCTTTTTTGGAATAATGTTAATCGCCTTAATATTTTCTTTGCCGTTCCTAATCTCACTCATGGCATTGAAATAAATATTATTACGGTATATATAACTTTCTAACTAAATGCTATCCAAATTAACATTAGTTCGATATCCAAGAACACTGTTAACGTTAGGATTGATCTCCATTTTCCCTTTTCGACTGCTTTGAATTCTTTTGAGGGTGGAACAAGATGTAATCAAAAAACATTCCGCGAAGAAATCTTCTTTCTTACAAAGGAATATACCCTCATTAAAGTAAAAATTTCACTTTGACCCACGATCCGCACGAACCATTGGATGTCCCTTCGAAGGACCTTTCCGGACTCAATCGATTATACCCTCTGACCGAAGCCGCTTACCTTCTGATCCTTTCAAAGGAGTATATTCCCTAGCCTCGTACCACCATTCGAGAGTAGCATAGTGAAACAGAACTATTTCGATTTCGAGAAAGTTCTTCGTCGTGACCATTATAAGTTTTGTCTTCCTATTTTTCTTTCTGTTTAATATCGATCATCTGACGAACACGTTATACAAGGTATTACGGATAAGTTAGAGTCACCGTCTTTATTTCAAAAGGAAGTGCCTTGCTATTGTTTTCAGCATGATGATTTTTGTTATTCCCTAGAAACATTAAAAAAATTTTGAAAAACGTGGATAAACTTAACTAATACAATATAAATCGAACGAAACGTTTCTTTTTCTCATTTTTTCAAATTCGACCTATAACATAAAACAGCACGTCACTTTGGATGAATTTTAAGGACAAACTGAAAGTTTCAAAAGACGATTAGATAATTCTCATAACGATCATTTCGCCGATTATACAATTTTTATTATGAAAAAAGAAATTGGAAGAAAGAATTGTTTGCATAAATAACATTTTTGGCCAAAGTTAGTCAGGTGGTAATTAAAAATGTCGGCAATAATGTTCACAAGATATTTTTATTATGAAAAAATGACAACGAAAAATTTATTCCTTTTCATTTAATATTATCCCTTGGTAGAGTGCGATGAATTAATCAAAACAAAAGCAATCATTGCAATATGTAATTATGCTATATGGTGGATTATTTCTTATGGTAATTAATTGGAGAGGGCAGTAGTAAGGCGAATTAAAAGAGATTGGTCGACAAATCCGTTTCCCCCACTACTATAATTTCCGGTTCTTTCGACGGCGGGATAGGAATTTGTAATTGTCCGGCGTAAAACGCATTCAAATGGATTACGCGAAAAGGAAAATAAATAATACGAATGATTTAATGTAATACATATTCATTATCACTATGTAATAAAAAAAGAAAGAAGCTTGTTAACTTAATTAATACAAAGAGAATAGAACGTAATATTACGAAACAAATTTTAAGGAATATTTCTTGCTGCAAATTAATACTTATAGATGAATATTTTTAACGATAGAAGCGGGAAAAAATTAATAGCCGATTAGCAAAATTATTTATATAATTTCTATATGTAAATTTTAAAGAAAAAAGCGTTAAAATAGAGAAAGGAATGGAAGGTAAAAAAAAAATTATTGTCCAATTAATGGGAGTACATTGTAAAATTTATTTCCTCCCGTACCGCGTCTTTTCGGCTCTTTCTATCAGGTAATACGTGGTATTGATTATCTGCATAGAATGTAATAACCCTTTCCATCGCGCATGGCTTCAGAAATTACCTCAGTCATCTAACATGGCGATTTGCGAAGGGAACTCGCTTGCAGAAGTCATCCTTTCGATAATTGTTGAACGAGTAATACGTAAGTAAGTGCTTAATTATCACGTATATACTTCATACGTCGCAAATTCTAACTGACAAGCAATTCAAACGGTAGAATTTCTTCCTTCTTTCTTGTCTTTTGTTCCTTGTCGATATAAAGTAAATTTATCTGTATTCGTTAGTAATTTATTATAAAATTTCAATACTATATTACGAAAATGAAACTGATTTTTATGATCAATAACATCCTAATTATTATTTTCTTGTTTCTCGTAGGATGTACTTTATATCGCAAAAAATGGCGTGGCCCGATTTACCTTTGATGACTGGACAATTTCAATGAACAATTGAACGTCTACCCTAAGTCTTCACCAATCTAAGAATTTTAATTTATTTCAGAGATATACAAGACTAAACGAAGATGAAAGCAGTTCCAAGAGCCCAGAATTATTGCAGAGGAGCCTAGTTGACCGATATCTGAATTATAATTACGTTCAAAGAAGATACATGGATTTCTACGTTCAACGTGATAATTAAACATTCGACATCTGAAATGAAACACACGTACATCGGTACTTCTTGTTTTTCCTTACATCAGACGATATGTCCTATTTGGATAAGACAAATATCCGACCGTCAACCAGATTAGGAAAGGAAAACGTTTTTCTCTTCAGTCTTATGTTTAAATGGTAAATCAATCAGTGCTGTGTTTATCAAATATTAAGATATTTTAGAGATAAGATATAGATATTTTATTCTAAAGTGTAATATGGAATATAAATTCTATATCATAGGTACATTTTATGAAAATTTATTGAATTTTTACACAGATTTTATCATGGCGACGAGAGTATTTCTATCGATGAGTGGGTTATTAGGTCTCTTACCTTAAGCAATTTTAAAGGTATTATTTCAATATAAATCAAGAATCCGTATAATTTTCAACTGCTGTAATAAAGAATATTCGATATAGGAAACAAAATGCTTGATGTAGGAGAGGAGGTAAATAATAATAAATGAACAAAATTTCCTCTATTTTTTTTTATAGAATTGTGCGTTACTTGTTATTCGTCATTTAATGTGTCAGATGGTAAAAACGGCGGAGGAAGCTGATGCTGCTTACGAGTTTATTACAAATCTTGCCAATAATCTGAAACCCAAGTTGGTGAGAGAGGAAGCTAATTATCTGGTGTATGAAAGCAACATGTTACTATTGCTAGAACAATACTATAACAACCATCGACTTCAATATTGAATTTAAATAAACGAGGTACGAAGAGATCAGATATAAGTAACTCGTCACGTATCTTATCCAATTTTCTATGTTAATTTCATCTGTTATAATACAGCGCATTGGATCGTGAATGCAGAAGAGTGGTTTAAAAAGCAGTTGGAAATTCTAACCAAGGAAGAAACATCGTTAGCTATTGTTCATGTATGCGTTATCTGATTGAGAATACTTAAGAAGAGGAAAAAGAAGAAAAAACATTTGTGCTTGACGACGAAGCTTGGAAAGACCAATATGGCGCTGTTTTATGAAGCTTGGAACAGCGGTAAGAGGAAATGGGAGAGATTTACATTTTTCAAAGGATCCAAACGTGAGCGGCTTTAGCTGGAGCGTATATTCGATTGAACTCGGAAAGATTTATTGAAAGGTCCTCCGAAGTTTCCCATGAGGCAAGAATCAAAGGGGACTTGACATGAAACTGCGGGATGTATATAATACAGAATAATTTAACAGACAGGAATAACCAAAAGATTCACCGTTTTTGGAAATAATGACTAGCAGTGGAATACTTTTAAATTAAACGTGAAATAGGAAGTCCACGTTCACGTCATCGTTATTCCATTGATTTAAATTAAGTAATCATCCGATATAATTAAAACGAGAGAAACGTTGAATTTTATATTCCAATTTGTTTGTCATGATATTCACATCTATTTAAAAAATATTCGTAATATTTAATTAGCGTTTTCCATAAATTTTGAAATTGGACGAAGTAATTTGGTCAGTAGCGCGAATTGCCCATTTAATTCGTTCTGAAAAGGATTTAGTAACAATGAATGTCCGTGATACGTTCTCCGTTACTTATCATTAAGTACCTTCCTTTTAAATCTTTCGTTATTAACTCTCTTCATCTGCGTGCGCATCTATCTGCGTCAGTCGAGTGGCCGGGATGGAGTATGCTGTTCTGTGTTCGTGGGTGCGTCTAACTGCTGGCTTATGTTGAATATAAGGAAATAATTCTTTCATTTGCTTTTCTTTCATCAGACCAAGCAGATAATTGAAGTTTAGCTGTACCATTTAATTACCTATGTAGATTCATTGTTTGACAATACAGTTACATATTGTGCAGAGTTATGGACTATATTCTTAGACATCAATTGATTTGGAACATAATATAGGAAATTTAAGATAACTAGAATTATAACGGGGTTATTATTTTGCATTCTCCAATAGGAGGTAATTTTCTAAAAAAATGTATTCGTTCATATGGAAGAATCCATTCTTCCTACTACATCGATCTGCAGAAGACTTAATCAGGGAATTAAATCGTTCAGCTAAATGGATAATTGAATTATTCCGCTAGTCGTTTTATGGAATTGTCTGCTTTGTTTGATGAAAGGAAGACTAATGAAGAAATACCTTTCTTCTTTTCAAAATAAGGGAGCAAGTGTACGTTGACACGCGCACTCATTCCCGCCCACTTGACTCGCGTACGTAAACGCGTACGTGCACGGATGGAGGTAATAATAAATCGTTTAATATGATAAGGCTGGACAGTAGCTATGAGAGAAGGTATTGCGTACGCGCAGATCGTTAAATTCCGATCAATACTCGTTAACAGGGGAATTTGTAGACATGGAGGATCGTATATTTTTGCAAAAAAATTAATATTTTGTACTTTATAGTTTTTTACGATGTCTATGATAAGTGTTGAATCAATTCTTTTTCAACATTATCATCCCTCGCATTATGTACGAAATCTCTCCGTTTTTTGTTGGATGTCGTCACTATCACTTCTATCGTTTTCTTTCGGATTAATATTCATTTTTTCTAACCGTGTAAATGTCTACCTGGAATTCCTCTTCGGTATTACTTACAGCACGAAACTCACTCGTGTTTGGAAATTTTGCGATTCTCTTAATAAAAAAGAAGTAAATAAGTAAACGGATTGGTAGTCTCAAATTGTATATTACGACATCACGGAATGATACATAACAATAATATAATACTTTCCTGGTTTCCTGACTAATTAGTCGAGGGATCTATTTATACTACTCGAAGTTTCAATAGGAAGTGAGCTCAGCTTTGAAAATCTCTTTCCCCAGTTTTATGAATACTTGTTTACTTCATCAAATATCACTATATCGTACGAGGCATACTCATGTACTATTACAAACAAATCCTTCTTATCGCTCTCTTTAAGCACATTAGATAAGCGTCCAGACCGCTGTGAACGTACTTCTTTTTCATAAGTATACAATAATCACTATTGTAGTAATTAATTATATTATAAATAATTACAGTTTTATGATTATTTCAGTTAAAGAAGATCAGAATAATTGTCAATTTCATTGAAAGATTCCCAGATTCATGAGATTATTTTGCGTGTACATTAATTATATATTACTGTTACTACATAATTACAGTAGAGGGGAAATTTCTCATCCCTTGCGTTCTAATTAGAGAATTAAAATCCAGAAAGTTTGGTTTTCTAATTTGAAAATGTCACCTTCAACTGTAATTATTATTACTTACATTATGATATAATGCATTATTATTAATGATTATTTCAATTATTAACGTTATATCGAATTAATTGCTATGAAAGTATTTAAATTAACTCACGTACGAAAATTCTTGTTTCCTCTTTCGTAAATCCAAGTTATACTTAAAAATAGTGTTCCATTACTATTGGATATGGACGATACTACTATTTTCGTATTACGTAATTCCTTTTGTGAAATCTTCTTTTCTAAAATATTTCTTCGTCGGAAGGTATATCTTCTTTGGTATTCTTTGAAAACATTGCATCCAATGTTATCTTTCCTTCTTGTAAACACATACCTATTGCTTAAGTTAACAAAGACATCCTTTTCTTTATTACGCAATAGTAATAAAATATATTGCTTCGAATAAAATCCTGTCTCATATTTATTTTTTTTTCGTAATATTACTTTCTTTCCTTTTTCTTCTTCGAGAGAACCTCAGAATTATTTAATGATATATTGCAAAGAATTTAATGTATATTGAAGAACCATTGTTTCCACCGCAACTTTTTGAGAAATACATATTTTTCTGAAGTTTTCTATTGAAATGACACAATAAAAAAAATCAAAAGATCGTTCAATTACTAAGTTACATGAAAAGAATATCAGTCGATCTTACGAAAGAGAACGTGGGTTGTGTTTTCACGACAATATGAGCCCTTCTCTGTTTCGCTGTAGGAGAATAATAACAAGAAGTTGTATATATAGCGAAATTCGATGAAGTAAACAAGCGATCGTAAAACTGGAGAAAGAGATTTTCAAAGCTGAAATCAGTTCGTACTGAAGCTTCGAGTAGTATAAATAGATCCCTCGAATAATTAGTCAGAAAACTAGGAAAGTATTATGTTATTATTATGTATCATTCCGTGATTTCGTAAAATGCAATTATCTCCATATTTGTTTTTTTTTTATTAGAAGATCGGCTAGATGTCCAAATACGCACACGTCTCATGATATAAGATATAAGCGGTGAATAAGAATTTCAAATAGGCGTTTATACAGCCACGTTAGAAAAAATAAATATTAATCCGGAAGAAAACGATAGAAGTGATAGTTATATCATCTAGCAAAAAAACAAGAGATCTCATCGATGAAAGAGATGCAAATGTAAAAAATTTTCTTCAAAACTTATCATAGATTTCGTAGAAAATAATAAAGGATAAAATTTTGGTCTGTTTATAACAAAATATGTTCTTTAATATCTACGAATTCATATAAACCAAGCATCTCTATAATACATTATGTGCTTTTAAAATTATGATATATATTTTCAGATGTGAACTACGTTTGCTCGATAAAGTACCATCGATTTGCTGAGAGCTAACGTCCGAAAGGGTTCAGGGCAGTTATGGTTATTACGTTTTACGCACATTAATTGCTCAGACGAACGGAAAGGTCGAAAATGAAATTAATTAAGGGGTATTGAGATTCTCTTTTATTAAGGAACAATATCTTTTAATTCGGCATATTACTTTTTTTTTCTTTTTTTTTTTCTTTTTCCTTCACAGCTTATAATTTGAAATTAATTAAAGAATATTGACTATTGACAATTAATTTTTTTTATTTATCTACTTAAAAATGACTATCAATAAGAATTAATTTCTCCTTTGTTTATCTCTTGAAACTATCATTTCTTTTCCTGTATTACGCAATAATAAGGAATATGAATTCAGAGAGAATCTTTCTCCATATTCATTTTTTTTCCGTTACATCGTCTTTTTCTCTACGTATTTCATTTGAATGCGCTTTACGCAGGTCGATTAAAATTTTTTGTTAATCGGCCGAAAAGGATATGTGTTCGGAGGAAACGAATTTCTCGACCAATCCCTTTTAATTCGACGTAACATTATTCGTTCGAATAGTGGTACGATTAGACCTTTTTCATGAATACACCTTTTTCAAAGAATCCATGGATGGGGAGTTTTAGCTAGGTTCAAGTCGAAAGGACCGTTGAAGGATTGTCAGACGTTCCATGTGGAACATGAATCAAAGTGAAATTAAGATGGAACTGAAAGTTTATCATCTATCATAAGTAAACCTACGAGAACGATATAAAGACTCACCGCTTTTCCAGATAACAATACTAGCCCGAGAATATTTTTAAATTATACGAGAAATGTTAAGGCCATGTTTACGTCATAGTTATTTCATCAATTTAAATTGAGTAGTATATCCCAATAGAAGAAATTTTGAGTTCAGTGTTTCAAATTATTCTTCATATAGTATTCACGATATGTACTAGAAAAATATTTATAATACTTAGTGTACGTTTTTTAGTAATATCGAAATTTGAACGAATTAATTTGCTGTGTAATCCCAACTCTCTTGTTAGTAAGTTTTGATTGGGTCTTACTGAAAATGCATGTACGTATCGTTAATTACTCTCGGATTAAAAGATTTGTTATTGCCTCTCTCCATGCACGTGTGCTCTTGTGTACGCTTTTGTGCACTGACATGTGGACGGGAATACGTGTGTCTTTCTATCTGCGTGTGAACGGACACATGTTGTCTCATTTTGAAAATAAGAATTAAGATCAGAATCATTTGTTTTCATAGAATTTTGATTTCTTTTGCAAGAAATTTGTTCCTCGATCTATATAAATTCAGATAAAACAAATACCACTACATATATTCCTTGGTGTACCAAAGTGAGACTATGTAATATGTTACACTATATACCACGTTTGTGCGACGTTAATACCGCCCTGTTGCTGCTACCAAACGTTCGAAAGGACGCCGAGTATAAAAGGTAAATACGGAATAATATCAAAATAGAAATCATTCTGTGCTTTTCATCTTTTTACCGAAAGAACGAAGAATTGATATGCTTTTGCTTGATTTTTGATAAACTGAATATTATTATTATTATAGTAATAATTATAATATTTCAAGTTAATGTTTTAGATATAATAGAATCGACAAATGAATTATTTTCATAATCGTAATATTTAAACGATAGTATATTCGCTTAAACATTACGAAGATCGTAACGTGCGAATAACATAAAATAATTTTCAGCTAAAATTTAAATAATTTATGATTTTCATATTGGAATAGTTGCATCTGAGTTTCATCGCTGCGTGTAATGTCAATAAAAACGAACATTGGAATGACTTTGACGGTTACCCTCACTTTTTAAAGGTGAAAACTTCAAACTTAATACTTTTGATAATTTTAAACTCATTTAAACGATATAAATGTACGACGAGTTAAACTATCCACTATTTAAGCAGTAGTAGATTCCGTTAAACATTACACGCCACGAAACACCGACGGAATATCAGATAATTTTTATTTATTCTCTGTTGGACTCGAATTTTGAAATGGCCGTTGTTGGCAACATGTACAGTCAATAAATGATTAGTTTGGACGGTTACCGAATTAGTTTTCCTTTGTACTCCGACGAATAAACATCGAAGCTCTCTCGCTGCCACCCGCAAAGAATGAAAGTTACATTCACGTAGGTGTATATAAGAAAATATATTATATAAGTTTTTCTTTAAGGTAATTGTAAAAAAATGTAATGAACTAACGAAAATATTTGTATCTCTCTCTATGAGTAAACGTAATTAAGCTAGGAATAGATGTACATAGTAGCCATTAATATTTTTCTGTAATGATTTCTTGAATTCTGCGCTCGACTCTTTTCGATGTGTATGTAAGGAACATCAACTTTTCGCAATGTGTGTGGTAACATCGCATCGGAAACTAAATCTTGCGAATAAAAGGAAATATCCGTTTAACACTTTATATCATTTCTACCCTCTTTATTCCTTGAAAGTAAAGCATTATTATTCTTTACAAGATTTAAATTTATTCAAGATATTTTGGGTAGTTGCCGAGAGGTGCATAGTACACAATGAAGCATAAATCCTTCGCTTTCTATTTTGTCTTTATGTAAATTTTCGTACTTCCTTTATCGATTCGATCGTGTGGAACAATTATTACGTGACAAGGAACAATTATCACTATCATCCACGAACAAAAAATTGTAAATAAGTACATGGCTATGTACTGATATAAACAATATTGCGATTTGGACGAAGTAATTTGCTGCGTAGCGCGAATTACCCTGTTGATACGTTTCAATAGGGATTTAATGATAGAGAATATACCTATTATTTTCTCCCTTACTTATCGTCGAGTACCGTCGTTTTAAACCTTCGTTATCTCTCTCCATCTGCGTGTGATGTGGTGCGCGCTTATCTGCGCAAGTCAAGTGGCCGGGAATGAGTGCGCGGTCTTGTGTGCGTGTGTACGCACACCTGTTGTCTCATTTTCAAAAAAAAAAAGAAAAAGAAAAGGAATTTTCTAATTTGTTTTCCTCTCAACAAAGCGACTAGACAATTGAATAATACGATAAGCTATATAATTCAATTACTTTATTATTATTATTTAACTGCATCATTTAACTAGCCAGTTAAGTCTTTTGCAAAGCAATGCACCACGTAACTGATTCAATTCTTTCATACGAGCGAGTAGATTTTTCTGAAAATTTATTTCCGAGCGAAGAACAAAAGAATGAGCTAATTATGCACTATATACAAGGTTGCGTATATTGTATTGCGCTATATGGCGTATGTTATGCCCTAAACTAGTTAGTTCTTATGAAAAAATTATATTTCTGCAATCATTTATTATTTATTACGTATAACCGAGTGTAGCAGTGATTTTATTGTATTTCTAGTAAAATAATATTTGTATTTTGCGAATGCATTATCCGAATGATTTAATTTCTCGATAAGCACAGATATAATATAATACTGATATAATAGAGTGCCTAACGTAATAGAGATCTATCATACTTTTTTTTATTTATCGTTACTCGACTAACTGATCGACGTGGCGCTAAGCATAACTTATAAATGTTATAGGAAATAGCTCTCCATGAAATAATCTTTCCTTCTGAATAGAATCTTCTGAATCCTATTGTCTAGGCAATGTCATTGTGTTTTTCACGAAAAATAAATAAATATCAATAAATAAATGCGAAAAAATATTCACTCCCCAAAAAGGAGATAAGCAAAATTAAATTTTTACAAAGTAAAATAATCGAAAAGATATAGTTATGGAGAATGATCGATAGGAGGAATCAAAAGCAGAGATGGACTCAAAAAGAGAAAAGAACGAAAAAACAAAAAAAAATTCACCATTTACGATAGTTTCGTTTCAAAATTATTGGCAGCATTGTAATGAGATAACCGTGGATGACATAATATCTCGATAATGAATGAAAAATAATGACAGAAATAAATGATAGGAAAACCTTGATTTGATACTTGAATTTATTGTATTCATTGAAACGGATTAAAGATGTTGGTACTGAATCTAGTAGTCTTCCATGCAAGTTCTTGGAAGATTCAAGAGAGGGAAAATCCAAAAGAATACATAAGCCCCCGATCAGGCGGCATAATGATATTTCTATGGTACATATCACTTTAAACAAGATGCTCTCGTTAAAATAAATCATATTACTATTTTTTTTTGTTTCGATCTATCAATCTGAATGCATTTGTCAAGGATAATTTTTTTTCTACAGTCAGTTGCGTAAAACGTAATTAATAATACAGGGATGTAGAGCTATTTTTGTAGTTGCCTTTAAGTTTATTACATACTGTTAAAATTTACATTAGCGATAATTTCGTATAACACTTATTCTTATATACAGACTTTATGTGTATGTGTGTTTAAACATACACACACAAACACACATATAACATAATAGTATAACAATTAAATACATTTGTATACATACATATTAATATAATTGTCAACATATATATTTAATATATTATGATAAACTATTTATCTCGGCGTATGCATCTCTAAGTATATAAATCAATTTACGATTAAAAAGAAAATTAAACCATAAAATAAATTAAAAAAAGGAATTTTAATTAAAAAGAAAAGAACAAAAGAAAAAAGCAAATAAATAGGTATTCAGAATTCATTCAAGAAATGAAAATTTATGCTTATTTATCTTTCTTCCGAGCAGGATTAATAAATTTTTGAGAGAATTTCTGAAAAATTAAGAGAAAAGTAAATATAAATCAAAAATCCAGTTTACATATACCGCAAACATAGAGAATATGAAATTGTAATACTTTCTGAATACATATTTGTTTGCTTTTTTTTTCAGGCTACTTTGTAACAATTATTTTTCTTTTTAACCCTTTGCACTTTTTAACCCTTTGAATTATTTTCATAACCGTAATATTTAAACGATAGTATATTCGCTTAAACATTACGAATATCGTAACGCGCGAATAACATAAAATAATTTTAAGCTAAAATTTAAATAATTTATGATTTTCATATTGGAATACTTGCATCTGAGTTTCGTAGCTGCGTGTGATGCCAATAAAAACGAACATTGGAATGACTGACGCTTCCCTCTCACTTTTTAAAGGTGAAAACTTCAAACTTAATACTTTTGATAATTTTAAACTCATTTAAACGATATAAATGAACGACGAGTTAAACTATTCACTGTTTAAGCAATAGTAGATTTCGCTAAACATTACATGCTATGGAACACAGACGGTATATCAAACAATTTTAATTTATTTTCTATTAGACTTAAATTTAAAAATGGCAGTTGTTGGTAGCGTGTAAAATCAACAAATGAATGACTTGGACTTTTAGATTTGGAGTTACCAGATCAGTTCTTTGTACTCCGACGAATAAACATCGAAGTTCTTTCGCTGCCGCCTGCAAAGAATGAAGAAAATTACATTCACCTACGTGTACATAAGAAAAAATTGAATAAGTTTTTCTTTAAGGTAATTGTAAAAAAATGTAATGAATTAGCGAAAATGGCTGTGCCTCCCTCTATGAATAAACGTAATTAAGCAAATTATTATTATTAAAGATTTTGGAAGGTACAATTCATGATAACTCTTAAGACGTAGTATCCTATCACTATTGATCGAATGAAATACACTTTTGTAATAACCCTAATTAATTAAAATAGGAGACTGTTAAATGTTAACATCCAAACGTGTTTTTATATTATTGCAAATATTTTACTAAGTTTCCTTAATAAAACACCAACGTATGCACCATTAGGATCAAAAGTGTTAAAGTTCTCTGGTTTTATGCAACATGATATGGGAAGCCAATCGCCGTGATCATTGTCTCCATATCAGTGAGACTACAAAATGATCCAATTAGAAAACTAAAGCAGAATTTTCACAAATTTTATTATTATAATTATTACTCGTTAATGAAGAAAATGAAAAATTACTTACAGTAGTTTGCCAGGAATGGATGTATATAGCAGCCATTATTATTTTTCTCTAATAATTTCCTTCTGTTCTGCAATTGACTCTTTTCGACTTGCATATGGAATATCAACTTTCAACAATCTGTGGTAACACCGCATCAAAAACCTTTTTCCTTCTATTTCTCTTTATACAAATTTCTATATTTCCTCCGTCGATTCGATCGTGTGAAACAATTACTACGTGAAAAGGGACAATTATCACAATCATCTACGAACAAAAATTAGAAATAAGTACGTACACATATACTGATATAAACGAAGATCGATATAATTATTTCGATAGATCTGTCTTACTAATTTTTCCGAGAAGCTCCATTATATGAATACTGATGTCAATAACGATAATATCAATAGTATATATCACATATATGAACATTCAAATATTTTTAATTTACTCCTTCCGAATAGTTCTATTGGAACTATTACAATGGAATGATTTTCATATTGACATTAATAAATATTGATCCTGAAAAAATTTTGATGCCTTAAATATCTTTTTTTGTTAAACATACTTCAGTCTTCCGAAAATATAAAAAATATTCAATTAATCTTTTAATATACCTAATCAGCGTCCAAATTATTTATGCAAAAATTTGAGTCCATTTTCAAAATTTTATTTTTATCAGAAAAAATGTCAGAATCTCCTTAAAACATTCTGAAATGAACTTTAGATTCACGCAAACTGATAGTATAATAATTGAAAACGAAAACTAATAGGTCTCATCGCAAAAGTAAAGGAAATCGGTTCGGTTGCGGATATGTGTCTCCGGAAGACACGTCGTCTCTACGTTCGTCTCTTTGTATTCTTATCATGGAATCATGCATCTCTATTCTAATTGATTAGCTGACCGGCAAACAAGCAATTACTAGTTTCAGACAAGCAATTCACCTAGTTTGTTAGACTCTTCAACAGGTAGTATCATTGAAATAGCAAATACGGAATAATATCACGGAATAGCAAACAGATGCGCAACAGTTGGCTCTATATACGATTATACGATTGGATCGTATAAATGTCTAAAAAGAAATATCCTAATTCCGATAACCCCTAATTAGCCTTTCTCCTCGGTTTAATATTACACAATAATTCAAAATTATGCAACAAGTAAAAGATAATTCACACGTAAAATATAGTATCTAATAATAATAAAAATAAGTTAACTATAGCATGAAGAAATAATAAGAAACTACGCAATTTTCTATAATCTACTATAAAACAATATATCGTAGTATTGGATATGAAGTTGTATAAAATAATGCATAACGTAGCGTCTCTAATATAACTTATAGATAGGATATAAAATTAACCTATTGTCCATAGCATGCATTATAAAGAACAAAATCTTATGAAAATTAATCTTCGCGTTAGATACTATAAAATTTAAATAAGATGCAACTTACCAAGAAAATAATGAATAATATTAGCGAAACCCATTATCGAATCCAAATATGCAGCCAATGTTCAGGTACTACGGTTTAATTGTTAATTATCTTTTCTTTCTTAAAGTTTGGTCTGGACACGATGTTGCCTCGATTAAAAATAAATTATTCCAAGTTTTCGATTAACTTTTAATTATTTTCTTTTTTTTCGCCAATTTTGTCCTCATATTCCGAAGAAGTAAATGTTTATCAATAATTTGATTACAAATGATGTATCCTAAACAAATATATGAAAATGTGAATTCGATATCAACTGATCCACTTTCCTAATACACACTCGTTCGCTTCTTTTTTTCTTGAATTTAAATATCTATTTTCACGTTCTTATCTTTCAATTTTCTTTTTCAACTTACATCTATTTACTTCCTTCTTAATTAATAAGACAGCGCAGATAATTCACGAAATAATAGATAAAAATATAAATATATGCGCTCGTAGTTTGCCTCTAATATATACATCGTAAGTAAGGCATTATAGAAAAAACAGATGCATAAGTGAACATATATATAAATATAAATCGATACATATATGAAATAATGGATGTATCGAATGTTCCTTTCGACTGAAAAGAATAGAGAAAATTCCATTAAGAAACGTTGTAGATAAAAGAGAAAATATTTAAATTAATTTTAAACAGAAAGTAATGAACTTACTAAGTAATAGGGAATATAATTGTGCTTCCATTGATAATCAGAACTTTTACAACTATCTGTAAAAAAACAAGTAGTACTTAATGAAGCATTACGATTCATAGATCCAAACACCCTTTTATAACAACCCGATAATTAGAAAAGGAGTCTCAAATTTAACATTCAAAGTGATATTTATATTATTCCAAATATTTCACTAAATTTTCGTTCAAATAACTCGAATTATAATATTTTGTTTAATATTATACAATAATATACCCAAGAAAACCTGCACGGTGTAATGTATAGTGTAAAATAATAATAAGATATACAACTTTCTATAGTATATTATAAAACCATATGATGGTATATTATAAAGTATAGTATAATATAAGCAGTATAGCATTGAACACAAAATTGTATAAAATACAGTATAAAACGTTAATATTAAACGGTATAAAATTCAAATAACATTTTACTAACCGATAGTGTGTTCTGCAGAATCTTCTAGATACTATCCACTATTTTCACTGGTCAGGAGCTTATATATTATTCTGATTCGTTTCTGTTTGGAATATTATTTGGACACTCGCAGGAACTTGCTGGTAGCACGATTCGAAACGGAATAAACGGTTTATTCAACTTCCGCGGATGGCTAGCAACATCTCTTATATCGACTCGAGCATGCGCTGTTTCGTTTAACCTTCTCTTTTCTATATATTCACGAAGCTAATATCCCCGATTATCTCTTCATAATGTTAGCAATAATTTTGGATCGATACTACCGTTTACGGGAACTTTCCTTTTTGCTTTTATTTCTTTTTTTTCTTTTTGATTCTTTTTTCCCCATTTGATTCCACATGTGATTCACTATGTAAAAATCGAATTGCGTTTATCTACTTCCCGAGTAGGAAAATTTTTTTGACATTTAATTATTCATATTTATTTATTTTGTGCGAAGAGAATGTTGACATTGACCGAATTGAAATCTATTGACCGAATTACGATGGCTAGAAAGAAGTATAATAGATCTTTACTAAGCTGCAGGAAAATTATAACAGTGTTAGATTCTATGTGCGCCTATTCAGAGAAAAATCGCTGTGCTCGGTTATACGTAATAAAAATAAACAGTTCTCAAATAAAAATTGACAAATAAAATATCTTCCTAGGAATTGATTAATTTGGAACATAATATATGAAATGTTAGATAACTAGAGGTATTATGGACCATTGTTTTCAGTTCTTCCATCAGGAGCAAATTTCTAGGAAAATGTATTCGTTCGAACGGAATAATTAAATCAACGACGCGTATATGGTTCTGCAAAAGATGTAACCGAGTAATTAAATGAAGGATTTAGGTAGATAATTGAGCATGTACAGAGCATTTTATCATCCAGATGTTTGTGTGGTTTGATAGGGGGAAAACAAATGAAAAAATACCTTTCCTGTTCTTTTCAAATCAGACAGATGTACGCTTATAGACCGCGCACTTGTTCCTGACCGCTTGATGTATCCAAGCGCGGAGAAGAGCACTCATGAACGGAGAGAAATAATGATGAATCGTTTAATACGATGGTGCTTGATGATAGCTAGGAGACGATTACGTCAGTGCAGATCGTTAAGTTCCGATCAAAACCCGTTAACAAGAGAATTTGGAGACAGGGAGGATCATATATTTTTGCGAAAAAATCATAATTTTGTCCTTTATAATTTTCTACGATGTCTATGATAAATGTTGAATGAATTCTCTTTCCATATTATCATCCCTCGCAGTATATATGAGATCTCTCCGTTTTTTTTGCTTGATGTCATCACTATCACTTCTCTCGTTTTCTTCCCTATTAATATTCATTTTTTCTAATCGTATAAATGTCTACTTGAAATTCCTCTTCGGTATTACTTATGATACGAAACTCACTCGTGTTTGGAAATTTTGCCATTCTCTTAATAAATAAAAGAAATAAGTAAGTGAACGGATTGGTAGTCTCAAATTGTATATTACGAAATCACGAAAGGATATAAACCAAAAGAATATTACTTTTCTGATTTTTTGACTTATTAGTCCAGTTATCTATCTATTCCACTAGAAGTTTCAATGCGAAGTGAGTTTAGCTTCGAAAATCTCTCCTCAGTTTTATGATTGCTTGTTTACTCCATCAAATATCACTGCATCGTACGAGGCGTATTCGCGTGCCATTGCAGAGAAGCCCTCGGACCGTTGTGACCGTACTTCTTTTTTGTAAAACCGACTGATATTCTTTTCATATATCCTGGTAATTTGACCATTTCTTGATTAACTAATTGTGTGGTTCTCTTGGAGGGAAAATACGTGAAAGGTAAGAAAGTAATATTAGGAAGCAAAGAAATATGACGAAAGATTTTCTCCGAATACATGTTTTTTATTATTGTATAATAACAGAAAGAGTTCTTCGATAGTTGGAGCAATATGCATTTGTTTACAAAAAAAGATCGTAATATTTTGAGAAAATGTTTTCAAGTAATATGGAAGTAGATATAAATTTCGACGAAAAGATTTTCTTACGACAGAATTGTTGACGATAAGAATTACGTAGTATTTACATGGTACGAAAATTGTGATACCATTAGTAACTAATAATATTAGAATACTATTTTTAAGTATAAGTTGGACTTACGAAAGAAGAAACATTGCGAATTTCGTATATGAATATCCGATTAATTTCATAGGAATTAGTCTTGATAATTACAATAATTATTATTATAATAATTAATTATATTACAAGTAATTATAGTTTTATGTGCTTATTTTAATTAAAAAAGAGACGAATTATTATTAGATTCTATTATAAGATATATATAAGATTCTCATTAGGATATTCCAAGATACATGAGATAATTTCCTTTGAACAAAGAGTATATATAATAACATAATAAAGTATATATAATTACATAATTATAGAAAAGGGGAAATTTTTTATCCCCATGCGTTCTAGTTAGAGAATTAGAATCTAGAAAGCGTGGTCTCACGGGACGGCATGAGATTAACTTCGCCAGGGGAAGTCATTCCTTCTGTGATTTTCGATCCAGTAATACGCAAATGTGTGTCATACGCGAAATAATCCCTAGCTATTATACGTCCCAGAGAACAGCTTTACAAGTAATACAAACGGTTTAAACACGATTAGATTTAGTAGAAAATTTCATTTCTATATTATAAAAATGAAATTGATTCTGTTGATTCATAACATTTTAATTATTATTTTGTTGCGTTTAGGAGTAGTTGCTGTAGCATTTAAAAGGCTTCATCTGATTTATTTTCGATAGTTATATGATTGAAATGAACGAATGACTTTGATAAGTCTTAACAAATCTACGAATTTGGATCTATTTTAGAGATATACGAATCAAATTATATGGAAAATTGGATAATATACGTGACAAGTTACTTATATCTCATCTCGTTTATTAAAATCCAATATCAAGATCGATGATTGGTATAATAATGCGCTAGCAATGGCGTCACGTTGTCTCCATACACCATGCTTCTCTCGCCAACTTGGGTTTCATATCACGTGAAAGATTTGAAAAGAATTCTCTTAGAAATAGAAATACTTTCGTCGACTTCATAAAATCTATGTAAAAATTCATTAAATTATTAGAAAATATACCTATGGTATAGATTTTATATTAAATAATGAAGATATCTTACCACTCGATAAACACACCATTGATTGATTTACAATTTAGATATAAGGCTACAGAGGAAAGTGTTCTCGTATCCTATTTGGATTGATGATCGGGCGTTTTCACTATCCCTGTTGGACGTATCGTCGAATGTACGGAAGAACAGGAACTGACAATGTAAATATATGTCACTTGGGACGTCGAATGTTTAATTATCACATTGAGCGTAATTGAAGTTTGTGTATCTTCTTTGGAAGGAATTACAACTAGCAATCGATTAGGCTCCATTGCAATATTTCTGGTCTATAGTAACTGCTTTCTCCTCCGTTTCGTCTCGTATATCTCCGAAATAATTAAAAATTCGTAGATTAGTTAAGACTTCTGATACACATTCATTCATTTTAATTGTATAATTACCAGAAATATATCAGATGATTCCTTTTAAATCGTACAGCGGCTTCTTCTAAACGCATTTTAATTAATAATTAAAATGGTATGGGTAAAGAGAATTATTTTCATTTCTATAATATATAATTGGAATTATGTAATAAATTGTATACAAATGGCCACTTATAAATTTATCCAATAGCGATGATATAAACGAATGTTGCGATGGAAACAATGATTCCTCGAGATTCATTAAATAAGTGTGAGGTTCTCCCGGAGAAGAAATAGTGAGAATATTGAAATCGTACTAACAGATTGATAGGTTGTGAAAATATTCTTTAGGACGTCTGAATTATATACAGATAGCAATTATTTTTAGTATGTAAATATATGGTATTCACTTACATGATATTCTTTGAAAAGTTAACGAAGGAGTGATTTCTATAAACGAGAATCATTCCTAAACTTCCTAAATTTCAATTCTCTAGCTAACAATGTTCTTTCTCTGTTCGTTAGGTAATTTGATAAAGTAAACAACCGATCCTAAAACTGGAGTAAGAGATTTTTAAAGCTGACACCAGTCCGTAATGAAGCTTCGAGTAGATAAGTAGATCCCTGGACTAATCAGTCCGAAAATCAGAAAAATAATATTCTTTGGGTATATATCGTTTGGTCGTTTCGTAACATACAATTAGAGGTAGAAAGAAATTTTCAACGCATTCATTTACTCATTTTTTTTTTTTTTTATTAGGACAATGACAAAGTCTACAAACACGACTACATTACATGATATAAGATATAAATAGTGAAGAGCAATTTCAAAAAGACAAGTATAAATCCAGAAAAGAACGGTAACAGTGATAGTGATACCACCGAATATGAAAACAGGAAAAATTTCATAGATGATGATAAGGATGAAAATCCTGCAAAGCTTATCACAGATATCGTAGAAAATTATAAGGGATAATATTTTGTAATGAAATATGCTTTTCAATATCTACAAATTCATATAAATTAAATATCATTACAATATATTCGTTAGTTCCACGGTCACGATATATTATATTACGTAAGTCAATGGACCACGATTACGCAAAAAATTACCATCTATTTGCTGACAGATAACATCCGAGAGGGTGCCGAACAAACAGAGTTTTTACATTCTATGCATCTTTATTGCTTTCACAGACGAAAAGCTAGAAGATGAAATTAATTAAGACTTCTCTAACGATCTCTTTTAATTTGACATATTATGATTTCTGTTTTACTACCATATCCATATTCCATAACAGAATATCGTTACAAATGCTTCTGCTTTATTTTTATTGATCTCACCCTACCAAATATTCACATTCCATGAAACGAAATTAATTCTCTTATTAATATTCTCTCATAACAAAAATATCTTGCGGGCGTTAATATACATATTTTTAATTCCTATGTGACAAAATCAGCCAAAGATGTTGTTCATGTAAACAATATCTTCTTTGGTCATAATACAAATAATATGGTGTGCGAAGTGACCAGAACGAGGAGTATCTGCTTTTTTATTATGATCCTAATATATAGTACCTTACAGGAACAAATACATTTATAAGAGAATATTTTCAAAGAATCCTACGTCAAAAACATATTCATCATCTATTATGGAATGTCAAGAAATTGACGTTCGAAGTTGTTCACCAGTGTTATCATCTAAAAAGATTGTGCTTTAATATTTTTAGATCCTTGTTACAGTTTTTAGGCAATGACATGCCGCTTTATATTATAACTCGAATTTAAAAAAAGGAAGAACAGAAAAATACATATCCATATATCTTATGTGCGGACACTGAATTATATAATAACGATCGGCGGCATTTTACTATCAACGATTATCGACGGTTTCCTAAACATATTTGCTATTTCTTAGCTGTAGTAATAATCAACGTGCTGGGTTCGAAAGGAAGGCATTTCCTTTACAAACGTGATCCGCATAATTATGTTCCATAGCGTCTTCATTACGTGGTTGCAATTAACAAGGAAGAAGAGGAAGAAGAGGAAGAAGAGGACAAACATTTATAATGGTGTTGACGACGATCCTCAAAGTATTGCCTCAAGGTAATCGTCAATTAAAATAGCGCTGTATTACAAAGCTTCATTCATATGGTGATACGAGGATATGGAATATACGTTATTGAAAGGATTCAAAGGTAAGTGGCTTTAGATAGAGGATATAATGGAGTGTTATGGGAAAGATTTATCGTAGGTTTGTTTGCCGTTGCAAAGGGAATCTGGATTCAAATGGAACTGAAATGGTACTCAGGCAGCTTTATCATTGAAAATGATCAAAGCTGTGTATACGATCAAAGTATTCATTGTTCTTCGGGATAATAACGTTAGCCCGGACACGCTTTTAAATTATGCGTTAATATGTAGAGTACGTTTATCTCACCGTGTCATCGTTATACCGTCAGTTTATATTATTATTCAATATAATTAAAAAGAGAAGAAGTGTTTGGTTCAATGTTCCAAATTATTTGTCAGAATATTCACGTCATGTACTTAAAAATAATGTATAATGTACGTTTTTCAGAAATATAGGTATTTGGACGAACTAAATTATTACGTAGCGCAAATATCTTACGATTGAGATTTAATGAAAATGCATGTATGCGTTACGTTCTTCCATACGTATCGTCGTGTACGTTCGTGTTAAACAATTTGTTATTATCTTTCTCCACACACTGATGCTCTTATATTCTCTCATCCGCGCTAGAGCATGTAAGTGGGAATATGTCCGCGGTTCTGTGGGTGTGCGTGCGTATATCTCCTCGCTTATTTTGACGAAAGGTATTTTTTCGAAAGAAGAAAGGTATTTTGTCGTTCGTTCTCCTCTTATTAAACTAAGCAGCCAATGCGATAATACGATTAGCAGTGTACTTCAATTAGCTATTTAGCTGCATTAATTAATTAGCAGATCGATGTACCACAACTAATTTAGTTCTTTCATACGAAGGAATACTTTTTCCGAAAAATTAATTCCCGACAGGAAAATTTCAAAGAACGATCCACTTATACTGCCAATTATCTGATATTTCATATATTCCAAACTAATTAGTTCCTCGGAAAATGTTACCTTAATCGAATCGTTCATTTCTCATTACGTATAACTCAGTATAGCAACGACATCATTATATATCTAGTAACATAATATTTCTAATTTATTCAGCATTTTCCTAATGTTTTACTCGGATGATTAAATATCTCAATAAGCGTACATATAATAAACATTTACATAATATTTCCCCCAACATAGTAAAGATCTATTATACTCCTTTCTAGCCATCGTTATTCGGTCAACCGATTTACATCGCACAAATCATCAGTTATAAATATTGTAGGAAGAGATTTTCCCTGAGATTACCATTCCTTTTAAATACAATATTCTGAATTCTACTTTCTTGGTAATGTCAACATTCTCTTCGCACAAAATAAATAAATATGAATAATTAAATGCCAAATAAATTAAATGCAAAAATAAAATGCCAAAAAATGAAAAATAAAATGCCAAAAAAATTTTCCTCAACTGAAAGTAGATAAACGCAATTCGATTTTTACATCGTGAAATGATCGAAAAGATACGAGTATGGAGAATCACATGGGGAATCAAATGGAGAAAACAGAATCAAGAAGAGAAAACAGAGATAAAAGCAAACAGAAATCTTCCTTTTACGGTAATATCGATCCAAAATTGTTGGTAACATTGTGAAGAGATAATTGGGGATCGTGAATATATGAAAAAGAGGGGATTAAACGAAACAGCGCATGCTCGAGTCAATATAAAAGATGTTAGGAGCCGTCCGCGGAAGTTGAATAAACTATTTATTCTGTTTCGAATCGTCCTACAAGCAACTTCCTGGAGGTTTCAAGAGAGGGACGATTTAGAATAATATGTAAGTTCCTGTCCATCGCGATAATGTTACTTATCTGGAAGGTTATAAAAAACGCGCTATCGGTTAGTGAAATCCTATTTAAATTTTATGCTACTTAATATTAACGCATTATACTATATTTTATACAATTTTGTGTTCAATACTACGATATACCGTTTTATAATATACTATAGAAAGATGTATAGTTTATTATCTTCTTGCACTATATATTATATCTAGCAATTTGTCTTGGGTATATTATTGTATAATATTAACCAGAGGAAATACTATAATTTGCGTTATTTGAACTAAAGCTTAGTGAATTGTTTGGAATAATATAAATATCCCTTGGAATGTTAATATTTGAGTCTCCTTTTCTAATTATCGGCTTGTTGTAAAACTGTGTTTCGATCTATCAATCGTAATGCATTATTAAGTACTAATTGTTTTCTTACAGATAGTCCTGCAAGGCGTAATTATTAATGGAGTTAAAACTATTTGTGCTAGTACTTGGTAAGTTCATTACATTCTGTTAAAAATTAGTTTATATATTTTCTCTTTTCTTTTGAATGAAATTTATGAATGAAATTTTCTCTATTCTTTTCAGATGGTAGACTGATTCGATATATACGTAAATACATGCATATACACACACACACACACACACACATATATATATATATATTTCACCGCACTGTGTACTTTGTACGTATTAAAGTCCAATGTTCATATCTATATTTATTTATATATTTGTCTATAAACTGATATACTCTTTATATATTTCTGAGAATCATATGGATATAGATAAATGTATAAATAAATAAGCTCATAATTTGCCTTCAATACGTATAACATAAGCAATGCGTTGTAAAATATATATACATATATATATATGCATATATATACACATATGTGTATACATATATGTCATACGAACATCAGTAAACCACGGATGTAAAATTAAAGAGAAAATTGAAAAATAAGTCAAAATAAAAAATCAAGTTAATATTAAAGAAGAAAAGAGACATCGAGAAAAGAAGCAAGCTTATATGTACTAGGTAAGTGGACTCATTCTCAATTTCATATTTTCCTATATTTGTTTATATTGGCATAGATGGATCCTCCATTTTTGATAAATACGTGCTTCTTCTAAATATGGAGACAAGATTTAACAAAAAAACAAGAAACTAAAAGCTATTCGACGAAACTTAGAGCAATTAACATTTAATCGATACGGTAAAGAGTCCAAAGCGACGAAACTCCAAGAAAGAAAAGATGATTAGCATACAAACCGTAGTATCTGAAAATTGGCCGCATATTTGAAATCGATTTTGGGAATCACCCGATACATTTTTCAAGTTCTTGATAAGTAGAATCATACTTGAATTTTATAATATTTAATGCGAGGATCCATTATCATAAGATTCTGTTCCACATTGCATGCTATACACAATAGTATAATTTTTTATATCTATCTATGAGTTTATATTACTGTCGTTATGTTATGCCCTATTTTATACAAGTTCAATTCCAATACTACGATAATATGTTTTATGGTAGATTATAGAAAATTGCATAGTTTCTTACTATTTTTTCATGCTATGGTTAACTGATCTTTATTATTATTAGTTACTATATTTTACCAGTGATTGATATTTTACTTGTTGCATAATTTTGAATTATGGTATAAAATTAAACTGAAAAGAAAGCGTAATTAGGGTTTTCGGGTATTTCTTTTTAGACTTTTATACGAACCAATCGAATAATCGTTTATGGATCCAACTGTTGCACACGTCTTGGATATTTCGTGATATTTTTCCGTATTTGGTATTTCGGTGATACTATCGATTGACGAGTCAAACATATCAGTTGAGTTGCATGTCTGAAACCAGTTATATTGCTTCTTTGCCGGTCAGTTAACCAATTAGAATAGAGATACATGATTCCATGTTTTTCTAACTATAGGGTTGTTATAAAAGTGTGTTTCAATCTATGAATCGTAATGCCTCATTAAGTACTACCTGTTTTCTTACAAATAGTTCTAAAAGTTCTAATTACAAATGGAAGCACAATTATATTCCCTATTACTTAGTAAGTTCATTATATTCTGTTTAAAATTAATGTATATATTTTCTCTTTTATCTACTACGTTTCTGAATGGAATTTTCTTTATTCTTTTCAGTCGAAAGGCGAATTCGATACATTCATTATTACATATATGTATCGACTTATATCTACATATATGTACACTTGTGTATCTATGTATTTTACAATGCCTTACTTATGCTATATATTTTATAGGCCAATTACGAACTTATTTACTTATCTATTTATCTATTATCTCGTCGATTATATGTGACATTTTAAAAATTAAGAAGGATATAAATAGATGTAAGTTGAAAAAGAAAATAGAAAGATAAGAAAGTGAAAAAAGAAATTTAAATTACGGAAGAAAAGAAGCGAACGAGTGTGTACTAGGAAAGTGAATCAGTTGATACGGAATTCATATTTTCATATATTGGTTTAGAATGCATCATTAGAAACTCAATTTTTGATAAACATTTACTTCTTCCGAATATGAAGACAAAATTCAACGAAAAAAAAAAAAAAAATTAAAAGCTAATCGACAAAACTTGAAGCAATTTATTTTTAATCGAGGTAACATCGTGTCTAAGTAGTAAATATTTATCAAAAATTGAATTTCTAACGATGCATCCTAAACAAATATATGAAAATATGAATTCGATATCAACTGATTCACTTTTCTAGTACACACTCGTTCGTTTCTATTCTCCTTTAATTTAAATTTCTTTTTTCACTTTCTTATCTTTCAATTTCCTTTATCAACTTACATCTATTTATATCCTTCTTAATTTTTAAAATGGCACATATAATTGACGAAAGAATAGATAAATAGATAAGTAAATAAGTTCGTAATTGGCCTATAAAATATATAGCATAAGTAAGGCATTGTAAAATACATAGATACACAAGTGTACATATATGTAGATATAAGTCCATACATATATGTAATAACGGATGTATCGAATTCGCCTTTCGACTGAAAAGAATAAAGAAAATTCCATTCAGAAACGTATATCAATTTTACAATGACTTACTTATGTTATACGTAATGAAGGCCATCTACGAACTTATTTATTTATATATTTATTTATTATTTCGTGAATTATCCTTGCCCTTTCTTAAATTAAGATGGATATAAATAGATGTAAGTTGAAAAAGAAAATTGAAAGATAAGAAAGTGAAAAAAGAAATTTAAATTCAAGAAGAAAAGAAGCGAACGAGTGTGTACTAGGAAAGTGAATCAGTTGGTATTGAATTCATATTTTCATATATTTGTTTAGGATGCATCATCAGAAATTCAATTTTTGATAAATATTTACTTCTTCCGAATATGTAGACAAAATTCAACGAAAAAAAAAAAGGAAAAAATTAAAAGCTAATCGACAAAACTGGGAGTAATTTATTTTTAATCGAGGCAACATCGTGTCCAGACAAAACTCTAAGAAAGAAAAGATGATTAGTATATAAACCGTAGTACCTGAACATTGGCTGCATAACTGGATTCGATAATGGGATTCGCTAGTATTTTTCTTTATGTTCTTGATAAGTTGCACCTTATTTAAATTTCTGAATAACTAACGCGAAGATTCATTTTCATCAGATTGTGTTCTTTATATTGTATGTTATAGACAATAGGATAATTTTATATATGTGTCTATGAGTTTATATTAGTAACGTTATGTTATGCCCTATTTTACACAAGTTCATATCCAATACTACGATATATTGTTTTATAGTAGATTATAAAAAATTGCGTAGTTTCTTACTATTTTTTCATGCTATGGTTAACTTATTTTTACTATTATTAGATATTATATTTTACCAGTGATTGATATTTTACTTGTTGCATAATTTTGAATTATTGTTTAAAATTAAACCGAGGAGAAAGCGTAATTAGGATTATCGGAATTAGGATACTTCATTTTAAACATTTATACGAACCAATCGGATAATCGTATATGGAGCCAACTGTTGCACATGTGCTTGATATTTCGCGAAATTATTCCGTATTTCCTGTCTCAATGATACTACCTGTTGACGAGTCCAACAAACTAAGTGGTTTGCCAGGAATAGAATATACTCGTCGTAGCCATTAATATCCCTCTTTAATACTTGTCTGAAACTAGTAATTGCTTGTTTGCCGGGCAGCTAATCAATTAGAATAGAGATGCATGAGTCCATGATAAGAATACAAAGAGACGAACGTAGAGACGAGTTGTCTACGAGAGACACATATCCGCAACCGAACCGGTTTCGTTTGCTTTTGCGATCAAACCAATTAGTTTTTATTTTTCATCCATTTGCTTGAAACGAAAGTTCATTTCAGAATGTTTTAAGGAGATTCTGACATTTTTTCTGATAAAAATAAAATTCTGAATATGGATCCTAATTTTTAAATAAATAATTAGGATGCTGAGAAAATATAATAAAAGATTAATTGAACATTTTTGTTATTTTCAGAAAACTCTGAAGTGTGTTTAACAGAATAAAATATCAAGAGGATAGAAATATACACGTCCAGGAGAGTCGAGCACATAATTCAAGGAACCATTTAAGGGGAATATTAATGACTACGACGAGTATATTCTATTCCTGGCAATCTGCTGTAAGTAATTTTTCATTTTCTTGATTAGCGGCGAGTAATAATTATAATAGAAAAATTTGTGAAAATTCTGCTTTAAATTTCTAATTTGATCGTACCATATTCTTATTGCTTTGGAGACAATGGCCATAGAAATTGGTTTCCCATATCAAGTTGCATAAAACCAGAGAACTGTAACACTTGTGATCCTAATGATATATACGTCCGTGTATTATAAAGGAAACTTCTTTATATAATTATAATTATATTATATTTTATTTTATATAATTTTCTACTAATAGAAACAAAAAGCAATGAAGTGTTGTAGAAGAAGAAAACTTGTCATAAATATCTAATCTATATATCAATCTATCGTAATCATTGGAATGCATTACAAGATGTTGATCCTCAATCTTGTAGGCATCTATGCAAATTCTAGGAAGACTCAAATGAAAAACAATATGCAATGAACTTAAAAATGACTAACGAAGATAGTTCTATTTCCTTCTATTAATAATTACGTCTTTTGCAACTGACTGTATAAAAAAATTACCCTTGACTAAACATTCAGGTTGATGGATCGAAATAAAAAAATTCAAATATGAGAGCATCTTGTTTAAATTGATACGTATGATGCACATTCGATTATCGCGGCTGATCGGGGGCTTATATATTATTTTGGATTTTCTTTCATTTGAGTCTTGCGAGAATTTATATTGAAGCCTACAAGATTGAGGATCAACATCTTGTAATGCATTCCAATAAATACGATAGATTAATATATAGATAGATTTAACGCGATAGATTAAAATATTTAATAAATTTATTTCTACTATTTTTCCTACTCATTTTTTCTACTCTTTTTATTATTAAATCCAAACTATCGTAGATAATAATTTTTTTTTATTATTATGATACTTTTCTTTTTGATTATTTCTCTGCCTTTGTTTCCTCCTATGAATCATTCTGCATATTCATATCCTTTCGATCATTTTACTTTGTAATATCTAATTATGTCTATCCCCTTTTGGGGGAGTGACCTTTTTTTGGTATTTGGTTATTCAAATTTATTTATTTTTCGTAAAGAGAATATTGACATTACCAAGAAAGTAGAATCAGAAGATTCTATTGAGAAGGAAAGATTATTTCATGGCAAGGCTATCTTCCTAAAACATTTATAATTTATGCTTTCAGCCATGTCGATCGGTAAGTCGAAAAGTAAGATAGATTTCTACTATGTTAGGCGATGCATCATATCAATGTTATATTATACGCTTACTGAGAACATAAATCATTTGAATAATGCATTTGGGAATTACAAATATTATTTTACTATATAAAATATATTTTACTAAATATAGAATATACCATAAAGATAAACTTTTCTCAATTCCATCTCAATTCTACTTTGATTTATGTTCCACATGCAATGTCAACGGACATCCCCTCAACGGCCGTTTCGATTCGAATCGATTATTCCCTCTAGCTAAAGCTCCTCATCTATAGATCATTTGGAAAAGATATATTTCGTCTAGTCGTACGGCTATTCAAACGAATGATATTATGTCGAATTAAAAGGAATTGATCGAGAAATTCATTTCCTCCCAACCCGTATATTTTTCCGAATTTTTAGCCCTTTCGGGAAATTTTAACAGGAAATTTAAATTGGCTTGCGTAAAGCGCATTCAAATGAGATACGTAATAGAGAAAAAGATGATACAACGAAAAAAAAAAGAAATGAATATGGCGAAAGATTTTCTCTGAATCTGTATACCTTATTATCGAGTAATAAACGAAAAGAAATGATAGTTTCAAGAGCTAAAAAAAAGGAGAAATTAATTCTTATTGATAGTCAATTTTAAGCAAACAAATAAAAACAAAATTAATAGTCAACATTCATTAGTTTATTTCAGATTATAAAGTGTAAAGAAAGAGAGAAAAAAAAAAGAGAGAAAAGTAACATGTCGAATTCAAAGATATTTGTTCAATAATAAAAGAGAAGTTCATTTCCCCTTAATTAACTTCATTTTCGACCTTTCCGTCCGAGTAAGCAATTAATGTGCGTATAACGTAATAATCATTTCTACACTGAGTCCTTTCGGTCGTTACCTCTCAACAAATCGATGGAACTTTATTGGCGCAGACGTGGTCCAACGACTCACATCAGAGTATATATTTTAAAAGTACTTATTAGTTTTTACGAAATCTATGATTAGTTTTCAAGCAATTCTTTTACAACATTTTCATCACTTTCATCAATGAGATCTCTTCGTTTCCTTGCTAAATGATATAACTATCCCTACTGTTGTATTCTTCCGAATTCATATTTATTTTTTCTAACGTGACTGTATGAATGCCTATCTGACATTCTTCTTCACTACTTATATCTTATATCATGAGACTTGTGCGTATTTGGGCACTTTGCCTTTCTCTTAATAAAAGAAAGAAAGAAAGAAAAAAAGAAAAAAAGAAGAAAAAAAAATAGATAAATAAATAAAATGGAGATAATTGCATTTTACGAAATCACGAAATGATACATAACAAAAAAATAATACTTTCCTGGTTTTTTGATTAATTAGTCGAGGGACCTATTTATACTACTACAAGTTTTAATAAGAACTCGTTTCAGCTTTGACAATCTCTTTCTCCAGTTTTAGGATCGGTTGTTTGCTTCATCAAATATCACTATATATACAAGTTCTTCTTACAACCCTCCTTCAGCGGATCAGAGAAGAGCTCAGACTGTCGTGAAAGCATTTCTCATGTTCGGAAGTTATATCTACTTCCATTTTGCTTGAAAACATTTTTTCCAAATATTACCTTCTTTTCTTGTAAACAAATGAATATTGCTCAAGTTATCGAAAAATTCATTTTCGTTATTGCATAATGATAAAAAACTTGTATTCGGACAATATCTTTCTTCGTATTTCTTTCTCACCTAATATTACCTTCTCTTTCACGTATTTCACCTCCGAGAGAACAATTGAATTCGTTACTAACGAAATAATCAAATTACGAGGACGTACGAAAACAATCGGTTTTATGAAGAAGAAGTACGTTCACAACGATCTGGATGCTTATCCAGCCTGCTTAAAGAGAGCGATGAAAAGGATTTGTTTGTAATAGTACATGAGTATGCCTCGTACGATATAGTGATATTTGATGAAGTAAACAAGTATTCATAAAACTCAGGAAAGAGATTTTCAAAGCTGAGCTCACTTCGTATTGAAACTTCGAGTAGTATAAATAGATCCCTCGACTAAATTAGTCAGGAAACCAGGAAAGTATTATATTATTGTTATGTATCATTTCGTGATTTGGTAATATACAATTTCAGACTACCAACCCGTTTACTTACTTATTTCTTTTTCATTAAGAGAAAATCCAAAATTTCCAAACACGAGTGAGTTTCGTGCTATAAGTAATACCGAAGAGAAATTCCATTTACACGGTTAGAAAAAATGAATATTAATTCGGAAGAAAACGATAGAAGTGACAGTGATGACATCCAACAAGAAAACGGAGAGATCTCATACATAACGCGAGGGATGATAATGTTGGAAAAGAATTGATTCAACATTTATCATAGACATCGTGAAAAATTATAAAGGACAAAATTTTGCTCTTTTTTGCAAAAATATATGATCCTTCATGTCTACAAATTTCCCTGTTAACGAGTATTGATCGGAATTTAACGATTTACGCGTACGCAATACCTTCCCTCGTACCTATCGTCAAGCACCATGATATTAAACGATGCATTGTTATTCCTCTCCGTGCGCGCTTTTCAAGTGCTGCTCAAGTGGACGGGAATAAGTGGGCGTTTCTACGTACATCACTTCTCTTATTTTAAAAACAAGAAATGTATTTTTTTATGAGTTTCCCTCTCATCAAACGAAGCAGACAATTCGATAATAAGATTAGCGGTATAATTCAATTATCCATTTAGCTGTATCATGCAGTTATCTGGATAATTTGGACGTCAATGTACCACGACTGATTTAATTTTTCTATATGAACCGAAACATTTTCCTAGAAATTTACTCCCTATTGAAGAATGCAAAAAAATAATCCTAATTATCTAATATTTCGTATATTATGTTCCAAATCAATTTGTTCCAAAGAAAATAATCCACTACTCTGCAAAATAAGTAATCGTGCTATCAAACGATAAATCTAAATAGGTAATGGAATTATAGAGCTAATCTCCAATTATATGAAGGTAAAATAGGGGTTGTCCGCATACACGCACACAGGACCGCTCACTCATCCCCGGCTACTCGAACCGCCGCAGATAGTCGTGCACTAGAGCACCCGCAGATTGAGGGAGATAATACCGAAAGGTTTAAAACGAAGGTATTTCTCGATAAGTATGGGAGAACGTATTAAAAACAGATACTTTGTGTTACCGAATTCTTCGTCCAAATTTCAGTATTTAAGAAAAACGCTAATTAAATATTACGAATATTCTTTAAGTACATGTCATGAATGTTATGAGAAATAATATCAAATACAGAATTCAGCATTTCTCCTTTCTTAATAATATCGAATGCTTACTTAATTTGCATCGATGGAATAAAAATCACGTGAACGTGGATTTTCAATTTCACGTATAATTTAAAAGTATTTCCCTGTTAACGTTATTACTTCCAAAAACGGTGAATCCTTTGATCGTCCCTGTATGTTAAATTATTATGTATGATATACTTCCCTCAGTTTCATTTCAATTCCCATTTGATCCTGGCCCTGCGTGGAACGTCGACAAATCGATCTGAGTACCGTCGCTTATAGCCTACAGCTAAAGCCGCTCACGTTTGGATCCTTTGAAGAAGGTAAATCCCTCCCATTTCCTCGTACCACAGTTCCAAGCTTTATAAAACAATGCCATATTGATTTTTCCAAATTTCGTCGGAAAAACACAAATGTTCTTTTTCCTTTTGCATTTCCTAGGTATTCTGAATCACATAATGAACGCAAGAGGAGTAGCTAATGATGTTCCATCTTCATTTCGAATTTCCACCTTCTTGGACCACTCTTCTGCTTTCACGATTCAATGCACTATATTATAAAATACGAAATTAATATAGAAAAGTGGATAAGATACGTGGCTAGTTACTTACATCTGATATTTTCGTACCTCGTGTATTAAAATTCAATATTGATGTCGATGGTTGCTACAGTAATGCTCTAGCAATAGAAACATGTTGTTTCCATAAACCAGATAATTAGGTGATTCTCTCACTAACTTGCCTACGAGATCATTTGGAAGATTTGTAATAAATTCGTGAGCAGCATCAGCTTCATCCTCTGCTTTTATGATCTGACACATTAAATTACGAATGACATGTAACGCAAAATTCTTTGAAAAAATATTAAAACTTTTATTTCTATATTATTATTTACCTCCTCTCTTTCATGGAGCATCTTGCTTCCCATATATATAATATTTTTCATTACATTAGTTAATAAATATATAGCTTCTTGATTTATATACAATAATACAATATGAAGGATAGATACAGTTAAGAGACCTAATGTCCCTCTCATCAATAGAAATACTCGCGTCGTCATCATAAAATCTGTGTGAAAATTTAGTAACTGATTATAAAACGTACCTATGATACAGATCTTTTATTTCATATTATACTTTCGAATAAAAAATTTATATCTTATCTCCAAAATATCTTACCATTCGATAAATAGAACATTGATTGATCGACCATTTAAATATAAGATTAAAAAGGAAAACGTTTTCATTTCCTGATCTGTTTGATGGTCAGATATTCATGCTATCCATAAATGACCTATCGTCGGATATGCGGAAGAGCAAGGACTGCCAAAATAAATGTGTTTCATTTCGGATCCGGAATATTTAATTATCATGCAGCGTAGTTGAAATTCACATATTTTCTTTGGAAGTAATTACAATTCAGATAGCAGTCAATTCTGCAGCTTTGCAATATTTCTAAGCTATTGAAACTGCTTTCGCCTTCGTTTAACCTGGTATATTTCTGAAATAATTTAAAATTTGTAGATTAGTGAAGACAGGATAGACGTTCAATTGTTCATTGAAATTGTCGAGTCATCATAGGTAAATCGGGTCACGCGCTTCTTAGCGATATAAAGTACCTTCTCCGAGAAGCAACAAAATAATAATTAGGATGATATTGATGAAGAAAATTAGTTTCATTTCCATAATATAGAATTGGAATGTTATAACAAATCACATATTAACGACTCCTGACAAGTTTACCTTATATCGATAACGAACAACAGATTAATGAAAACGAAAAAATTGTACCGATTGGATTGTTTGTAAGTTTCCTTTGGGACGAATGAAGTATTATATAGGCGTATAGATGCTATTATCTGTCACTTACTTGCGTATTACTCGATCAAAAATTATTGAAAGGATGATTTCCGCAGAGGAGTTCCTCCACCAGACTGCCTCGTCGGATGACCGAGCTGATCTCCAAGGCAGGGCTCGATGGTAGGGGCCATTACATTTTATGCAAGGTAATCAATACCGCGTATTACGCAACAGAAAGAACCGAAATGTCGTGGGTCAGAGGGAAGTAAATTTCACTATGAACTCGCATTAACTGGACAAATTATTTTCTTTTTTTTGTTTCTGGTTTCTTTTTCATTCCTGTTCTTTACAATTTACAATTTTGAAATTGACTGAAGAATATTTATAATCGACTATTGTTATTTTTCCCATTTTTATCGTTTAAAATATTTAGAAATAAATGTTAATATCGAGCAAGAAATATTGCTTGAAAATTTGTTTCTTAATATTACTAATTCTCTTTGCGTTATTTAAGTTAACAAGCTTCTCTCTTTCTTTATTACACAGTGCCAAAAAATATGGATTCAGAGAAAATCATTCGCTATATTTATTTCCCTTTTCGCGTAATTCATTTGAATAGGCTTTACGCAGTTCAATCGACACCTCCTATTCCGCGGTCGAAAGAGCTGAATATGATGTGAGTGGGGAGAAACGGATTTGTCCACCAATCCCTTTTAAGCCGACTTACTGTTGCCCTTTGCTGTTAACTACCGTATGAAATAATCCATATTGCATAAATGCATATTGTAATAACGCTTTCGTTTCAATTAATTCATCGCCCCCTATTAATGATTAATATTAAATGAAAAGGAATTAATTTTATTGCTGAAATTTTCTCATAATTACAATATCTTGTGAACGTTATTACCCACATTTTGAATTTCCATTTGTGAAACGTCGACCAAAAATTTATTTATTCAAATAATATTTTTTTCCAATTTCTCTTTGCATAATAAAAATTATATAATCGGCGAAGTAATCAACATGAGAAGTATCTAATCGTTCTTTGAAATTGTCAATTTTTTCTTAAAATTCTTCGACAGTGACATGATAATTTACATTATACGTCGAATTTTAAAAAATGAGAAAAAAAGTACAAATCTATATATCTCATGCATGGAGAACACACATTGAATTATGCGTAATCGGTCAGTGATATTGCATTATCTAAAATTATCGACCTCTTCCAAAACTCTTCTAGTGCTTCTAGGGAATACTATATATCATCTGAGCATCATATCATCATAGCATTTCCTTTTGAAACATGGACCTTGTCTCTAACTCATCCGTAATATTTTGTTCTATACCTTATTCGTCAGGTGTTTGAAATTAAACAAACAAAAAATAGGAAGAAAAAATTTATATTGGCCTTGATAACGAATCTTCTCGAAATCGATATAGTACTGTTTTACTATGCTGCTTTCGAATGGTGGTACGGGGCTAGGGAATCATCCCTTCAAAGGATCAATAGGGAAGCGGCTTCAGTAAGAGGATATAATCGATTGCGTTGGGAAAGGTTTTTCGAAGGAACGTCCAACGGTTCATACGGATCATGGGTCAAAGTTGAATTTTTGCTCTAATGCGGGAACGTTCCTTCGTAGAAAAGTAAGTTTCCTCGCCGATTCTCTTTGGATTCTATCTTTTTGCAACTTCAGAAGGATTCAATGCAGTCGGGAAGGGTAAATAAAAATCAGTAATAACGTTGACCGTATTTTTGGATATCGAACTAATATTAATTTCGGCAATTAGTTAGAAAATTATATATATCGTAATAATATTTATTTCAATTTCGAGATTAGGAACGATAAGGAAAACCTTAGGGCGATTAATAGTGATTCCGAAAAAGATGTTCTGCGAATCATTATTGAAGAAGAAGAAGAGGATGAAGATGAAGAAGAAGGAGATACAGGGGATGAAGTAGTAGAGGGTGAGTGTAAATATTAGTAGTCCACGCTCGCTCACGTTTCAATCGACGATACACTTTATCTCGACAACGATGATTCCATAATAAATTTAATTCTAATCAAAACGATGTTTGTCCTTGGCCGAACATTGATTTTGCAAAATTTCGATTTGAATTCTAAAATTTCTAAGAAGGTGTATCGTATGAAAGAAGTTAAATGGATCAACGTGACCTATCGGGAATAATAGAAATAATAAGGAAAAAACAGAAAATGATATCGAGTGTAGAAACGATTATGAGAATGGAAGTTTTAATCATTGATTGAAGATTGAGCTCAGAATAATCGAATTTGAATTAAGGCAGGTTTGAATGATTAAAATATCAAAATGATTGAACCTGTAGGGACGCTTAAAGGATTTACGGATTTGTTTCATGTTTACGTCACCTTGTCATAGTTACTCCATTAAATTAAATTGAGTAATCAGTCGACTAATTGAAAGTAGAAGAAATGTTGAATTAATTTTCTGAATCGCGTAACATCGTGTACTTAAAATATAATCAAAATATTTAATTTACGTTTAAGAGTAATTTTGTAATTTTAAAGAATCGAATTAATTTGCTACATAGCCAGGATTCTTTTGTTAGTACGTTTTAATAGGAATTTAATGAAAATGCATCTGCGTATAACGATCTCCCATACGTATCGTCAAGTACCTTCGTATTAAAGGATTTGGTACTATTTCTGTCCGTCCGTGTGTGCTCTTGTGCGCGCTTGAATGCGCCATTTCGAGCCGAGGGAAATGAGTGTGCGGTCCTGTGAGCGCACATTTCCTATCTGATTTTGCAAATAGGAAAGGTATTTTTTCATTTGCTTTCCCCTTTTCAAACCATGCAGACTATTCGACGATACGCCTGGCTGTATAACTCAATTATCTTTTTAAATCCATCACTTAATTACGTGCACATTTAATTAAGTCTTCTGCAGATCGATGTGCCACGACTGTCTCAGTTCTTTCATCGGAACGACATTCATTTTCCTAAAAATTTACCTCCTGTTGGACAACTGAAATGGATGGTCCAATTGTACTTCTTCTTACCAAATACTTCTTATATTATGTTCTAAACTAGTTTGTTCCTATGGAAATATTATATTTCTGCAATCGTTTATTTCTTTTTACGTGTAACTGAGTATAGCAGTGATTTATCATATCTTTCGTAACATAATATTTGAATTTTCCGAATTATCATCGGAATGATTTAATTTTTCAATGAGCGCACATATAATTATCTTCCCTTTTAAATACAATTTCAGAATTTTACGGAAATATTAAAAATGTTCAGTGAATCTTTTAGTATACTTTCTAAGCGTTCTAATTACGTATTTAAATATTTGAGTCAACAATCTGAATTTTATTTTTGTCAGAAAAATATGTCAGAATCTCCTTCAAACTCAGAAATGAACTGTTGCTTCAAACAAGCGAAAGGTATGATATTTAAAAAAAGAAAACTAATAATATTAATCACGAAAACAAACGATACCAATTCGATTGCTGATATGTATCACAAAGGTTCGCTCTATATACGATCATACGATTAAATCGCGTAAACATGTCCTAAATCAGGTAACTCTAATTATATTTTCTTTTCTGTTCAATATTATACACTAATATACCCAAGAGTAAGTGCACAGTATGAAATATAGTGGAAAATAATAATCATATACTATACAACTTTCTATCGTATATTATAAAATGTAGTTATAACATATTATTATATACGAAATTGTATAATACGATCTATACTTTAGCGTCTCGAATATAGCTCATCTATATCTATACAGAATTATGCGATTATCTAAAACATGATAAAAGAAAAAAAATCCTATGAAAATAAATCCTTGCGTCAATATTGAACGATATAACACACTCCCTCATAGGATCGCACAATCATCTCGTCCACTTGAAAACGCTAACGCAGGCGCGAATGTACACACATGGATGAAGAGAGATAATAATAATACGTTCAGTATGAACGTATTTGAAGCTAAGTATGGGAAAACGTATTACTTGCAAATCATTTACCTCGAATGAATCTTTGCATGAGAATTCGAGCTCCCGAACAACGGTAGAGCTTTTTATCGTCCCTACGTGTGGAATCATTTTGCAAAATATACCACCCTCAGGTTCATTTCAATTCTCTATGATCCACGTTCCCCGTGCAACGTCGGACGACCCTTCAATAAATCTATCTGTCGATAAATCTATCTTCATCGAGAAATTCATTTCCCCCCAATCCATATCCAATTAAGCTTTTCCGAGTCGTTCAATCGCGTAATAGGAAATTTTGATTGACTTACGTAAATGGTGACCAAATAAAATACGTAGAAGAGATAAAGATGATATTAGGAAAAAAAAGTGACAAATGATTTTGTATGAATCAATACTCTTTACTAATGCATTATAAAAAAACACAGATGTGTAAAAAAGAGATTGTTATCTTCAATAATAGAAAAAGAACAGAAAGTGATATAACAAAAAAAATTGTCAAACAATATTCTTTGCTCCAGATTAATTCTTATTCATAAATATTTTTAACGACAAAAACAGGAAGAAACATAATTGGCAATTTTCAGAATTCTTTAATTAATTTCTAATTGCAAATTGTAAAGAGAAGGAGGGGAGAAAACAAACGACAGAAGAGCATAGAAGAAAAAGGATAATGATACACCCAATTAATAGAGATCAATAGAGAAATTCATTTCCTCGTAACTTATGAGCATCTTGGTTCTTTCTATATATTGATTAACCTACATCAAGTGTAATAACCCTGTGCAAAGGGCGCTATCGTGTTCGCTGGGTTAAGAATCCAAAGCGTTGTGCGGGGTATAAATACCGTCGTTCGGAGGACGGCGATGAAGCTATAGGTCATTCATTCGGTAGTTGTCGAACTAGTAATACGCGAGCGAGTGTGGTACAACAAATATTCGTTCGTGCATACTTCATACGTCCCAGAGATCCGTTATACAAGTAATTCAGGCGTTTGAAGCAATTTCTTCATTCTTACTAGTCATTTGTTTAAGCTATCAATACAAGGTAGATTTGTTAGTAATCGTAAGTTCGTGATTTATTATAAAATTTCAATTTTGTATTATGGAAATGAAACTGATTTTCGTGATCAATACAATCTAAATTAATATTTGTTGCCTTTCGGAAAAGGTACTTTATATCACATGTAAGGATGTAACAAAATTTATTTTTGAGTACAATACAATTAGATGAACAATTGAATGGTTTCCGTAAGTCTTAACTAATCTACGAATCTTATATTGTTTCAGAGATATACTAAACCAACCGAAGACGAAAACAGTTCCGATAGCCTGGAGGTATTGCAAAGGAGCCGAATTGATTTATATTTGAATTGTAATTCCAAAAAAGATAAAAAAATTTCAACAACGCTCCACCAGATAATATAACATTGCACATCCAAAGTGAAAAGCAATCACATTGATTCTATCTATTCTTACGTACATACGACGATACGATTGTACAACATGGATAGTACAAATGCCAGAAAAACAATAAGATTACTATATGAACACATTTTCCTTTTTAAAATTGCTTATAAATGGAAAAACAATCAACGCTGTGTTTATTTAATGATAAGATATTTTAGAGATATGATAAATTTTTTATTCTAAAATGTAATGTCGAATATAAAGTCTATAACATATTTATTTATTTTATAATAATTTATTGAATATTTTCGTAGATTATATGCAGTCGAAGAAAGTATTATTATTTATAAGTGAATTTATCTCATATATTCTAAATGGTACGAATCCCAAATGGGAGTAATTATCCGATAAGTACTATAATATGGAAATGAAATCTTTTAATAAATCTTATACAAATATAATGTCAAATTTAATGAATATTAATGGAATAATAGAATGATTAGTGATAAAGATGATAGCTAGGGATTATTTCGCGTATGAGACACACTTGCGTATTACTGGGTCGCAAATCCCGGAAGGAATGACTTAACCTAGTTTAATTAGCCACATGTTAGCTGGATAGAAGACCAAGCTTCCTAAAATCTAATTATCTAACTAGAACGCATGGGGATAAATAATTTCCCCACTCCTATAGTTATGTAATTATATGTATATATACTCTATGTTCATGCGAAATTATCTGTGTAATATATCATGGAATTTCCTAATGAGAATCTTACAATAATTCGTCTATTTTTTAATTGAAATAATCACATAAAACTGTAATTATTTATAATATAATTAATTATTATAATAATAATTATTGTAATTATGAAGACTAATTCTTATGAAGTTAATCGGATATTAATATAGGAAATTCGCACTGTTATTTTTTTTGTAAGTCTGACTTATGCTTAATAGTATTCTATTATCAGTATTCTATTATTCATAATGATATTATGGATATTATAGTATTCTATTACCAGTATTCTATTATTCCTAATGATTCTATATAGTATTCTATTATTCATAATGATATCACTATAAATTTTCGTGCTACGTATATACTATGTAATTCTTATAGTAAAATCATCTCTCTTAAAAAATTTTTTCGTCGGAAGTTATATCTACTGCCATATTGCATGAAAACATTTTCTCCAAATATTATTTCCTTTTCTTGTAAACAAATGCATATTGCTCAAGTTATCGAAGATAGCATTTTCGCTATTCCATAATAATAAAAAACGAATTCGGAGAAAATCTTTCGTCACATTTATGGTTTCCTAATATTACCTTCCCCTCTTTACCGTATTTTCCCTTCGAGAGAACCACTCGGTTAGTTAATCAAGAAATGGTCAAATTACCAAGTTATATGAAAAGAATGTCAGTCGATTTTATGAAAAAGAAGTACGTTCACAACGGTCTGAGGGCTTCTATAAACCACTTAAAGAGAGAGATAAGGACTTGTCTGCAATTGTACGCGAGTACGCTTCGTACGATGCAATGATATTTGATGGAGTAAACAAGCAATCATGAAACTGAGGGGAGATTTGCGAAGCTGAACTCGTGTCGTATTGAAATTTCTAGTGAAACAGATAGTTCCCTACACTAATAAGCCAAAAAATCAGAAACGTAATATTCCTTTGGTATATATCGTTTCGTGATTTCGTAATATACAATTTCAGTCTTCCAACCTGTTTACTTACTCATTTCTTTTTCATTAAGAGAATGGCAAAATTTCCAAACACGAGTAAGTTTCGTGCCATAAGTAATATCGAAGGAGAATTTTGGCTACAAGACAAACATTAAAACAGACATCTTAGAAAAAAAAAATATTAATCGGGAAGAAAACGATAGGAGTGATAGTCATTACATCTAACAAAAAAACGGAAAGACCTCACGGATAATGCGAGGGATGATAATGTTGGAAAAGAATAGATTCAACATTTATCACAGACATCATAGAAAATTATAATGGACAAAATTGCGATTTTTCTGCAAAAATATATGATTCTCCATGCCTACAAATTCCCTTGTTAAGGGGTATTGATCGGCATTTAACGATTTGCTCGTTGAGGAATACGTTCTCTCCTACCTATCGTTTAGCACTTTCATATTGAACGATTTATTACTAACTCTCTCCGTGCACATGCGCGTATACGTGTTCCAGTCAAGTGGACGGAAATGAGTGCGCGTGTTTGCGTACATCTCCTCTCTTATTTCGAAAACAAGGATGGTATTTTTTCATTAGTTCTCCCTCATCAAACCAAGCAGACAATGCGATAATAGGATTAACGGTATAATTCAATTATCTATTTAGCTGTATGATTTCATTTGTCTTTTGCGGATCGATATACCACGGCTGATATGATTCTTCCATATGAACGGATAAATTGTTCCGGAAAGTTACTCCCTATTGGAGAATGCAAAACAATAATACCATTACACTTCTAATTATCTAATCTAACGTATATAAGGTTCCAAATCAATTGGTTCCTTAGAAAATAGGCTATTGTTCTGCAAAATATGTAAGCTTGTTATCAAACAATGAATCTAAATAGGTTATTGAATTATACAGCCAATCTCCTATTGTTTGCTTGGTTTGATGACAAGAAAACAAATGAAAAAATACCTTCCTTATTATCAAAATAAGGCAGGAGTTCTACGTACACACGCACACTCAATGCAAGCCACTCGATCTGATGCCGATAGACGCGCACCAGAGCACACGTACATGGAGAGAGATAATGGAGAAAGGTTTAAACGAAGGTACTTGAGGATAAATATGGGAGAACGTATTACGGACATCCACTATCACGAAATTCCTTTCGTAATATACTAAATGGGTAATTAGCGTTACGCACCAAATTATTTCATCCAAATATCAATATTTAAGAAAAACTCTAATTAAGTATTACGAATATTTTTTATGTATATGTCGTGAATATTTCGGCAAACAGTTTGAAATATAGAATTCAATACTTCTACCTTTTTAATTATATCGAATGGTTATTTAATTTAAATCGATGGAACAACAATGACGTGACGTGGACTTTCTATTTCACGTTTAATTTAAAAGTATTCCCCTGCTAATGGTATTACTTTGAAAAAAGATGAATCTTTTGATCGTCCCTGTCTGTTCAATTATTTTATATGATAAACGTCCCTCAGTTTCATTTTAATTCCCCTGTGATCCTTGCCCCGCGTGGAACGTCGGACGGCTCATCGACAAATCTTTTTGAGCACAATCGCTTATACCCTCCAACTGAAGCAGCTCACGGTTAGATGCTTTGAAGAAGGAAGGTCCCTCCCATTTCCCCGTACGAGGGTTCCAAGTTTTATAAAACAGCGCCATATTGGTCTTTCGAAACTTCGTCGTCAAGCACGTATGTATTTTCTTCTTTTTCCTCTTCCTAGGTATTCACAATCACATAATGCATACATGAACAATAGCTAACGATGTTCCTTCCTTTGTTAGAATTTTCAACTGCCTCTTGAAACACTCTTCTGCTTCAATATGCTCGAATAATGTTCCACTATAGAAATATTCTAGTCGCCATGATAAAATCTCTGTAAAAATTCAATAAATTATTCTACAATATACTTATGATACAGATTTTATATTCCATATTATACTTTAAAATAAAAAAATTATATATTATCTCTAAAATATCTTAACATTCGATAAAGACAGCACTGTTTGATTTACCATTGAAATATAAGACTGAAGAGGTAAACGTTTCCATTTCCTACGCTCGTTGACGTTCCGACATTTCTACTATCCAAGTAGAACGAATCGTCGGATTTGAGGAAAAACAGGATGTACCAATGGAAGAGCGTTTCATTTTGGATGTCAAATGTTTAATGATCGTATTAAGCTTAGTTGAAATCCATATATCTTCTTTGGACGTAATTACAATCCAGATATCGTTCAATTCTGATCCTCTGCAATACTTCTGAACTATTGGAATTGCTTTTGCCTTCATTTAGTCTGGTATATCTCTGACATAATTTAAATTTCGTAAATTAGTTACGACTTAGGATAGACATTCAATTGTTCATTTAAATATGCAGCCATCGAAGGTAAATTGGGTTAGGCCCATTTAAGTCAGATAAAGTATCTTCTCCGAAAAGCAACAAAATAATAATTAGGATGGCATTGATCACGAAAATCAGTTTCATTACCACAATAGAAATGAAATTTTATAATAAATTATATACTAATGACTACTGATAAATTTACTTTATATCGATAACGAACAAAAGACTAGGGAGAATGAAGAAATTGTTAGTACTGTTTGAACTGCTTGTAAGTTTCTTTTGAAACGTAAGAAATATATACGCGATCATTCTATCATTTACTTGCGTATTACTCCTTCAAAAATTATTGAGAAGATGACTTCTGCAGAATTTCTTCCGCAAATCGCCATCTTGGATGACCTAGCTAATTTCCGAGGCGTGGCTCGGTGGAAAGAGATTTACATTCTATGCAGTTAATCAATACCACGTATTATGTCAAAGAAAGAGCCGAAATGTCGTGGGTGGGAAGTAAGTAAGCAAAACTTCTCAATGATACTCCCATTAACTGGAGAAATTATTTTCCTTTTTTTGTTTCTGGTCTTTTCTTTGTTTCATACCTTCTGTTCTTTAGAATTTGCAACTAGAAATTAACTAAAGAATTTTGATAATCGGCTATTAATATTTTTCCCAGTTTTATCGTTTAAAATATTTAAAAATATATATTAATATCAAACAAGAAATATTGCTTGTAAATTTGTTTAGTAATATTACCTTCTGTTTTCTTTGTATTATTTAAGTTAACAAGCATCTGTCTTTCTTTATTACATAATGACAAAGAATATAGATTTACCGAAAATCATTCGTCATATATATTTTCCTTTTCGCATTATTGATTTGAATACGTTTTACGCCAGTCAATCAAAACTTCTTATTCCGCGGTCGAATGTTCCGTAAGAGATGAGAGTAGGGGGAAACAGGTTTGTGGGCCAATCTCTTTCAATTCGACTGACTGTTGCCATTTCCTATTGACTCCCATATCTAATGTTCCACATTACAGAACTGCATATTGTGATAAACGCATCTGCTTCGATCAATTCATCGCGCTGTATCAAGCGTTAATATTAAATGAAACGGAATTAATTTTATCGTTGAAATTTTCTCATAACAAAAATATCTTGTGAGCGTTATTTCCCAAATTTTTTTATTTCCATCTGTCAAACGTCGGCCAAAGATGTTATTTATGCTTACAATATTTTTTTTTCGATTTCTTTTTTCCATAATAAAAATTTGTATAATCGGCGAAGTGATCAGGATGAGAAGTATTTAGTCGTCCTTTGAAATTTTCAGTCTTTCGATACAGTTCATCGACACTGACGGGATACTTCACATTGTAGGCCCAATTTGAAAAAATGGGGGAAAAACTACATATCCATATATCTTATGCATGTAGAGCACACATTGAATTACAGATAGGTCGGAGAAATTTTATTATCTAAAATTCTCAACGTCTTTCAAAATTTCTCTAGTGCTTGTAGGGAATACCATAAATGATCTTGCAGGTATCAATAGCAAGACATTTCCTTTTGAAACATCGTTCTTCTCTCTAACTTACTCGTAATACCATCTTTTATACCGTGCTCGTTAGGTGATCGATAATAACCAGAGAGAGAAATAGGAAGACAACATTTTTAAAGGTCATGACGACGAACCTTCTCGATTCCGATGTAGTATTGTTTTACAAAGCTCGAACGGTGGTAGGGGGCTAGGAAATATCTCCCTTCAAAGGATCCAAAGGTAAGCTGCTTCGTTAAGAGGATATAATCGATTGCGTTCAGAAGGTTGGTCGAAGAGACGTCCGACGGTACACACAGATCGTGGGTCAAAGTGGAATGTTTTCTCTAATGGGGAAATATTCCTTCGTAGAAAAGAAGATTTCATTCCGGAATCTTCTTTCATTTCATCTTGTTCCATCTTCAGAAGGATGCAACGCAGTCGAGAAGGGAAAATAAGGATCTACAATAACGTTGACCGTGTCTTTGTATATCGAACTAATGTTAATTTGGATAGCAATTGGCTAGAAAATTATATGTACCGTAATAATGTTTATTTCAATGCCGTTCGGGTGTTTGGGAACGATAAAGAAAATCTCACGGCGATTCTCAAAGATACCAAAAAGGAAGTTCTGCGAATCAATTTTGAAGAAAATGGTGATACAGGGGATGAAGAAGGCGAAGGTGACGATATAGGTGAGTCGCATTTCGATATAGGTCGAATTTCTTGGAAAATAATGTCAAAAATGATTATGTTAATATATCAAAGTGAATATTCGAGCAATTTTAAATTGCTCTGTCCGCATATTTCATAGTTATTAGAATTAAACGATTTACACGGTGGTATTGAAAAAAAGTGATCCTTAAAAAATTTCGATCTCTTTGATTTTTTATTTTTGTTAAACATACTTCAAAATCATCCGAAGATATTAAAAACGTTCAATTAATCTTTTAATATACTTTTTAAGATTCCTAACTATTTATCACAATATTTGAGTTTATATTCAGGATTTTATTTCTAACAGGAAAATACGTCAAATCTCTTTCAAACCCTCTGAAACAGACTTTCGCTTCAAGCAAGCGGAAAGTATGATAATTACAAAAAGAAAACTAATACGATTATTTACGAAAACATACGATACCGGTTCGATTGTCGATATGTATCTCTCGAAGATTCTCCATTTGTCTCTTTGTACTCCCGTTCTCCTTGAGTCATGTATCTCTATTCTAATTGATTAACTGACATTAAAGCCTGCAATTCAACTAGTATCAGCCAAGAAAATCAACTCACATGTTAGACTCGTCAATAGGTAGTATTAGAGTCAATAGGGAGAGCAAGCACGATATAACATCATGGAAGAGGCAACAGCTGCGGTCGGCTCTATATACGATCATACGATTAAATCGTAAAAATGTATAAACAAACATACCATAAATCCGGTAGCTCTAATTATATTTTCTTTTCTGTTCGATATTATACAATAACATATCGAAGAAGAATTGCACAGTGTGAAATGTAGTGTAAAATAATAATCAAAAACTATCCAACTTTCTATTGTATCTTATAAAACGGTATATCCTAGTGTTAAACACGAAATTATATAATAAGATCTGTAATGTAGCGTCTCGAATATAGATCATATATATGTATATAGAATTATGCGATTCTCTAAAACATGGTAAATGAAAAAAATCCTATGAAAATAAATTCTTGGGTCAACATTAAACGATATAAAATTGAAATATCGTTTATCTATCCGAGAGCATATTTTCTAAAATGATATAAATGATTTCCATTATCGTGACTGACTGCGAGCTTTTATATCATTCTGAACCATCTCTCTTCAGAAACTCCAAGAAACTTGTTTGAACGAGAATATGGGTTCAATTCAGAATAAACGGCTATTCAACCACCGCATATAGGTAGTAAGCTCTCTAAATGGTGGAGCGAGCATTGTTTCCACTAATTATTTTTCGTATATTAAGGAGGGTATCATCCCTAGTAATTCTATCCAAATGTTCCCAATATTTTCGGATACTTGCTGCAGTAAAGGGGATATTTTTTTTAGATACATTTCTCTTTTTGATTCTTTTTTCTTCTTTTGATTCTCCCCATTCCTTTCAGTCACTTTACTTTGTAAAAATTTAATTTTACATAACTTCCTTTGGAAATTTTTGTGGAAATTTTTTTTGGTACGTAATTATTCATTCATACATATTTATCATGACGAAATGTGTTGGCATTACGTAGAAAGCAGGATTTAAGAAACTATATTTGGAAGGAAACTAAATTTCAAGAAAATGCTGCCTTTCTACAGCATTTATAACTTATATTTTGATATAATAATAGATACAATAATAATAAGTATAATAATAATAATATTAATAAGTATAATAATTATAATAAGTAAAATATACCATCCTCAGGTTCATTTCAAGTCTCTATGTCGACTATTCAATAAATCTACCTGTCGATAAATCTATATTCATAGAGAAATTCATTTCCCCACAATCCATATGAAATGAAGCATTTCCGCTGCGTTTAATCGCGTAATAGGAAATTCTGATTGACTTACGTAAATGGTGTCGAAATAAAATACGTAAAAGAGATAAAGATGATATTCGGGAAAAAAAGTGACGAATGATTTTGTATTAATCCATATTCTTTACTAATGCGTTTTAAAAAAAGACAGATGTGTAAAAAAGAGATTGTTATATTAAGTAATCGAAAAAGAACAGAAAGTAGTATACCAAAAAAAAATTGTCAAACAGTATTCTTTGCACCAAATTAATTCTCATTCATAAATATTTTTAACGACAAAAACAAGAAGAAACATATTTGCCAATTTTCAGAATTCTTTAATTAATTTCTAATTTCAAATTGTAAAGAAAAGGATGGGAATAAAGAGACGACAGAAGAACATAGAAGAGCAAGAAGAAGAATAATGATACATCCAATTAAAAGAGATCAATAGAGAAATTCATTTCCTCGTAACTTATGAGCATCTTGGTTCTTTCTGTATATTGATTAATCTACATCAAGTGTAATAACCCTGTGCAAAGGGCGCTATCGTGTTCGCTGGGTTAAGAATCCAAAGCGTTGTGCGGGGTATAAATACCGTCGTTCGGAGGACGGCGATGAAGCTGCAGGTCATTCCTTGGGTGATTGTCGAACTAGTAATACGCGAGCGATTGTGGTACAACAAATATTTGTTCGTGCATACTTCATACGTTTAAGAGATCCGTTATACAAGTAATTCAGGCGGTGGAAACAATTTCTTCATTCTTACTGGTCATTTGCTTATACTATCAATGTAAAGTAAATTTGTTAGTAGTCATGAGTTTGTGATTTATTATAAAATTTCAAGTATACATTATGGAAATGATACTGATTTTCGTGATCAATGCTATCTAAATAATTGTTTGTTGCATTTCGGAAAAGGTACTTTATATCGCTTAAAAGGATGAAACAAAATTTATTTTTGAGGACAGTACAATTAGATGTACAATTGAACGACTTCCGTAACTCTTAACTAATCTACGAATCTTATAATGTTTCAGGGATATACTAAACCAACGGAAGACGAAAGCAGTTCCAATAGCCTGGATGTATTGCAAAGGAGCCGAATTGACTTATATTTGAATTGTAATTCCAAAGAAGAACAACGCTCCACCAGATAATATAACATTGCATATCCAAAGTGAAACACATTTTCATTGACACTTTCTGTTCTTCCGTACATCCGACTATACGTCCTATATGGATAGTACAAATCAAGCCAGACCATCAACGAGATTAATATATGGAAACATTTTCCTTTTTACATTTATGCTTAAATGGAAAATCAATCAATGCTGTGTTTATTGAATGGTAAGATATTTTAGACATAAGATAAATTTTTCATTCTAAAATGTAATGTGGACTATACAATCTATATCGTATCTATATACCTTATAATAATTTATTGAATATCTTCGAAGATTTTATACAGTCGAAGAAAGTATTTTTATTTACAAGTGAATTTATCACAAATATTCGAAATGGTATTAAACCCAAATTGGAGTAATTATCCGGTAATTTCTATAATATGGAAATGTTATTTTCTAATAAATCTTATGCAAATAGCTACTGCTAAATTTTGAAGAAGATTGATGGAATAATGGAATGACTAGAGATAATGGTGTTTAAACCGTCTTTGTTATTTGTAAAGCTGTTCTTTCGGAAGTATGGTAGCTAGGGATTATTTCGCGTATGACACACACTTGCGTATTACTGGGTCGAAAATCACGGAAGGAATGACTTCCCCTGGATTAGTTAATCCCACGTCGTCTCGTTAGAAGACCAAGATTCCTAGATATTAATTTTCTAGTTTGGGGATGAATAATTTCCCCTCGCCTGTAACTATGTAGTTATATTTTTATTTCCTTTATGCACTTGAAAAATTATTTCATAAAACTTGAAATCTTCTAACGAAATTGACAGTTACTTTTCTCTTTTTTAATTGCAATATGCAAGTAAAACTGTAATTATATATAATATAAGTAATTATTATTAATGATTTTTGTATTAATAATTTCAAATTATTTTAATAATAACATCAAAAATAATAATTATTGTAATTATCAACGTTAATTTCTAGAAAGTAATGGTAATATCATATACGAAATATGTAATGTTTCTTCTTTCGTAAGTTTAAGTCATACTTAAAAATAGTGTTCTAATATTATTTCATATTACGGGTATTACAATTTTCATACTATATAATTCTTATTATAAAATATTTGGTTGTTAAAACATTTTTTCGTCGGAAGTTACATCTACTTCAATATTCCTTAAATACATTTTCTTCAAATATCACCTTCTTATCTCGTAAACAAATATATATTGTTTAAGTTATCCTAGAATTCATTTCCATTATTGCACGATAATAGAAAAAATGTATTCGGAGAAAATCTCTTGTCATATTTCTTTATTTCCTCATCTCACCATCCTCTGTTTCACGTATTTCCTCTTCGAGAGAACCACACAGTTAGAGAGTGATTTGGGCGGATCGAGTGTTTGCACTGCTACTGTTTGGGAAATCCGTGTTTCACTGAAGTTTCCTATTGAAATTGTGCTGTTAGCTCGGGAGACTTAAATTTTGCGTTAAATATTCAGGGTACGTTCATCTCACCGTGTGTATATATATAATATTTATGAAAAACGCTAATAAAATATTACGAATATTTTTTAACTACATGTCGTGAATATGATGACAAACAATTTGAAACATGGGATTCAACATTTCTCCTTTTTTAATTATAGCGAACTGTTACTTAATTTATATCGATGGAATAACGATGATGCGAACGTGGACTTTTTATTTCACGTATAATTTAAAAGTATACTCCTGCTATCGTTATTATTTCCAAAAATTTTGAATCTTTTAATCGTCCCTGTATGTTAAATTATTTTGTATGATAAACCTCCCTCAGTTTCATTTCCATTCCCCTTCGATCCATGACCCGCATGGAACATCGTACGATCCCTTAAAAAATCATTCTACGTACAATCGCGTATACCCTCCAACTAAAGCCGCTTACGTTTGGACCCTTTGGAAGAAGTAAATCCCTCCCATTTCCTCGTACTACCTTCCGACGCTTTTTAAACTAACGCCCTAATGGTCTTTCCAAACTTCGTCGTCAAGCACAAATGTTTTTTCTTCTTTTTCCTCTTCCTAGGTATTCCCAATCACATAATGCATACATGAACTATCGCTAACGATGTTCCTTCCTTGGTTAAAATTCTATCTGCATCTTGAACCGCTCTTCTAATTACACGATCCAATGCACTCTATTATAAAAGATGAAATTAATATAGAAAATTGGATAAGATACATGACAAGTTAATTATATCTGATCTCTTCGTACCTCGTTTATTAAAATTCAATATTGATGTCGATGGTTGCTAGAGTAATGCTCTACCAGTAGCAACATGTTTACTTCTATACGTCGGATAATATGGTGCCTCTCTCATCAACTTGAGTTCCATATCGTTTACAAGTTTTTTAATAAATTCGTGAGCAGCGTCAGCTACCTCCGCCCCTTTTACGATCTGACACATTAAATGACGAATGACATGTAACGCAAAATTCTATGAAAAAATATTGAAATTTTTATTCATATATTATTATTCACCTCCTCTCTTTCATCGAACATCTTGCTTCCCATATCAAATATTCTTCTTTACAAAGGTGAAAAATATATGGGTTCTTGAATTATACACATTAATATAATACATATATGCCAGCTAGAGTTAAGAGACTTAATGTCCAACTCATTAATAGAAATATTCTCGTCGCTATCATAAAATCTGCGTAAAAATTCAATAAATTATTATAAAACATCCCTATGATACAGATTTTATATTCGACAGTACATTTAAGAACAACAAACTTGTACCTTATCTCTAAAATTCGATAAACAAACCATTGACTGATTTTCCACTGAAATATAAGAAGAAACAGAAAAACGTTTTCATATCATAATCTGATTGATTGCATTTGTACTATCCATGTAGGAGTTATCGCCGGATATAAGGAAGAACAGGCCAAAGTAAATATGTTTCACTTCGGATA